>NC_090266.1:959552442-959890656 GCF_040414725.1 Anabrus simplex | reverse complement strand
AAACAGACAAACAAACAGACACGAAACGAAAAAACCACCGATTCGGTCTTGAGTTGACCTAAAACGGATAAATATCTGAAAAATTGGCAAAACAAAAGAAATTACAGACAGCGGACCCCCTACAATTTTATTTATATAGATAGTCCGGCTCCATGGCTAAATGGTTAGCATGATGGCCTTTGGTCACAGGGGTTCCGGGTTCGATTTTCGGTAGGGTCGGGAATTTTAACCTTAATGGGTTAATTTCGCTGGCACGGGGGCTGGGTGTATGTGTCGTCTTCATCATCATTTCATCCTCATCACGACGCGCAGGTCGCCTCCGGGTGTCAAATCAAAAGACCTGCATCTGGCTAGCCGAACATGTCCTCGGGCACTCCCGGCACGAAAAGCTATACGCTTTTTCATTTCATTTATTTTAAATACAGCTCGGAATCATTTTCTTCAATTTTACGTATTAAATTAAATTTTGTCCGTCTCTGTGAAGTAGTGATTAGTGTGATCAGCTGTCACCCCCGGAGGGCCGGGTTTGATTCCCGGCTCTGCCACGAAATTTGAAAAGTGGTACAAGGGCTGGAACGGAGTCCACTCAGCCTCGGGAGGTCAAATGAGTAAAGGTGTGTTCGATTCCCACCTCAGCCATCCTGGAAGTGGTTTTCCGTGGTTTCCCACTTCTCCTCCAGGCAAATGCCGGGATGGTACATAACTTAAGACCACGGCCGCTTCCTTCCCTCTTCCTTGCCTATCCCTTCCAGTCTTCCCAACCTCCACAAAGGACCCTCTACAGCATAGCAGGTGAAGCCGCCTGGGCGAGGTACTGGTCATTCTCCCCAGTTGTATCACCCGACCCAATGTGTCGCGCTCCTGGGCACTGCCCTTGAGGTGGTAGAGTTGTGATCCCTCGCTGAGTCCGAAGATAAAACCAACCCTGCAAGGTAAACAGATTAAGAAGAAGAAGAAGATATTTAATTTTCTTTCATGAAATATTTTTTGAAGCAGGCTGGAACAAATTTTTATACGCCTATATTAAATTCAATTTCTGTTTGTAAAATATTGATTAAATTAACGTGGAACCATCTTATTTCATTTCATGTGAACATTATTTTTTGCTAGGGGCTTTACGTCGCACCGACACAAATAGGTCTTATGGGGACGATGGGATAGGAAAGGCTTAGGTGTTGGAAGGAAGCGGCCGTGGCCTTAATTAAGGTACAGCCCCAGCATTTGCCTGGTGTGAAAATGGGAAACCACGGAAAACCATCTTCAGGGCTGCCGATAGTGGGATTCGAACCTACTATCTCCCGGATGCAAGCTCACAGCCGCGCGCCTCTACGCGCACGGCCAACTCGCCCGGTCATGTGAACATTAAATATAATAACTATTCTTATTAGATTTAAATGTAATTTATTTTATTTCTATGGCCGGCCCCGCGGTGTAGGGGTAGCGTACCTGCCTCTTACCCGGAAGCCCCGGGTTCGATTCCTGGCCATGTCAGTGATTTTTATCTGGATCTGAGGGCTGGTTCGAGGTCCACGCACTGTAAGTGATTACATTGAGGAGCTATCTGACGGTGAGGTGGCTGCCCCGGTCTAGAGAGCCAAGAATAATGGCCGTGAGGATTCGTCGTGCTGACCACACGACACCTCGTAATCTTCAGGGCTTCGGGCTGAGCAGCGGTCGCTTGGTAGGCCAAGGCAATTCAGGGCTGTTGCGCTATGGGGTTTGGGTCCAATAAATCTGAAAGGAATAATACAGATTTCTTTTAAAGTTTAATTCGACTCTATAGATGTCTACAGTGTGCTAATTCTCCCTATATCTCTCATCTGATTTTGTGTCTAGCTGGGCTGAGTGGCTCAAATGGTTGAGGTGCTGGCCTTCTGATCCCAACTTGGCAGGTTCGGTCCTGGCTCAGTTCACTAGTATTTGAAGGTGCTCAAACACTTCAGCCTCGTGTCGGTAGATTTACTGGCATGTAAAGTAACTCCTGCGGACAAAATTCGGCACATCGGCGTGTCCGAAAGCCTTCAATAAAGTAGTGGGACGTGTAAACAATAACATTATTATTTATTATTTGTGTCTCTTAGAAATGAAAAGAGTAAACTGCAGTTAATTTTCATTATGATCTCTTTTAAGGAGCCTACGCCTGATTATAGCATACTGTATTATTTTAACTGGAGACTTTTACCATCAATATCCATGTTTCTTGTTTTCCAGTTTTTAGGATTATTGCAGACAACTCCTCAATTACATAGTTGTGCTGCGTGACGAGATGCGTAATGGGGGAAGAAGAATTTATTACATGCGCTTTCCACTTCCCCGTGCATGTTGTATGACAGCGTCGACCCGCGAGTCAATATGAACGAAAGAGATTAGGGGAAGAGAGGAAATAATGGCAGTGTCGAGGGCAAATTATTCGGCCATACTCATATAGTGCTTATTTACTCAAAATGTTTGTAATAGTTTGAATGGTGGTCCATACAGCTGCTACGTAATATTGGGCAGCTGAATTAATAATGCAATAGCAAAATTATTTTCAATTAACAAGAAACATGCATTTCATTGATCAGTATACGGCCGAGCTCGATAGCTGCAGTCGCTTAAGTGCGGCCAGTATCCAGTATTCGGGAGATAGTAGCTTCGAACCCCACTGTCGGCAGCCCTGAAAATGGTTTTCCGTGGTTTCCCATTTTCACACCAGGCAAATGCTGGGGCTGTACCTTAATTAAGGCCACGGCCGCTTCCTTCCCACTCTTAGCCCTTCCCTGTCCCATCGTCGCCACAAGATCTATCTGTGTCGGTGCGACGTAAAGCAACTAGCAAAAAAAAAAAAAAAGATCAGTATACCAGGCAAGGTGTTCACTGGCATATTGGAAGGTAGGGTGCGATCAGTGGTTGAGAGTAAGTTGGATGAAAACCAGTGTGATTTCAGCCACAGAGGGACTGTCAAGATTAGATTTTCAGTACGGTATGCGCCAGGTAATTGAGACATGCTACGAGAGGAATAGACAGTTATGTTTAAGTACCATTGATCTAGAGAAGGAATATGACAGAGTACAAGGGGAAAAGGTGTTCGCCGTGCTGCGGGGCTATGGGATTAATGGTAGATTATTAACAGCAGTGAAAAGCATTTACGTTGACAATTGAGCTGCGGTGAGAATTGGTGATAGATTGAGTTTATGGTTCAAAGTACAGTACTTACAGTGTAGTTAGACAAGACTGTACTCTTCCACCTTTGTTGTTCATAAATTACAGGGTGGCGCACGAAATGTCATACATCGGAAATGTTTTATAAAATGTTTAAACCTGGGCTCACAACCATGTCCCTTCGTGAACAGAAATCTTATTTCATGCGTGATCCGACAGGCAGCACCACATTTCGCGTATGCGTACCGGCTGCCAGTTATACAGCATGGCGGACAAAGGGACATTGACGCGTGAACAGAAGGTGAAGATAGTGTTGTTTTATGCGGAAACAAAGAGCGTAGCTCGGACCCAAGGAAGGTTTCGTGTTCATTTCCGTACTCGGTGGACTCCTTGCCGGCAGACGGTAAACAGACTGGCCAGGCAATTTGAAACAGAAGACAACATACTGGAGAGAAAACGGCCTCGCCTCAAGCCTGTACACTCACCGCAGAATGTTGCTGCTATGAGAGCGGCTGTGGCTCGGAGCCCCTCCAAATCCGCCAGAACTGCATGTGTTCAGAGAATACTGCAGACTGACCTTGATGTGTTTCCATACAAAATGACAACAGGTCATAAACTAATGGCGCTTGACAAGCAACGGCGAGTACAGTTTGCTGCGTGGGCTATTGCAGAAGGTGATCCCGTGTTGCACAACACATGGTTCAGTGATGAGTAGAGCTGGGACTTTTATGTAGTATCAAGTGGCATAATATGTACATAAATATGTAACAAAAAGCACCAAAATTTGTAGCAAAATATGTAGAATGGGCAACATATGTAATATCATATAATTAATATAAACTTACAATTGTGTCAGTTACGACACACTAAACACGCTTTATATTACATTTTGCAGCACAGTGAACAATAAAGTATTTTTCAATGTTCTTTGTAGTCATATTAAATGAATATATCACACACATATTCAATAGAAACTTATTATATTCAACACTCAAAGCACGTTTATTCCTTAAATTTTATAGCACAGTGAACTATTAAGTATTTTTCGATGTTCTCTGGGGTCATGGAAAGGCGTTTGTCACTTAGGATGTTCTTATGTGCAGAGAAAGATCTTTCAACATCACATGATGTAACTGGGGCAAATTTTAGGAGAGGAATTTTCGCTGGAGAAATGTCCTCGGGAGGATCAACGTCATCTCTATTTAGAATTCGGCACACCCTGTGAAATGTTGAATAACCAGGATTTCTGTTCAACACTTTTTGCAATTTACTCAATACACTTGTACCAGTTTCCCTATGCACAGCACTTAGTTTTTCAATAGCATCATCTATGATGGCAATAGAATCTTGCAGTGACAGTCCTGATGTTTCTAGACGTTTGATGGTTTCTGGAAGCCAGCAGAAGTTGCCCCTGATGTAGGTGATTGAGGAGACCACTTTGGAGTCACTAAAGGCGGTTTGTGATTCACTAATAGATACAGCATTTTCAGGATCAAAAGAATCTACCACAGTCTTTATAGCATCTAGATGATCACTATAGAATTTTACTGCTTCTATCCATGTCCCCCACCTCGTTAACACTGGTTCCGGCGGCAGTGGTATCTCTGGCAATTGCTGTTTGTAAGATAGCACTAGTTATGGAGCTTTTAGAAAAACTTTTTTGTTGCTGAAATTAATCTTTTCACTTGTGCTCTAATATCTTCGGCAACACGTTGCAGTCCATGAGCCAAGCATGTAAAATGGAGCATATTGGGATAAAACACCTTCAAAGCAGTTGCAGCCTTAAGCATATATGCTGCAGCATCAGAATACATCACTAATACCTTTTCCTCTTTCATCTCAGTCAGCCACAGAGCTCTTAGTCCATCATTAACAAATCTCGCAACAGTTGAGTGATTTGTATAGTCTAGCTCTTTACAGTAGATCAAACATGGTTTTGAGGCGCTGTCAGGTTGTACCTTCCCCACCACGAGATTTGCAATAAATCTATCCTTAGCATCTGTTGTTTCATCAACAGCAACCCATATGAAAGAATTTCCTATATGCTGTCTTATGTTATGCATTACCTCGTCGTAGCAGACTTGAAGATAATTCTTGCGTAGTGTTGATTGGTTAGGAACATGTTGCTTGCAGTATTTTTTCAGAAAAGATGTGAATTCAGGCACTTCACGTTTATACCATGGAATATTGACTGCAATCATTGCACTGCATAAGTCTTTATAAAAAGGGTTACTTGAAGGTGAAGGCTGCATCTGTGTTAAAAGGATTTGTTTCTTTTGTAGACCTAACTGTTGGTTTTTTCTATGCAGAGCACTTCATGCATGTTGCTCAAGCTGGGATTTCATGGAACATGCGATATGTTTGTTGCATGCTTGGCAAATCACTACTTTGCCATCAGTTGCAAAGGACTCGTCAACTACAATCCATGATTTTAACTTTGAAGCCAGCGAGGACGCTACTGGCGCCATATTGACTCTAGAGGAAACTGATGTTCATGAACTATGTTCTTCAGCTGTTCAAAAGAAACTAAAACCTAATTCAGACGTTTCAAAGGAAGACAGCTCTAACAACAGATTTGGAAATTCCTAAGTAAATAACAAAGAGGTTACAGAAATGCGCTTAGAAAAATATTCCTGGAATCTCCAACGTGAAATTGGCTAGTTGTAAAGCAATTAACTCTAAAAGGGATGAAAGATTTAAGACTGGCAACAGTTTTCCTGCAGCTTATTGGAACCTTTAGAATAACCTATTTCGCAAGGGTCTCTACCTGCACCTATCATCCTCTCAAATACCTGTCACTCATAATTACTTTAATCCCCCTGTTGAGAGAACAGACAACAGCCCCACATTAAGTATGAAACTTCAATTCAGCAACTTATTATATATGAAAACAGGAAGACGCTAAAATATGTAATTTTATGTAATATCACTAAGAATATGTAGAATACCCACAAATATTTAAAAAAAAAATTGTAAAATGAAATTCGGTAATAATAACCCTAACATAGTGTTTCGTGAACATATGACTTTTCCCAGCACCTAAATAGCAAGGAACAAAATATGTAATTGCATAGAAATCCCAGCTCTAGTGATGAGGCACACGTCTATCTCAATGGTGCAGTGAGCAAACAGAATGTCCGGTTTTGGCCACCGCATAGACCCGATCTCAATCCCTGCGACTTCTTCCTGTGGGGATATTTGAAGGAGATAATCCACCGCCATAAACCAGAAAATATACAGCAATTCCAAGCGGCCATTGTGACTTTCTTCCGAGGGTTGAGTGAGGACTTGTGTCGTAGAGTGATCACGAACATGCGGGTTCGTCTCGAAGCTGTTGTACACCGAGCAGGTGGACATATTGGACATGTCCAGCACACGGACTAACCATGCACATATCAGTGAATGTTGTAACGCCATTTTGTGTTCAATATGTTGTATATTACATTTTCTATAAACAATTTCCAGTGTATGACATTTCGTGCGCCACCCTTGTACATAGATGATCTACTGAAAGCTATACAGTGGCAGGGATTTAAGTGGATTTAGGTGGAAATATAGAAAGCCGTTTGGCGTATGCCGACAACTTGGCCTTAATGACAGATTGTGCCTAAAGCCTGCAGTCTGATATCTTGGAACTTGAAAATAGGTGCAATGAGTATGATGGGAAAATTGGTCTTTTCAAGACCAAAGTGATTACAGTATAAGTAAGAAACCTAAGAGAACTGAATATCAGGTTGGAAATACAAAACTGGAACAGGTGGATAATTTCAAGGATTCAGAATCTGCATTCTTCCAGGATGGTGGTACTGGTCCGGCCCCGCGGTGTAGGGGGCAACGCGTCCGTCTATAACCCGGCAGCCCCGGTTCCATTCCCGGCCGGGTCAGGGGTTTTTTAATTGTAAATGATTAATATCCCTGGCCTGGGGACTGGGTGTTTGTGTCATCCTTAATGTTCCTTTCCTCACAGTCAACACTTTAAACTTCCGCCATTTCCAAATACACGCAGGTTCATAACGTATGGTGCAAAGTAGGGGGAAAAGATCTTCTTAGGTCGACGCCCCGAATAAATAGCATTTTTAAAATAAAAAATAGTGAGACTGAATTCAAGTGCAACAAAGCTAATTCAGTGAGTTCTCAGTTGCGATCAACAATATTTTGTAAGAAGGACGAAACTATCTTTACATCGGTCTGTTTTCAGACCAACTTTGCTTTACGGGAGCGAAAGCTGGATGGACTCGGAATATCTTATTCATAAGTTAGAAGTGACCGACTTGAAAGTAGCGAGAATGGTCACTGGTACAAATAGGTGGGAACAATGGCGGGAGGGTACTCAGAATGAGGAGATAAAGGCTAAGTTAGGAATGAACTCGATTGATGAAGCTGCACGCATAAACCGGCTTCGGTATTGGGTCATGTGAGGCGAATGGAGGAGGATAGGTTACCTAGAAGAATAATGGACTCGGTCATGGAGGGTAAGAGAAGTAGAGGAAGACCAAGATGGCGATGGTTAGACTCAGTTTCTAATGATTTATAGATAAATGACATAGAACTAAACATGGTCGAAGAACTAGTTACAGATAAAGGATTGTGGTGGCGAAGAGTACATTCACAGAGGCTTCAAGACTGAACGCTGTAAAGACATACTGGTAACAGTCCATAATGAAGATGGATGTATGTGTAAAGAGAATCACATTGTTTTGATTACATTAAGCAGTTATTTTCTACTTTATGTGTTTCAATTATGAAGTTTAATTACCCCGGGATTTGTTACACAGCCTTTAATGGTCCGGACTTCATGCAGGCAATGATCAATCAGCAATTCATCAACTGTCAACCGGCTCAACTTGACCCGGTTGTTAAACAACAGTCGCCACAATGGCATTCCGATCACACGTTACAGGTTTTAGTCAAGATAGAGGAGCGTGGTTATCAGTTGACGCGATGTGGTGGCCTTCTGTTCTGGCTTCAAAGTTTGAACTTGCGAAATTAAGAGCAGAGCAGAAAGAGGAAATTATGAAGAAATAGCTGCTGACAGGACAATCACTTAACATGTAGTGCATGATGATCAGCTGTCGACCTCTCATACAGTTCTTCAGATTCTGAGGTACGTAGGTGGGAATGCGCCTTGTCGTGATCTATTCGCCACCTGGCTCTCTCTGGACCGTTCTAGTTTCATCTGTTTTGCATTATTGCTGCTATAGACTTGATATCCTCTTTTCTGTATAAACACCAAGTATCACGTTAATGTTTAAAAAAATAAATACGAATGACGGTAAACTTGAACCGGTCTAAATGCTGCTTTAATTTTTTTCTTTTACAGTTTGCTCTACGTCGCACCGACACATATTGGTGTTATGGTGACGGTGGGAGGGAAGAGGGCTCGGAGTAGAAAGGATGCGTCATTAAGGGGCGTCATGACTGGAATATTGAACTTCTACAATTTACCAGTAATTAAAACCAAATTTAAGACACAAACACATATCAATATGATATAGCCCCACACATAATTTGGAGTTGATCAGTTAACTGGTTGCAAAGTTATTATTAAATTATTTTTATATGTTGCATGGAGCAGAAGTCTCCCTGGCTCAGGCGGCAGTGCGCCGGCCTCTCAACGCTGGGTTCCGTGGTTCACATGCGGTCACTCCACGTAAGATTTGTGCTGGACAAAGCGGAGGCGGGACAGGTTTTTCTCCACGTAGTCCGGTTTTCCCTGTCATATTTCATTCCAGCAGCACTCTCCAATATAATTTCATTTCATCTGTCAGTCATTGATCATTGTCCCAGAGGAGTGCGACAGGCTTCGGCAGCCGGACCAATTCCTACCCTCGCCGCTAGATGGGGGCTTCATTCATTCCATTGCTGACCCTGTCAAATGACTGAAAACAGGCTGTGGGTTTTCAATCATATGTTGCATGGAAAATGCTCCTTGTGGCACAGTTTTCACTTTTTCGGCTATAATTTACAATACTTGTAAAAAATACTCACATATCTAGGAACAACTCCGGCTTTTGCAGTCAGGTATAAACTATTGGAGATATATTTTTTCAATTTTTCATTATTCATTCATCATCATCATCATCATCATCATCATCATCTGTTTACCCTCCAGGGTCGGCTTTTCCCTCGAACACAGCGAGGGATCCCACCTCTACCGCCTCAAGGGCAGTGTCCTGGAGCTTCAGACTCTTGGTCGGGGGATACAACTGGGGAGAATGACCAGTACCTCGCCCAGGCGGCCTCACCTGCTATGCTGAACAGGGGCCTTGTGGAGGGATGGGAAGATTGGGAGGGATAGGCAAGGAAGAGGGAAGGAAGCGGCCGTGGCCTTATGGTAGGTACCATCCCGGCATTCGCCTGGAGGAGAAGTGGGAAACCACGGAAAACCACTTCCAGGATGGCTGAAGTGGGAATCGAACCCACCTCTACTCAGTTGACCTCCCGAGGCTGAGTGGACCCCGTTCCAGCCCTCATACCACTTTTCAAATTTCGTGGCAGAGCCGGGAATCGAACCCGGACCTCCGGGGGTGGCAGCTAATCACACTAACCACTACACCACAGAGGCGGCCATTATTCATTCAATAGGGAAAATTATAGTTTCGTGCTATTTCAGGAGTAAAAATATGAAGGAAATATTCAACTCGTAATAAAATGCAGAACCATTTTTTTAATTCCTGTACATATTCAAGCATTCTCTAAAACTTTCAGGTGAATCCGATGAGAACTCTGTTGCAAAGAGCATTTTATGCATGGCAAGGAGCTGGAAAAGTTTTGAGTAATAATAATGTTATTTTCTTTACGTCCTACTAACTACTTTTACGGTCTTCGGATACGCCGAAGTGCCGGAATTTAGTCCCTCAGGAGTTCTTTTACGTGCCAGTAAATCTACATACACGAGGCTGTCGCATTTGAGCACTTTCAAATACCAACGGACTGAGCCAGGATCGAACCTGCCAAATTGCGGTTAGAAGGCCAGCGCCTTAACCGTCTGAGCCACTCAGCCCGGCTGGAAAAGTCTTAAGGTTGAGGTTGATAAAAGCAAATTAACCGAGCTCGATAGCTGCAGTCGCTTAAGTGTGGCCAGTATCCAGTATTCGAGAGATAGTGACCTATCTGTGCCGGTGCGACGTAAAAAAAAAAAAGATTTAAGAAACATACTTGCTTTAAAAATGCCATGGACTGTAAATTACTCCGACGGATGTCTTTTTTCCTCTGACGTACAACGTAGGCCTACTACAAAGTAAATAAATTCCAGCGGCATTACTGAAATGGTGGTCGAAAAGAACTTTGAAACTAATTTTGTCTGACAGCGTGCAAGAAAGGAACGTTGACTTGCTCTGAATACGCTGCCCTATAAATCCGGCATTTAGGGCTTTCAGATGGCGTTAGGGAAAAACTGATACCGGGATTTAAAAGAGGAAGGATTGGGGGATTTTTAAGGTTAAAATTGAAAATTCAATTTTTAGTCAAAGTCGCAACATTTCAGTCAAGACTTCCATTCAATTCAGGTACAGCCACGGCATTTATCTGGTGTGAAAATGGGAAACCACGGGGGTTTGAACCCACTATGTCCCGAATGCAAGCCGTTTTAATTTTAGTGAGTGTATCACGCCATCAGCACTTTTAAAATGGTTTTCATTTTGTGTAATGATTATGATAGATAGGAGCGGAGAATCTGGCTAGTAACTTATAAATTAATGTACTTGACAGCTTAGACTTTTATATGAAAATTAATAAAACAAAAATCTTCATCTTCTTCTTACTATTTTGCTACCACTTTTTCTCACACCTGTGGGGCGCGGGTGGGAACTGCGTCGCACATCTGGATTTGACCCTGTTTTACGGCCGGATGCCCTTCCTGACGCAAACCCTGTATGGATGTAATCACTATTGCGTGTTTGTGTAGTGGTTGGTAGTGTGGTATGCTGTCTGAATATGATGAGGAGAGTGTTGGGACAGACAAATACACCCAGTCCCTTAGCCAGAAGAATTAATCGGAAGCGATTAAAATCCCCGACCCGGCCGGGAATCGAACCCGGGACTCTTTGAACCGAAGGCCAGTACGCTGATCATTCAGCCAACGAGTCGGACAATATATTTACAAAAAATATTGGGACAAAAAATTACCACTTGGGAAAGTATACTTTTCCGTACTCACACCATATTCTTCATACAACAAGACGAAACAATTTTTTTATTTTATATTTTCTTGTTGTAATTCCATCCTCTTGTCCTTGGTTGATATCTTCTCAGATACAATCGCCAGTCACGTTCTCAGTCATGTTCCCTATTCCGAGATATTCAGTTTCCTTGTAGCGATAATACTTTTCTACTCATTGCGATATCTCCTTTGATCTTGACTTTGTTTCATAGATCATTTCAGTCAAATATCTCCGTCACAGTCCGGTTCCATGGCTAAATTATTACCGCACTGGCCTTTGGTCGCAGGGGTCCCGTGTTCGATTCCCGGCAGGGCGTGGAATTTTAACCAAAATTGGTTAATTCCGCTGGCACGGGGACTGGGTGTATGCGTCGTTCCCATCATCATTTCATTCTCATCCCGACGCGCAGGTCGCGTACGGGAGTCAATTCAAAAAGACCTGTACCTGGCAAGCAGAACTTGTCTTCAGAAATTCCCGGCACTAAAAGCCATACGCCATTTAATTTCATTTCATTTTGTACCTCACATATGAACAGATAAAATATTCAAAATCTCCGAGTGAGCTGGCCGTGCGGTTGGGGGCTGTGGCTTCGAAGTCAGGAGATGTGGGTTTGAATCCCACTGTTGGCAGCCCTGAAGATGTTTTCCCATGGTTTTCCATTTTGCCTATTTGCCTACTGTATTCCTGTATGCGGAAACGTAGGCTTTTAAGGTATAAATCCGTTTTAGGCTCTTTTTTTGGCAAGAATTTGTTGTTTCTTATGCCTATAAATGCCTGTTTCAGGGGTTCGAGCTCATTTGGATTATAATTGCTTATTGAATGCCTTAAGGAATCCAACTATCTTCCAATGCATTATATTCTTACTGGTGTGGTCAACAGAATTATTTTCTCGTTTCTTAACACCTCAACACCTCAACAATAACAAGAATTTTTGGAAGTCACTAGAAATAGTGCTTGGAGAATTGTCCTCAGGGCAAACAAGGAGCAATTTGACCAGGAAGCCTTTCAATCCTCCGACCTCCTAAGATGATACGCGAGGACTAATCAACGTCGAATTGTGTTGTGCACAAGCATATCCCCACCTCCCTCTCGCTGAAACTTGTTGGACGCTTTGTCTTCAGATTTTGTTGAGATCTACTTTGAAGATGTGAAGATCATTGTGGTTTCAAGGGCCTAACATCTAAATCATTGGCCCCTTTAAAGAAGTGTGTTTGGCACTAAAGAAAAATCTTCCAATCTTACTGGCCGAAGCAGTGGATCACTGGATATCCCAACTTCACTACCGATGGAAAGGTAATCTTCAGCCGAGCTTGAAGTAATGAGGTCCATTTTATCTTTTTGTGACTGAGGATTACGATCGCACTTCCTTGTAGAATTTGCAGGCTATTGTGGCCGGTTGTTCCATAGCAACGCTGAATAATTTAGGCCTTGGACGATGAATATGCTGTCTGTAGAGGAGAAGCCAAGAAAGTCATGCCCTGCTCATCGATTCGGTCAGATTTGGCGCTCCTGAAGGCAACTTCAGTACGCTGCCGGGAGCCATCAGAGTTGGAGAGAAGTGCCATGCCTCTTACTCAGTCCATTAGGACTGTGAAAGACGTTGAGGGAAGGCTCGAGCAAACATCTGGGAAGGTAGCTTCTATCAGGGAAAAGTTTGATAGGGTCCTTCAACGAACTCTAGGGCGGAAAGAGGTAGTAAAAATACCACTAATGTGATGTGATGTTGAGATACTTCTCACAATACAGAAACATTCTTCATGACAACAGAACACGATTGCTACCTAAAAATATTGAAAAATTGTTAGTTATAAATTCCTTCCACAGTCATTGAGTACACTAACAATCATTAGAATATTACATTATAAATAATTTTTTCAAGCCTACTTGGTTGCCTATTTTATACAATTGTGCCTATTTACATGCCATTTTGGCTATTTTAGTGCCTATGTGCTTGCCTGTTTTAACTGTTCTATTGTCTATAAATCCTGATCTATTCATGACATTCAAGACCGATATAAGGTGGCACTCACGGACAGAACAACGTCACCTGCCGAACAGAATAAGCACAGAGAAACTTGACGCTCGGAATCAAAACAGAATAACTCGTGCGTAAATCACAGGCACGCACTAGTGCCGACAGAGTATAATAGCTCTCAGAATTAGACGTTGTCCGAACACATGGCCCTCGAGACAGACCAGAATAGCTCCACTTCCTCGTAGACACATCTATATATGCACTTGCACTTTAAAGTACTTCCGTCTACGTGACTTCCTGTTAGTAGTGGTTACCTCAGCGGAAGGGATATTTCAAATTGTACCTACTTAAACCGTCCAATAACATTCCTTCTCTCATAAATTTTAAATGTGTTTTGTTTTATTGGACTTAGTGTCCCCTAGCACTTCCTGTATCACGTCCTGGTACAACGGCCGAGTGCAAAATAACCTTGATTACACAAACATGTCCCAATAACAGAAGTATTGTTTCACAATATTTAAAGCATCTATTAATATAAATATGTACCGAGCGAGTTGGCGGTGTGGTTAGGGGAGCGCAGCTTTGGGCTTGCATTCGGGAGACAATGGGTTCTAATCCCACTGTCGGCAGCTCTGAAGATGGTTTTCCATGGTTTCCCATTTTCACACCAGGCAAATGCTGGGGCTGTACATTATTTAAGGGAACGGCCGCCTCCTTCCCACTCCTAGCACTTTCCTATCTCATCGTTGTCATAAGACCTTTCTGTGTCGGTGCGACGTAAAGTAACTTGTAATATATATCGGGTAGCTCACCAGCCCCTTATATCTTCGGAGACAGGCAACCCAAATAACGCATATAACTTAAAGATCCTTATAATTTAGTTTTATGAACACCAAATAATTTGAAATTTCTCCTTATGGTTAATATGGCTTTTCCCTACCTGTGTGTCATCACTGTAAATTGATCCATGGACCTAGCAAATGAAAAACTACTATGAACAGTTCCGCACCAAGTACTAAGGACCATTCTGCATGTGATGTATTGCGCCTTGAAATAACACAGGTACCCGTAATACGATCGAACTAATAGGTTATGCCACGTGCTTTGTAACATTTCTTTCTTTCTTAATCAACTTACTCTCCAGGGTTGGTTTTTCTCTCGAACTCAGCGAGGGATCCCACCTCTACCGCCTCAAGGGCAGTGTCCTGGAGCGTGAGACATTGTGTTGGGGATACAACTGGGGAGGATGACCAGTACCTCACCCAGGCGGCCACACCTGCTATGCTGAACAGGGTCCTTTGTGGAGGATGGGAAGATTGGAAGGAATAGACAAGGAAGAGGGAAGGAAGCGGCCGTGGCCTTAAGTGAGGTACCATCCCGGCATTTGCCTGGAGGAGAAGTGGGAAACCACAGAAAACCACTTTGAGGATGGCTGAGGTGGGAATCGAACACTCCTCTACTCATTTGACCTCCCGAGGCTGAGAAGACCCCGTTCCAGCCCTCATACCATTGTTCAAATTTCGTGGCAGAGCCGGGAATCGAACCCGGCCCTCCGGGGGGTGGCAGTTAATCACACTAACCACTACACCACAGAGGCGGACCGCTCATTAACATGAAAATAAAAACCTACAACCTGTTTCCAGTCAGTGACTGGGTCAGGAATGGAATGAAAGAAGCCCCAGCTTACAGCGAGGATAGGAACCGCGCCGGCTACCGAAGCCTGTCGCACTCCTCTGGGGGCAATGATTAATGACTGACAGATGAAATGAAATGATAGTGGAGAGTGTTACTGGAATGAAAGATGTCTGGGAAAACCGGAGTACCCGGAGAAAAACCTGTCCCGCCTCCACTTTGTTCAGCACAAATCTCACATGGAGTGACCGGGATTTGAACCACGGAACCGAGCGGTGAGAGGTAAACCTTCATTGAAGACTTTGACACGTATGTTAACCTTCGAGCTGGAACGGCCGTACGTGTGTATTAAACCTCTAGCATGCACCGTGCATGTTGACGTCGTGACTTAACGGGGTAAGGGCTTGAGCAGAAGATGTGCGAGTATTCGCCGCGTAGTGGTTCGAATCCAACCTAAGGCAAATTTTTTGAACGACAGAGGTGCGCAATTTTAGCGGGGAAACATTAATAATCAATACATTTTTTCTGTTGTCCGCCTCTGTGGTGTAGTGGTTAGTGTGATTAGCTGCCACCCCCGGAGGCCCGGGTTCGATTCCCGGCTCTGCCACGAAATTTGAAAAGTGGTACGAGGGCTGGAACGGGGTCCACTCAGCCTCAGGAGGTCAACTGAGTAGAGGTGGGTTGGATTCCCACCTCAGCCATCCTGGAAGTGGTTTTCCGTGGTTTCCCACTTCTCCTCCAGGCGAATGCCGGGATGGTACCTAACTTAAGGCCACGGCCGCTTCCTTCCCTCTTCCTTGCCTATCCCTTCCAATCTTCCCATCCCTCCACAAGGCCCCTGTTCAGCACAGCAGGTGAGGCCGCCTGGGCGAGGTACTGGCCATACTCCCCAGTTGTATCCCCCGACCAAGAGTCTGAAGCTCCAGGACACTGCCCTTGAGGCGGTAGAGGTGGGATCCCTCGCTAAGTCCGAGGGAAAAACCGAACCTGGAGGGTAAACAGATGATGATGATGATGATGACATTTTTGCTGTTGGTTTTGATGGGTGCGTGCTGATCGGCGTATTTCCCCTAAGGATGAGTTGGGGAAGGATTGGGAAGGAAATTGGCCTTGGTCTTTTATTTTTTAAATTTTTTTTTCTAGTTGCTTTACGTCGCACTGACTCAGATAGGTCTTATGGCGACGATTGGACAGGAAATGGCTAGGAGTGGGAAGGAAACGGCCGTGGCCTTAATTAAGGTACAGCCCCAGCATTTGCCTGGTGTGAAAATGGGAAACCACGGAAAACCATTTTCAGGGCTGCCGATAGTGGGGTTCGAACCTACTATCTCCCGAATACTGGGCACTGGCCGCAATTAAGCGACTGCAGCTATCGAGCTCGGTGGTCTTTTATTAGGGCACCATCCCGGCATTCGCCTGTTGGTGAAAATGGGAAAACGGGGAAAACCGTTTTAATGGCGGCCAACATGGGATTCGAATCCACAACTTACCGAATCCAATGCACACATATAATAATCCACACCTACCAGGTCACATCACAGCAGTTATTCATTTCCCTCACAATGTATTCCTATGAAACCGGGCGAGTTGGAATTGGCCGTGCGGTTAGAGGCCCGCGGCTGTGAGCTTGCATCCGGGAGATAGTGGGTTCGAATCCCACTGTCGGCAGCCCTGAGGATGGTTTTCCATGGTTTCCCATTTTCACACCAGTACCTTAATTAATTAAGACCACGGCCGCTTCCTTCCAACTCCTAGGCCTTACCTGTCCCATCGTCGCCATAAGACCTATCTGTGTCGGTGCGATGTAAAAACCTCTAGCAAAAAAATATTCCTCTGAAGAGTACGTTAAATTGTTGCTAATTTAAGGAGATAGTACGGTCGAATTAAGATGTATGCCACGTGCTCCGTAATAGTAAAAAGTCACCAACACCGTAAAGTGGTCAGCATTTCGAACACTCGTTAATTTGGACATGCAGTGTATCATACTTCCTAAATACAGACCATCACATCGTAGTCCAGCCTGGTTATGTAACATCGGGTAAAAATTTTCCTTTTCAGTACCAAATAAAAATTCACTCTTCGGCACAGGGTGATATGCGGCCGTATTACAGTCACTCTAAACGGCGTTAATCGAATAAAACTGTGTTCCAGCCTGCGATTTGAACCGCGAGCCGTGGTGCATTGCTAGCATGTTGTAGTCCTTATATACACTTCCTGTCCAAACATACTGTAAGATAGTGTTATTCGCAGCTGTGATCGTTTTACATTCATTATAGTTTAAGTAATAGAAATAACACTGCCGTTAATTAGTTCTACCATATTCACGAGCATTATATTAACGGTATGGTTGTACTGAGGCCATAAAGAAGCAGGTACTAATGTTTTATGGATGACCATGATATACGCGTTAGTTGGGTTACCTTCTTCTTCTTCTTTTTCTTCTTAATCCGTTTACCCTCCAGGGTTGGTTTTTCTCTCGGACTCAGCGAGGGATCCCACCTCTACCACCTCAGGGGCAGTGTACTGTAGCTTCGGACTCTGGTCGGGGATAAAACTGGGGAGGAGGACCAGTACCTCGCCCAGGTGGCCTCACGTGCTATGCTGAACAGGGGCCTTGTGGGGGAATGGGAAGATTGGAGAGGATAGACAAGGAAGAGGGAAGGAAGCGGCCGTGGCCTTAAGTTAGGTACCATCCCGGCATTTGCCCGGAGCAGAAGTGGAAAACCACGGAAAACCACTTCGAGGATGGCTGATGTCGGAATCGAACCCACCTCTACTCAGTTGACCACCCTAGGCTGAGTGGACCCCGTTGCAGCCCTCGTTCCACTTTCCAAATTTCGTGGCAGAGTCGGGAATCGAATCCGGGCCTTCGGGGGTGGCAGCTAATCACGATATGGGTTACGTACCTCCGAGAAAAATAAGGGACTGAAGAACCACCCGGTATATGCATAAATTCTTAACTAATTTACAATATCGAGTCTAGCCGATATTAATTTACATTAAATAGAGAATGGTCCGCCTCTGTGGTGTAGTGGTTAGTGTGATTAGCTGCTATCCACGGAGGCCCGGGTTCGATTCCCGGCTCTGCCACGAAATTTGAAACGTGGTACGAGGGCTGTAACGGTGTCAGCTCAGCCTCGGGAGGTCAACTGAGTAGAGGTGGGTTCGATTCCCACCTCAGCCGTCCTGGAAGTGGTTTTCCGTGGTTTTCAACTTTTCCTCCAGGCAAATCCCGGGATGGTACCTAAGTTAAGGCCACGGCCGCTTCCTTCCCTCTTCCTTGTCTATCCCCTCCCATCTTCCCATCCCCCCAGCAAGGCCCATGTTCAGCATAGCAGGTGAGGCCCCCTGGGCGAGGTACTTTTCATCCTCCCCAGTTGTATTCCCCTACCCACAGTCTGAAGCTCCAGGACATTGCCCTTGAGGCGGTAGAGGTGGTATCCCTCGCTGAGGAAAAACCGACCCTGGAGGGTAAACAGATAACGAAGAAGAAATAGAGAATGTATATTATATATAACACTTTACATGTTAGAGCTTTCTTCTGCAGCATATGTTTCTCAGATGAAAGCTACAGTATATTCATCTTGACGGCTACATCAACCGACAAACATCAACGTTTCTTAGGGTTCAGGGGCCTGATGTCATTATACAGTGCGCGTGTTACGATTTTGTGCGCTGTGTCCGTTCGTGGAATATAGGACCCATATTTTATCGAGGATGCTGCACAGAAGACAAAATCCGTGGATCAGGTAGTCTACAGAAAACTCATTCGTGCGGGATTTGCGCCGTTTTTATCTTGCCAGAAACTTACCCCTCCAACGACTATGGATGCAGCTAGATGGAGCTACTGCACAGAACGCTGGGGAATTACTTACCCTTCTGCAGCGAAACTTGGGAGAATACCTAATTTCTCGTGGAACTCCGTTCCCGTACCCTTTCCTGCTTCCCGAATATGGGACGTGAGTAAGGAATCAGTTTTGAAGAACCACCCAATAGCCTCTGTGACACAGGCGGCAGCGCGCCGTTCTGTCACCGCTGGGTTCCGTGGTTCAAATCCCGGTCACTCCTTGTGAGATTTGTGCTGGACAAAGCGAAGGCGAGACATTTTCCAATATAATATCACTTTTTCTTCCAGTCGTTAATCATTGCCCTAGAGGAATGTGACAGGCTTCGGCAGCCGGCACAGTTCTTATCCTCGCCGCTAGATGGGGCTTCTTTCATTCCATTCCTGACCAGATCAAATGACTGGAAACAGGCTGTGAATTTTCATTTCATGGTGATCCACCTTCACTAATATTCTCAAATTACGCGAGAAGATGAAGTATTCCTTTGTGTCCTTAAAGCAACTTTCGTTTGTCGATAGGTTCAATCTTCAGAAACAATATGAACAGTTTGCGGCACGTGGTGGAACACATTTTGGACACATACTGTATCAACGCAATTAACTAAAATTGCAGTGTCGTTTGTTATGCGGCATACGTTACAAAGCCTTTGAAACGTTGCCAGGAAATCATGGAAATCAGAAGCCATCTACTCCTCTTTTTCTCATTTCCGTGTTATGGTGGAAAAGTATTGCGAGCGTAGCCTACTATCCACGTGAGCATAAAACACTCAAATCCGAAGGTAACTAGTCAAGTGCAAGCTGTTTAGTATATCGTGGAAATCAAAAACCAATTTATTCCAAGGAGATATCGAGTCTCACCGAGCTCGATAGCTGCAGTCGCTTAAGTGCAGCCAGTATCCAGTATTCGAGAGATAGTAGGTTCGAACCCCACTATCGGCAGCCCTGAAGATGGTTTTCCGTAGTTTCCCATTTTCACATCAGGCAAATGCTGGGGCTGTCCCTTAATTATGGCCACGGCCGCTTCCTTCCCACTCCTAGCCGTTCCCTGTCCCATCGTCGCCATAAGACCTATCTGTGTCGGTGCGACGTAAAGCAACTAGTAAAAAAAAGATATCGAGTCTCTCCTTTCCATAAATATACTTCAGCACAATCGCATGCTAACAGAAGATGAGAATGACACAAAAACGATAACTTTGGACTCCCAGCGAAATCTCTCTGTTACCGTCACAAATGTGTGTGATGAATTCTACCTCAGGCCACTGCGGGTGGATAACTTAGGTGAACATCGAATATCAGACAATAAACAATTAACGTATGTGTACAGTGAAGTAGACGACCAGAGAGGGTGTTCTGATGCTTGCAGTAATTTAAGACAATGTGGAAATCAAAAACCACCTAATTACAGGCACATATAGTATTTAAAAAAATAAAATCCTATCCAACTATCGTGATTATGATATTTATTTATTTATTTATTTATTTATTTATTAATCAATTTATTTATTTATTTATTTATTTATTTATTTATTTATTTATTTATTTATTTATTTATTTATTTATTAGGTACAGCCTCTGGGGGCCATTTTACACTAATAAACCAAAATTCCAAACCCCATGGCACTACAGCCCTTGAAGGGCCTTGGCCTACCAAGCGACCGCTGCACTGATAACTAGTTTAAATAAGTATAAATGATAACAATCAGTGTAAACAAAAATATTAAGTATCAACAGTAAATTATTAACAATAATAATGTAACAACAAGCCTCCGTGGCTCAGATAACAGCGCGTCGGCCTCTCACCGCTGGATACCGTGGTTCAAATCCCGGTCACTCCATGTGAGATTTGTGCTGGACAAAGCGGAGGTGGGACAGGTTTTTCTCCGGGTACGCCGGTTTTCCCTGTCATCTTTCATTCCAGCAACACTCTCCATTCTCATTTCATAGCATCTATCAGTCATTAATATAAATCACTTTGGGAGTGGTGACCCCATCGTAATAACAGCCTATATCTCATTCATTCATTACATCCCTGACCCGGTCAAAGACTGGAAAACAGGTTGTAGGTTTTCATTTTTCATGCAATGTAACAACAATGGGAACGGTAACTGGCAAGAGTAGGTTACATAGTTAGGAAGATGAAATTTCGTGGGTTGGATGGACGGAAGAAAATGGAAACCTGGAGAGGACTTCAAAGGAATCTTTTTATTTTGTGTTTGAAGGATGCTAAAGGTGTGATTACGTCAATATCGGGTAGTGAGTTACCAAGGGTAGGGAGACGATGGAGGATTCGTGTTTTTTTCTTTTTGCTATTGGCTTTACGTCGCACCGACACAGATGGGTCTTATGGTGACGATGGGGCAGAAAAGGGCTAGGACAGGGAAGGAAGCGGCCGTGCTTTAATTAAGGTACAGCCCCAGCATTTGCCTGGTGTGAAAATGGGAAACCACGGAAAACCATCTTCAGGGCTGCCGACAGTGAGGTTCGAACCAACTGTCTCCCGAATACTGGATACTGACCACACTTAAGCGACTGCAGCTATCGAGCTCGGTAAATTCGTGGTTTGTTTACACAAAGGAAGTCCTGCAATTTAAAACGTAAGGAGATGATTTAATAGAAAACATGGCTATAAAATAGTTCTTTGTTCATCCTGTAATATTTGGTTTACCGGAGTTAGTGGGTCTTTGGTTTCTGTGATTCATTTAATTTCATTATCGTTCTTGACTTCAGATTTAACAGGGCCGTCAATGACATTCTTCTTTTTTTTAATGTAGTCTATGGGAACATTTTATAGAACAAAAGCTGTAAATATGATCCTAAACCAGTTTTTCTTGAGCAATTTACTTACAAAATTAAATTGTAAGAAGGATACATCGATTTTTAGGTTTTAAACCCCTTTCTGATATTTATTATAGGCTATTTTTCACTGTATCTGAAAAAACTATTCAACAAAATAGTGTGTAAAAAAATTGTAAATAAATGTTGTCGTTAGCAACTTTCCTATAAACCAACCACAAGACAGATACATAGAGTTGTATGTTTACAGTCCGCTCTGAAGCTCTCTCCTGCTGATTTCTTTTGAACAACCCCGCATGCTGCGTGTTGTTAAACGAGAGCGTAGTCGTGGTCATACAGTTCCTGTTTGTTTGTGGACAAATGAACTGAAATGAAATGAATGGCGTATGGATTTTATTGCCGGGAGTGTCCGAGGACAAGTTCGGCTTGCCATGTTCAGTTCTTTTGAATTGACTCCCATAGGTGACCTGCGCGTCGTGATGAGGAAGAAATGATTATGAAGACGATACGTACACCCAGCCCCCGTGCCAGCGGACTTAACCAATTATGGTTAACATTTCTGATCCTGCCGGGAATCGAACACGGGGCCCTTGTGACCAAAGGCCAGCATGCTAACCGCTTAGCCATGGAGCCGGGCACTCCTCAACTTAGATGAGTGGATAAACAGATTAAGAAACAATAAAACTTACCCCAGTACAGTAAGCGATGTGTATGCTCTCGCCGGGCTGAGTGGCTCGGAAGGTTGAGGCGCTGGCCTTCTTAGCCCAACTTGGCAGGTTTGATCCCGGCTCAGTCCGGTGGTATTTGAAGGTGCTCAAATACGTCAGCCTCGTGTCGGTAGATTTACTGGCACGTAAAGGAATTACTGCGGGACTGAATTCCGGCATCTTGGCGTCTGTGAAAACCGTCAAAGTAGTTAGTGGGACGTAAAGCAAATAACATTAATATTAAAATGCTCTCACTCGGAACATAGTCAAGCGCAGTGATCATATTCCGGTTCACTCTCTGCGATTCAGTTTCATGGATCTTCTAAATTTCGGTGCGAATTACATTTTACAGTTGTTGTTCTATGGTGCGGGGGTTGCTTCTGTACACTCTGTCTTTGAATCTACCTCACAAATAGAAGTCGTAAGGTGTTAAATCGGCAGAGCGAACTGGCCAAAAATCTGAATTAATTATTCTGTCTCCCGAAAATATCACGCATTCTTTGAATTACGAGCGGTGTATGCTGTAGCCCCATCTTGGTTGAGATATCCGAGTGACCTTTGTTGTTCAGTCAGTTAAGAAGATATCTTGTTCAGTGTTTGTTCTATGCATTACCGAGCTCGATAGCTGCAGTCGCTTAAGTGCGGCCAGTATCCAGTATTCGGGAGATAGTAGGTTCGAACCCCACTGTCGGCAGCCCTGAAGATGGTTTTCCGTGGTTTCCCATTTTCACACCAGGCAAATGCTGGGGCTGTACCTTAATTAAGGCCACGGCCGCTTCCTTCGCAGTCCTAGCCCTTTCCTGTTCCATCGTCGCCATAAGACATATCTGTGTCGGTGCGACGTAAAGCCAATAGCAAAAAAAAAAAAAATGTTCTATGCATCGGTCAGAATTAGGTGGCGGTGTTAAAAAAAATCGATCCTACAGTTCTTTTGGCACCAACAGAGCACCCATCTCCTACTCTAAAACATACAATGGAGTTACATTAATTATTCTTGGATTCTCACGTGACCAATACCAGCTATTTTGCGTATTTGTACGTCCATGCAAATGAAACAACGCCTCATCAGAAAACAGCACTAATTCAGGATTTAGGATTTAATTCACCACTGTTGAAAGACTAAGGGGCTGCCTGGCCAAGGTGGTAAAGGCGTTCTCGGTTCGCCCGGAAGGGCGTGGGTTCGAATCCCTGTCAGGAAGCCGTAAAATTTAAGAAACGAGATTGGCACTTCCGGAGGTGCATATGGCCCTGAGGTTCACTCAGCCTACACTCAAAAATGAGTACCAGGTTAATTCCTGGGGGCAAAGGCGGCCGGGCGTAGAGCTAACCACTCTACCCCATCACTTGCCGAGGTTAACAATGGTGGAAGCCTTTACCTTCCACTCCTCCAAGGGCCTTCATGGCCTGTACGGAGCTGACTTTGTTTTGCTCTTTACTGTTGACAGACTGAAGGAAACAACTGAAATTATATATATTGGGAGTGGATCTTTTGGGCTCAAATTTTACACTTCTATGACTTTGTAAGGCTTACCACCCACCGCGCAGAAAAATCCCGCACTTTGCTGAGCCAGTTTCCTGAAATATTTTTGGGGGGAGGGGAAATTGTTCAAGTCCCTCACAAATATCCTGATTTTTCTTCGCCTGTTATTGAACTCGTCTTTTGTTTAGCTCCGAGCCCACGGTTTTTAATTTATTCACAAGTTTCATAATTCCGCATTGCGTTGGCACTCACGCTCCAGGAAACTGTTCACAGAATTCTCTTCTCAGTCTCCCAGATGATTCGTGCTGTTCGACACTTAATTCAGAAGCCATAAAACGCACAAAATCGATCAATTGCTTCTGTTTAAGAAGCAATTCCGCTGTACACCGTACGGAAGCTTATCGCAGACTATTTGAGACGATGACATGACTGGGCGAGCCTTATGGGCAGGACACTACTGCATCATCCATTCGTCCATACACGGAACAGGGAATACACGGGGCTCGCTCTGTTAATATTCCACCCTCCCTTACTTACTTCCCGTCATCGCCTGCTGCGCTATCGTACTTGTTACGCACCTCCGCACTCGCTCACCATCAACAACTGACTAATCCGTCTGCCTGGTACTTTGCTTCTGCTTACGTCACCGTAAACTATTCTTCTACACTCTCAAACTAGCGTGCGCGTGCTTTCTCCTTATTTCCACCCCTGCTCCGACCAATATATATATTGAGCCATGCTCTTGCAAATCTAGGAGTTCGTCTGTGCTTAGGTGTGTCGGTGTCAAGAAGGAGAACTCTGTTTTATATTGGGGAGATAGTCTCCCCATTATAAAGTCAGCATGCCGTTGGAGGTAAGATGAAGGAAAGAGACTTTAACTTGTCCATTATGAATCACTGGGTGAACTTCTTTGTATTCGTAACGTTCTTTAAATATTGAGCTTGGTGTGAGGAACAATAGTGTATCGCCTCTAGTAGGAATTTAGGGGGCCCCTGACGGCACGGCGGCACGTCAGTGACACCGCCCTGGTAAAGCTTTGCAGCTTACAACAATAAAACGCTCGTCCACTAGAGATAAATGGCACTCCCTTCTGCTCCCGCTCTGCCCGCTCGTTTGGCGAGTACAACGATCTTGTTTCTGAGGAAAAAGTACCTGTGAGGTACTTACACAATAACATGCACTTATTCTTTCTAGAGCGACTATTCATTGTAGTTCCTACAGCATGATGCAGGTCTGCCTACTTGCCAGGGGTTCTACTGCTGCACTAGCATGTCGGTTATACTTGTATGCGCCTATTCATAAACTGTCTGCATGAGGTATACAGTAGGTCTACCTGTCCCCCCCATTCTGTTCCCGATTGAACATATAGGATATTTGCATAGACGTAAACTCCAATCCAGTGTCGATCTGGGAATATCTTTGGCCAGTCTGTTCCACAGCTGCGGGTCGAATTATCCAATAAGTAGATAAAACTAAAACGGTGCGTGTATTGAGGTGGGAAAATTTGCCACTTTCTACAAACACTGAACCTAGCTGTATGCTCGTACGGCCAATTCCGAGTTACTTGGATCTGCTATTGTAATCATTGCAATACTATCACTTGGGAGCAGGCAATATGGGATTTTGTCGGTTATTTACGATTGTGGGGCATGTAAGTTGCGTCTCATAAGGGATGTACCAATCTTTTAACAAGATAACTATATATCAACTATTCTGAATTTACTCTCCCTACGCAACAGTCACCCTAAACATATTTAACGTGATTCAAATCCAAGACATCCAATCAGGCATAAATACTGTTAAGAAATTTAGGGAAAAGGAGAAGCGGTGTAGTGAATAAGTAAAAGTGTCTGTAATGCTTGCTTGTAAATTCATCTTCTTCTCTCTGGCCTTCTCCCAATTTATTGGGGTCGGCACGAGCTATGGATTTGTACCAATTTTATGGACGGATGCCCTTCCTGGAGCCAACCCTGTGTCGAGGGAAGTATTCACTACTGTGTGATTCTGTGGTGCTTGTTTATGTGGTGTGTTGTACTGAATGTAGACGAGGAGATGTATACCTACTAAGACGAGCACAAATATAAGTCCCCGAGCCAGAAAGTAAATAAATAAATAAATAAATAAATAAATAAATAAATAAATAAATAAATAAATAAATAAATAAATAAATACAGTAATGCGCGTTAGCACCCTTTAATTCTAGAAAATCACGGGACGCAAGTTACGGGATACTTTTACCTGGCGACACTAGTTACTGTCCCCCGTATCACATTACCTTTTAACACGTGCAGACTTTTCATGAACACAGCAACTGGTACAAACCCTTAGATGACAATTTATCTTACGGAACGAGTTGGCTACATGGTTTGGGTCACGTAGCTGGGACTTGCATTTGGGAGTTAGTGGGTTCGAACTTCACTGTCTGCTGCCCTGAAGATGCGTTTCCGTGGTTTTCCGTTTTCACACAAGGCAAATGCTGGATCTGTACCTTATTTAAGACAACCGTAACTTCCTTCACAGCCTACTTTAGTATCCCATCGTCAACATCAGACCAGTCTGCATCTGTGCGACTCAAAACTAACAAGAACCATTTATCTTTCCCATCAAAACTAAATATCTAACTGTGAATATTTCAGAACACAATTAACAAACTTCTACAAAATGAGTTATTCGTTCTGAGAAATTCTCCTGAAAATTATATAGAGATAGGACGTTATTGCCTGTGGAACTTCTTACATTGTTCAAATTAAGATAATCAAATTAGCTCAAGGAAAAGAAGGAAACATTTATGTGAAAACTTAAGACGACCACTTGTTAGTGAATTATTATTGAACCTGATCGTAGAGTACTTCACTTGTATGATGTTAAGTTATTTTGATAAGCTCCGAATCATTTAAGACTCAATGACTAGGGTTGCAAACTGCCTGCGATCATGCATCCTAGAAAACTAGTGTGCTCATCGCGGTCATTGGGAAAAGCTAGTATTGAGACGCAGTTTCTATTAGTGCACGGCAGCAGCGGATACTCGTAACTAGTGTGTGGTGTCGGCTTGTGTATTATAATATGAAAGAATGTGATGGAATTCTAAAATATATAACTTCACTATATTTAGTTTTATTTTCACCTTAATGTTAAGAACAAAAGACATGTAGCTAGTATAATTTCAGCCGGGCTGAGTGGCTCAGACGCTGGCCTTCTGACCCCAACTTGGCAGGTTCGGTCCTTGCTCAGTCCACTGGTATTTGAAGGTGCTCAAATACGTCAGCCTCGTGTCGGTAGATTTACTGGCACGTAAAAGAACTCCTGCGGGACAAAATTTCGGCACCTCGGCGTCTCCAAAAACCGTAAAAGAGTAGTTAGTGGGACGTAAAACAAATAACATTCTTATTAGTATAATTTCAATAGTAAGAGTTCAGTAATTATAAGGTTCAATTGTTGGATTGTTAATGATGAAGATTTTTATTTATCAATAACAATAACATTGTTGTTAGTTTTACGTCTCACTACCTACGTTTTATGGTTTTCGGAGACACCTAGGTACCGGAATTTTATCTTGCAGGAATTTTTTACCTGCCAGTAAATCTACCGACACGAGGCTCTCGTATTTGAGCATTTTCAAATACCATCGGACTAAACCAGGGCCGAACAACCCATGTTGGGCTTAGAAGGCCAGCGCTGAGCTACTCAGCCCATTTATTTGCGGTATTTATGAATTTATTGTTGAATATATTTGAACACTGTAGCTATAACAGTCGTTACAAAATTTGGTTGGTATTGGAAATGTTTCGTTTGCAATCACTTGATGTTATATGCCTCTAATATACCGTGCGTGCATTTCAGAAACCTCCCAACTGGAACAAATTTAATGGTTTTTATTTTGGTTTCTTGATTCTTAATCAGGAAAATGCGTCAATTAATTTTTCTAAGGAGAATTTCAAAACCATTCCTGATTGAATTTTATGCACTATCCCTAAATTGACGTGGTTTTCCCCAACTAGAAACTAACAACCGTACAAATTATTCATGGTGGGAAGTTTTGAGCCGGCCCCATGGTGTAGGAGTAACGTTCCTACCTCTTACCCGTAGGCCCTGGGTTGGATTCCCGATCAGGTCAGGGAGTTTTACCTGGATCTGAGGGATGGTTCGAAGTCTTCGAGACCTACGTGATTACATTTGAGGAGCTAACTGACCGTGAGATAGTAGCCCCGGTCTAGAAAGCCAAGAATGACCGCCGAGAAGATCCGTCGTGCTGACCACATGACACCTCGTTATCAGCAGGCTTTCGAGATGGGCATCAGTCGCTTGGAAGGCCATGGACCTTCGGCGCTGTTGCGCAATGGGGTTTGATTGGGTTTGGAAAGTTTTTAACTGTACGCACGGTATAGTAAAGGATAAAATTAGAGTAAGGTTCATTTGCTGAAATGTGAACTACAATACAAGGGCCGGCACCGCTAACGTTGCCGTCAGCACCCCACCCGCTCCAGAATAGCAGGTGACAGGGCACTCTGTTACGACGTAACAGCTGAGGCTGCTTGGTATAGAGGGACGACTGCAGAGGGTATAATGGTGTGCCTGAAATTATGACGTACACTTTCCAACAAACACAAAGGAAACATAACCGAAAAAAAGAAAGGAAATTCCATTATCATACAGATCTCTTGGCGAGTTAAAGCACGGAGTGTTGTCCACGCTCTATCTATAAAAAGTTTAGTTCTCTGCTTTCAGCATGAGTTTAGGTGCTAATATTCGATACAAATAGCCCTAAATAAACCTTATCACTTTTCTAAGATAACAGAAGTACGAAAGGTTTCTGGCAAAGTGTACAAATTAAAGAGTAATATAAAATATTTTGTTACGAAAGACCACAGCAGTGGACAAAATATACGAAGATTGACGCTGATTATTCCATACAAGAACCCACTTAGTTTCAGTGTCATTTATATGTTTTCATCTCCACTAGTCATTGTACAATTTTCATTTACCAAATCAAATGATAAACTGTAATCATTCCATAAAATAGAATATCACAGCAATGGAACCAGGCTTTGGAATTTTAGGCTATGCACATGTGAAGCTTTATGCGCATTACGTTTCATTTGGGCTCGTCAGCTGGGATGGTATATCTTTTCAAGACGCTGCTTAGGAGCGGCAGACAATTAATTGCTGCCCACTCACATGGCCTAACGACCCAAAAGGTGGTTCTATTAGTGCAATATTTCGGCCTGGATTCGCGAAAGCCTCAATTAGCATTCCGTAAAATACTTTATGGAAAAGGGTTTATGTCCATTATACAACCTGTGACAATAAAGTTCGGGGAATAGTCCTGTACTATCAACATAGATGAACAATGCACGACAGTGACCTTACTGTCCTTCGAAATCGTCCCCTCCCATAACTATGCACTGCTGAGATCGGCGATACATGTCCTGGAAACTTTGCAAGAAAGCTTTCTTTGGGATGGTGTTCAAAAGCCTCGTCACGTTTCGTTGGATGTCAGGAATATCGTCAAATCTCTTTTCGGCTCTTACCTTTTTCTGACAAGGGGATCCCGGAGAACGCCATTTCATGCTTTGCCGTTTCGTTTCAGGGTCGTACCTGAGACACCAGGTTTCATCCTCAGTGACAATACAGTTCAAGAAATTTGGTGTCCCGTCCACCGTTTCGACAAAATCCTGTGAAGCCTCTAAACGTGACTGCTTCTGGTCGTCAGTCCAGTGATGTGGAACAAGACGAGAACACGTTTTCCTCTTCCCCAACTTCTGGGTAACGATTTGTCGCACGGATTCACAGTTAATCTGCAGTTCATTCGCTATCATGCGCACAGTTAATCGCCGATCGTTCGTCATTAATGTCCTCACTTTCTCAATGTTTTCGTCACTGGCGGCGATCGCTGGTCTACCGCTACGGGGTTTGTCAGAAACACTTTTCCGGCCTCCTCCAAAACGGGCGAACCACTGGTACACACACTTCAAGGACAGTGCGTGATCTTCATAAACACGTACCAGCATCGCATGCGTTTCTTTTGGTGTTTGCCAAGCTTGAAACAAATACTGCACATTGATCTTTTGGTCGTTCATGTTCCTGTTCGCAGTTCAGAACCAACGTACTAAACACGCACTGTGTCAAACAGGTCTTACACGGCACACACACGATGCTCAACTGAACAACGTTGGGAGCAGGTGGTCAAAACCTGCTGCTACGCAGGTGCAGCGTTGTGTATCGCCAGTGTTGCCGGATCGACCGTTCTGACTTCATTCACCGAACTTTATTGTCACGGGTTGTATTTGTATTACATTAAATTTTAGAACTTTATAACTTTAGAAATTTGGAACTAGACTTTAAATAAAATGTTACATAATTCCTCCTACACAATGATATTGAGTGTCTATATAGCAAATTCTACCTGGAATTTTTTCACGATCTATTGGGGTTGGCACTTGATATGGGTTTGGACCATTTTTACGGCCGGATGCACTTCCTAACGCCAACCCTCTGTGGTGGGATGTATTCATTATTGCGTGTTTCTGTAGTGGTTGGTAATATGGTAAGTTGTATTGAAATGAAGATGTGTATTAAAACGATCACAAACACTCAGTCCCTGAGCCAGATGAATTAACTAGATGAAGTTAAAAATCCTCGGTCCGACCGGGAATGGAAGGTGATGCTTTCTGGACCGAAGACCAGTACGCTGACCATTCAGCCAGGAAGCCAGACGTGTGTTTAAATAGCAAATTATATACACAATAATTTTATTGATTATACGTCCCCCTAACTACTTTTACGGTTTTCAGAGAAACCGAGGTGCCGGAATTTTGTACCGAAGGAGTTCTGTAACGTGCCAGTAAATCTAGCGACGTGAAGGTGACGTATTTGAGCACCTTCAAACACCACCGAACTGAGTCAGGTTCGAACCTGCTAAGTTGGGCTCAGATGGCCAGCGCTCTACCGTCTGAGCTACTCAGTCCGGCAAGAAAAATCATGTAGGCACTTAGTTCACTCTCTGTCTGCTGAAAATTACAAGAGTGTGCAATCAGTAATAAAGTAACAAGTAATCTAACTAACGAAGAATTTATTTGGTGAAATTCAATTTTTCAAATTTAAAAGATGGATACTCACAATGAAGAGAAGGAGTTCATGGGCAAGGTTGGTCAAACTAAGGTCATTTTAATAATGTTATTTTCTTTACGTCCCACTAACTACTTTTACGGTCTTCGGAGACGCTAAGGTGCCGGAATTTAGTCCCGCAGGAGTTCTTTTACGTGCCAGTAAATCTACTGACACAGGCTGACGTATTTGAGCACCGTCAAATACCACCGAACTGAGCCAGGATCGAACCTGCCAAGTTGGGGTCAGAAAGCCAGTGCCTCAACCGTCTGAGCCACTCAGCCCGGCTAAGGTCATTTTGACATACAAATTATACGGTTTTATAAACAATGCATGCGTCCTATTGACCCCATTTTCATTTACCAATCATTATTCAACCTGTATATTCCGTTTGTATTCGCATGCATCAATGCAGAATTTGACACTTATTAGTCATTCATTCTAACTGAGGTTTCTTTGAAAGTTGTGTTACATTTGGACGCCCTTTCCACATTTTCTAACGACGAATGCTGGCAGATTATCACGCAATATTGAATGAAAACTTTAGCTATAGAAGAACACATATATATAATGTACCATATAATAATAATAATAATAATAATAATAATAATATTAATAATAATAATAATAATAATAATAATAATAATAATAATAATATTAATTTTATGTCGTCACTGGGCCAGAAAAGACCGCTATGTGACCATGTTCTTGGTTTTCCTAACGTTTGTTCTAACAGCTAACAAACATGCTGCTGAATATTTCTAATTTAACACTAATGTGCTGGTGGATGAAACCTGCACAGTTCCTTATCAAGACCAAAGTTGTTAGCGATATATCAATTATTAATAACAATACGGTAAAAGGAGCGTATTTTTACGAGTATCGAGCGAGTTGGCCGTGCGTTTAGGGTAGCGCAGCTGTGAGCTTGCATTCGGGAGTTAGTGGGTTCCAACCCCACTGTCGACAGCCCTAAAGGTGTTTTTACGTGGTTTCCCATTTTCACACCAGGCAAATGCTGGGGCTGTACCTTAATCAAGGCCACAGCCGCTTCCTGCCTACTCTTAGCCCTTTCCAATCCCATCATCGCCATAAGACCTATCTGTGTCATTGTGGCGTAAAGCAAATTGTAAGGAAATGTTTTTATGAGCACCTTATGCTAGGGGCTTTACGGGGGCTTTACGTCGCACCGACACAGATAGGTCTTATAGCGACGATGGGATAGGAAAGGCCTAGGAGTTGGAAGGAAGCGGCCGTGGCCTTAATTAAGGTACAGCCCCAGCATTTCCCTGGTGTGAAAATGGGAAACCACGGGAAACCATCTTCAGGACTGCCGATAGTGGGACTCGAACCTACTATCTCCCGGATGCAAGCTCACAGCCGCGCGCCTCTACGCGCACGGCCAACTCGCCCGGTCATTTTAGAATATGAAAATAGATCTGGATGTTCTTATTGACTTACCCTGTATATTATGTACGACCCCGATGTTCGCTAGGAGTTGAACTTGGACGCTAAAGAAAACCGCATCTACTTTGGCTGAGAATGAGATTTTAATCTATGGTACTTCTCTTCTCAGCTGCGTTCCCGAGGATGAGTTTATCGTGTTAGCAACTTGCCAATGAGTCTTGGCAGAGCTGCAAATTGAACCCGAGACAGTCGAGAGGGAAGCAATTATTCTAATCTTTAGGATATGATAGTGGCTATGCGTCATGAAACAGGAGGACCTGAATGTTTAGAATTCACTCATCTCAGGGAATAACAAGATAAGTCAGAACATTGAAGTTCTAAGGGAAAGCAATTTTTTAAATTTTAAACAGCACGAAATCACTGAATCACCAAATGTTGTCAAGCCATTCTGCGTTATATGAAGCAGCTTTTTAAATAATGTTTTTGGTTAGATTTTGTTTAATTCAAAAATGAATGAAGTATCTGCTTTGAATCGCGAATGAAACTTACTCGTCCTATGTTGACCACGCATTACTTTCTTATGTGGACCAGTAAAATCAGAGCATGTAAATCACATTTGTGATTTGGGGGAAATTTTATCTTCATTTTATGTTTTCGTGGATTAAACTTCGATTACTTTACCGTCAATAATTAATTTGCAAGGTGATAATGTCTACGTCCACAATAACCATAGAAAATATATTAAAAATAGGACAAACTGACCTATCTGATTGAAGGGTGAGTTTCACGCTACATTAATTAATCACGGTTCCAAGAATGATAAAGACTTCACGTGATTCGGGCAGAGACCCGCGACTTTCAAGGCAATTTTGTTCCTCGATTACTTTACCGTCAATAATTAATTTACAATGTGATAATGTCCAACAAATAAGTTGGAACACTGTAGACGTAGATGTCGTCATTTAAAACGTTCAACTACTTGGGATTAGGTACGTAAGGTTCGCAAATTATTGCCACTAATATGACTTCCATTGGTTAGGAAAAGAAAAGCACAAAACACACACTGTGTTTGGACCACTACAATACCACGAATAGATCACTGGCTCGACAATGGACGCGATTCCATAAACAAAGTCATGAGTACAGAAACTCTCGTTCCTTAAAAATAAAGCACTCGGGCTTACCACGTTGAACAATTGACAACACAATGACAACAAAACAATAAAACACATGGACATCCACAGTCACAAAAATATTCCACTAGATCTGAAATAAAATCATAAATACACACTTGTCTTATCGAGATAAAATACATGCTCGTCTTTCCAGTCGGCTGCTTACCAGATGTTTGTTAACCTTCTGCCGTGATGGGCGGTTAACAAGGTCGTCAATCATTCTACGTCCCAAACAAAACATTTCATTTCATTTCGCTTCAAAATCTTATTTACTCGGGGAAGGTCGCCGCATAGCTGTAACGTAACACATGGTTAAATGGATCTTCTTCCAGCCTGTAACTTGGGGACACACCCCTCAGCTGGCTACCTTCTTATCTACGCGCTTGGGGTGGGGGGCATCTAAATAGTACGACGTAGACCTGGGGATTTAGGCTCTAAAAATTTGTTTTAGGCCCCAAAAATAGGCTTTTATAAGATAAAATAGGCACTTAAAATGTGTTCTTAAAATGTGTGGATAGGCAGGAAATAGACTTTAACACATTACAATATACACTTAAACTGTAACGTGATATTTTTTTACTTTAACAAACGTGGTATCCCTATTATTAACCGAAATAACTGCAAAATTAAGACAATAAAAACACATTTATCAAAAAACAATATAAATAGTCATGAATCAAAAAGTTATGGATTATATGATATATCATTATCAGTACTAATCTAAAACCTTAATACTAAATTCACTGTACACAATTACAGCACTGTAGGCATCCAATAACGGTGTAAACGGGAATGGAGTATGTATTTATTATTTGTGAGGAACATTCCTACGGTAGTTTCATTCGTAGTTTGCTTTACAGTACATAACAATAATCTTCTCCAAATTTTCCACAGTCAGGCTGTGTCTTTTGTCTGTTAAAATCATTTTGAAAGCAGAAAAAGAGCGCTCCACACTCACAGATGCTAGAGGGGCGTAGGAAAATTTACCTACATTTTTCAATTCAATTTCACTTGGTAAGTCTACCTTTTTCCCATCCATTTCCTGATGTACCCTTTTCAGCACTGAATAACCTGGGTTCTTCTGCAGTACACTAGACCACTTGTCTCTTATTTTATCCCCTACCTTGCCCCTAGCACTTTGTATGTTATTCTCAGCTCCCTCAATTACAGAAAATTGCTGTTTGAGACTGTTTCCTTTTTCCTCCATTTTTGTAATGGTGACTGGAAGAAATGAAAACTTTGCCTGAATATATGCAATGTCTCTCTGATGAATACTGGAACAATAATTTAACAGCTCTTTGACAGACGACACACATGCAGAGATGTCCGTTAAAGGCAAATTGTCTATCACAGTCATGATTTCCTCAAGATTTTCTGCATAATACAGGGCAGCTTCCATCCAGGAACCCCACCGGGTGATGATTGGCTGTGGTGGAATGGGAATAGAGGGAAGTTTCTCTCGAAGGGTGGCTATTCTTGATCGAGCCTTACAGAACACTTTCTTCGTTGTTGAAATGAGAGTATTTACTGCAGGAAACTCGGCCCTAACTGTTTCTGCGAGTCTATGCAAGGCATGGGCCATGCAAGTAACATGAATTAAAGAAGGATAGAAAGTTTTTAGGAGAGGTGCAGTGGCAATCATGTAGGAAGCAGCATCGGAGACAAGGAGAAGGACTTTAGAATCATCAACACTCCCAGGATACAACAATTGCAACCCCTTGTTGATGAAGTATGCAATGCTTTGACTATTGACTTTCTCAAGCTGTTTAGAGCAAAAGAGGTGAGCGGTATATGCCTGATTGGGTTCCAGCTTTCCTACTATAAGGTTAGCAATGTACCTGCCCACAGAGTCCGTGGTTTCGTCCACACACAACCATATGCAAGATTCCCCAATATCCTCCCTGATTGACAAAATGACCTCATTGTAACAAATATCTAAGTAGTTTTTCTTTAATGTAGATGCTGATGGGATGTGCTGATTAGTGTATTTCTGTAAAAAATATCTGAAAACCGGATTATGCACAGCATTCCAGGGGATATTTGCTGCAACTAGGACTCTACACATATCAGCATAGAAACCATTATGGGTTGTAGGAGATATAGTTTGTGTGAGCAGAGTCTGTCTAATGTTACTTTTCATGGCTGCTTTCGCTTTGTGACTGGCAGTATCTGCATGCTGCTGAAGGTGGCATTTTTTCTCATGTGAAATCTAAAACACAATAAAGTGATGTCAATTGGAGACTAAGATTAGGAATAGAAAAGGTGAGCTATTGATAAAATTTGTAATTTTGAACTAAATTAAGCCATTATTACCCTAAAGTAAGGGCCTTGGCTTTCAATAACGGTTGTTGCCCAGCTCATGACCTGCACATAGTGGGTGGCGTGTGGTCAACACGATACATCCCTCAGCCGCATTGCCTTGCCTTTGTGACCCCTGCCCACTGTAGCTTCTCAATTGTCCTCACGATGCTGGGTCAACACCGTTCCAGACCTCATGGATTTCTAAATTATTGCCGGTACTGGAAATCGAACCCAGGTCGCCTGGACTAGGTCTCTACAATTAATTAGAGGAGCCAATATCAAAACCTTAGTTTTAGATTAATATGGAATTTAAGATATATGCACATACCTGTTTATTGCAGTACTGGCAGAAAATAATCTTGCCATCAAAAGTCATCCCCGGAAATTGTACAAGCCATTGTTGTATAAGCGCATTCTTAGATGATTTTGTTTTAGGCATGATGAACTATATTCACTTAAACGGATGTTCTTTCACTGGCGACTTGACACAGTATGTCCCTTCTGCTACCTGCTCCTTGTTTTTCCTAGATAATTCTCCTCCCCACCCCGTCACTCGACACAGTACGTTCTTTACTACCTGATAGTTGTTGTTCTGAGCTAATCCTCCACCTCCACCCTTCAAGCAGCATTCCTTTGGTGACAGTTGTCTGGGAAGGGTACATTTCTGTGAAAAACCCACCCTCTGCTGTTCTGCTCGTTCCAGGGATGTCCACTGTGTGATTGTAAACATTACAGAAGTTGGATTTTATTTTGAATGTAGGCATTTTAGGCACTAAAATATTAAAATAGGCTCTAAAGGTCCAAATAGGCATTTTAGGGCACCATAAAACTCTATTAATGTAAGGGATTTATCATGAAACGTCAACATCCACTTAAGAAAATGGAAATTACAACACCATGAAGGCATTGGTCGTTTGTGTTGATGTTCAAGATATGGAACGATACCATGTAGGTATGTAAACGATCAAAGCTTCAGACCCATTGGATTGTTTCTACAGGTCTCCCCACGTGTTTGGTCGCGGAGGAATCAACTCCAGTACGGTATACGGACTCTGGTGTAGCGTAGTTGACTTGCAGTCTGTGCAGTGAAGTGTTCCCCGTCAAACATGCCTCGACGACAGAGAAGAGCACGCTATCAACAATTGTCGCCGTTTGACAGGGCTCGGATAATTGGGCTGTATGAGGCTGGATTATTGCTAAGGACTGTCGCTGCATGTGTTGGCCGACAGGCATCTACGGTACAACGTGTATGGCAGCAGTGGTCAAATGAAGGTACCCACACTCGTAGACCTGGCACAGGCCCAGCGCGATAGACAACTGTGAGAGAGGATCGCCGCATCATTCGGATGGCCCGGATGGAAGCCCATGCAACAGCAGCACAAATTCGATCTGCTGTGGCACCCCACGTTACACAACAAACAGTTGGTAATCGCCTGCGTGCAGCTGGCTTACGAACCCGTGTCCCTGCAGAAGGTGTTCCATTGACCCCACAACAGCGACGTGTAAGGCTGGCCTGGTGTCGAGAAAGATCGACGTGGGTCGACGAATGGCATAGGGTCGTCTTTAGTGAAGAATCGCGCTTCTGTCTTGCCCGCAGTGATCGCCGGAATCGTGTGCGCCGACGTACCGGGGAGAGGGGCCACCCAGATCTTATTGTCGAGAGGCACACAGGACCAACACTAAGCATTATGGTCTGGGGAGCTATTGGCTTTGATGTGAAATCACAATTAGTGATTGTTGAGGGCACTATGACTGCTCGACAGTACGTTGATAGGGTACTCAATCCACTGGTTGTCCCTATGATGCCGAACATTGCTAACGGGATGTTTCAGCAGGACAATGCCCGGGTTAACACTGCACGCATCTCCAGAGCTCTCCACGACATCACAACCTTAGAATGGCCCCGCCAGATCCGCAGAACTCAGTCCTATTGAGCATGTGTGGGACATAATGGGTCGACAACTGGCCAACCGTCCTCAGCCAGCCACAACTCTGGAACAACTGACCCGTGCAGTGCAGCAAGCATAGGTCACAATTCCTCAGGAAGCGATCCAGGGCCTTATTGACTCCATGCCTCGACGAATTCATCAATGTATTGCAGCTCGTGGTGGGCACATCCTGTATTGATTGTTGTCCAAACTTGCGGTCAGAGGGACCTGAAATTGTAATCATCGAATCAAAACCTAACACTCGTCCTGGATGTTCAATTGCAGCAATGTAGCACCACTCCTTCTGGGCGTTGCACTTTCCATTTTCTTCAGTGTATTTAAAAATATCATGTTATTTCTTAAGGAACGAAATAGGCATTTGCCTTAAAATCCCAGGCATAAGTACGAGCTGCCATGGCTCCCGTATATATCGTACCACAAAACTCTCTTAGGTTTGGTACAATTTCTTCCTAGACTCGTAAGTTTATATCGAATAGGCCTCCCTGTAGCATCTTCGCTTCGAAATATCCGGAACTATTATTCAATAAATCACATTTCTTATCTTGCAGACCCCAGTTCAATTCATGTGCTTTGCCATGCGTTACCTGCCGAGATTTTCCCAGAAGAACCTTTCTAACTCAAGGGTGGGGACTGTACGTCCACTCCTTACTCTGTACCACTGAAAAATGTACATGTCTTATACTATTACGACCTACACTCCTATTCCTTAGGTTGTTTATCTCTCACAGCACTAATCTCCCAGTTCGATACCGTGTTAGGCACTACTGACCTTACTTTCAGAATAACCATATCATCTCAGACTCTCTCAAATAAAACAGACGAGTATTACTTTATTTGACAAGACCTCAAACTCAATAAACAGTTATAACCAACGTATAATACAAAGGTAATAACTCTGAACTAATGCATGCATGGCCCTAAACCTCCTAACCTATTTATATTTATACAAAGACTTGCCTGAAGGCATGATTAAATTAATATTTACAAAAGTGCGAATCCTAACTCTTCCTAACCAATGCTAGAAATGGTGTTCAAAACTTATCTGTCATGATGAATCTGTCGCTCATCCTTTCGGGACGCCCATTGCCACACTAGCAGCGTCCGTCGTCACAGGTCCTCGTGTCGACTCTCGGCGTGGGTCCATGGTTGTTGGCTTCTGCTTGCTGGACTCGTTCCGTTGGAGGATCGTTTATCGTCGGAAAATCAACTTGAATATGGCGATCTATTCGTTGTGAAGTCGAGTCGGATTACCGATTACTGGAATCAGTGCACGTTGATAATTTAATGAATAACTTCCAATACTGAAATATATGAGTTGAAAATGCATTTATGTTTCAATGAAACTAGTTGAAGCTCAGACCGTTTATATAAACACCTAGTCATTCCGGCACCTGATTACGAGTTGCTGTAGACTGCAGCTCCCTGATCGATTCCGTTCACTCACTTACAGTATTATTGATTATTGGATCATAATAGTCTACCTAACATTATGACATTCACTTGCCTCATAGTTTCAAGCAAGACGAGCTTAATAAATTCTCTCTCTGTTGTCTACGGGCACTACTCCTATACTGTCTTTGTTGACGTGCTAGGTTCCGACGTTACGCACGGTAAAGCGTTGAGAGTTCAACAGCGCGCCCATCTCACATATCACACCCCTTTTATAAGTTCCGAGAGAGACGCGTATGAGGGAGATCCCCAACAAACATTGCCTCCTCCTTCGTGTAAATTAAGCTTCAGTTCCCACGCTCCATAAAAATGTGAATATTAATTAGTCAGAGCACCAATACGAGGTATTTTCAGCTAAAGACCTTTGGGAAATTAGATAACAACATTTCTTTGTTTTACACTCGCAAACAAGAGTTGACTGGCGTCATTTGCACACCCAAACTGTCATAGGATCTCCCGATCTTCTACTGATGGGAATGAGTTAGGTAATTCCCCTAACTTCTGTCTCTGCCACAAGCCTTGTTTCTCTCTCACACAAAAACCACACCCGTGCGCGTCGTGGGTGGCCAAGTGGCCAACTATTCTGCTACCCTGAGCGTTCGTGGGCTTTTCCATTTTTCATACCTCGGTGTCGGTAAATAACATTAATTCAGCGTTAAATATTGGGCCTATTGCATAATACAGTATGGTTCAGTACTAAGTAAAAGAAGCAAATAGGCCTTGCAGCGAAATGTTACGCCTCGCAAAATGTTTGCCCCATTTGCTCGGAATGATTCATGACTGCTCTTATTGTGTCAAAAACTTGGAAATCAGATAAGCCTTGCTCTATTCATGATCTCATTGATGACCAGGTGTCTCGGTATACTCTATTCTATTTTGAAAAGTAGTTTAAACTGAAATTTTTGCGCCAAGTCTTTTCTTGAGTGTGGAATAGGAAACAGGAGCTAACAACTGATAAAAGAGAAGCCATATACTTACATTTACTTTTGCAGGCGACTTAACATTCCCTGTCAGCAGATGGCTGCACTCAGATTCCATAGTTATTCTTCTCACCAGTCTTCTTCAGAGAGATCATCAGAGAGATCTTGTCTTTCTATAGCCTTAGTAGTAGTAGTAGTAGTAGTAGTAGTAGTAGTAGTAGTAGTAGTGTCCGGCTCCATTGCTAAATGGTTAGCGTGCTGGCCTTTGGTCATAGGGGTCCCTGGTTCGATTGCAGGCAGGGTCGGGAATTTTAACCATAATTAGTTAAGTTCGTTGGCACGGAGGCTGGATGTATGTGTCATCTTCATCACCAATTCATCATCATCAAAACACGCAGGTCGCCTACGGAAGTCAAATCACAAAACCAGCATTTGATGAGCCGAACTTGTCCTCATACACTCCCGACACTGAAAGCCAAACGCCATTTAATTTTTTCCTCTCTAGGTTCCTCTGGTTCTCCCTTTACATCTTAAAATTCCACTAACTCAAAATCAGCAAGATTGAGCATACGTCCTTTTGCTTCTCAGTTACATAAATTTCAGTTGTCTGCTACAAATCCATTTTCAAGTCTTTAACGGTGAAAGAAACAGGCTCAGTTCTAGACATCTATCGCTCAAAACAGGAAAGACTGTAGTTGAAAATGCTTTCAAGGTAATGGAGAGACGAATGGGAAATCCATGGAATTCTTACATTCCTTAATATACCTTGCATTACTGATACACCTCAAGGATTAAACCAGCCCCCATGAATCTGGTCTACCCTTAATCGAAACTGCATTAACTGTGTCATATATGGCGACTTCCTGTATCAGGAGTGGAAGAATTCCTCCTATTGTTTGTGATCGTAGAGCCGTGAAACAAAATATCAGGCATATGAATAGTACACCCTCATGGCAATAGGTTTGCACATTTTTGATTGAAAGTAGATGCGACAGGTAGTAGAGGATTGTCTGCTAAAAGCCTTAACCGGTGATCAATACTATTTCCTGAATGGCTCTCAAGAGGCGAGTGTGCTGGATGTAGACAATGTGCCGTGCAACAAAGAGAAAAGAGATAAAGACAATTAAACAGAGAGTAAGAACCAACACTCTGACCCACAATTTTAATCCATATTCAAGTGGGGCAAGTAACTTAATGGTGTTTTAGGCGAGGTCTACGGTGCAAATGCCTTAGTGGGAGCACCCACGAGTCTTAAATAACAACTACTGTACATTGCAAAATTAACTTTTTCGATGTGTAATGGTCATTAAACATCAAGATCCATAAAAACCTGGATGTCAAATTTTTGCACGAATTCAATACTCTCTTCGTTCACACCGTCATTTAAACGTAAGAGTTTCTAGAAAGCTGGTTACGCGGTACGGGTCGGTGCGTTCCAACCCCATTGTCGGCAGCCCTCAATATGATTTAACGTGGTTTCCCGTCTTCACTCCACGTAAATGCTGGTGCCACGGACGCTTCCTTTCCAGCTCTAACCCTGCCCTATCTCATCGTAACCAAAAAACCTCTCTGAGTCTACCTGACGTAAAACGAATAGAAAAATAAAGCCGGACTAAGGCCAGCCTGAACGACCATGGAGATTCCAACCTGATAAACTAAGATTGTAAAACTACATTGTTGTACTCCAGCTGACGGAATGAAAATTAGTAGTTAGACATTCTTTCCTACCCCCATTTTAATTCTTATAATCCCCCTTACCACCGCCAGTGATTATTAGAGGTATTTTTCCTACGTATACACAAAATGGACTTTTGCTTGTAGTTAATATTTATATTGTATTGTCAAATAATCGTTCAGTATTCTGTTCAGTGAATCCATATGCATGTTTATTTACCTTTATATATGCCTATTATAATAAGATGTGGCAGGTCATACACTGAATAGATAAATACATTTTAAAAAATGGTACATACTCGTAAATCAGTGAATCTCGATACACGGTTTCTATGAAATGTGTACTCCTTCACTTATTAATCGGGTGTCTCCGAAAAATGTAAAAGTAGTTAGTGGGATGCAAAATGATCAATCAATCAATCAATCAATCAATCAATCAATCAATCAATCAATCAATCAATCAATCAATCAATCAATCAATCAATCAATCAATCAATCAATCAATCAATCAATCAATCAATCAATCAATCAATCAATCAATCAATCAATCAATCAATCAATCAATCAATCAATCAATCAATCAATCAATCAATCAATCAATCAATCAATCAATCAATCAATCAATCAATCAATCAATCAATCAATCAATCAATCAATCAATCCAATACTGATCTGCATTTAGGGCAGTCGCCCAGGTGGCAGATTCCCCATCTGTTGTTTTTCTTAGCCTTTTCTTAAGTAATATCTCCCTTGGTAAGTTAATCCAATCCCTAACTCCCCTTCCTGTAAATGAATATTTGCCCCAATTTGTCCTCTTGAATTCCAACTTTATCTTCATATTGTGATCTTTCGTACTTTTAAAGACGCCACTCAAACATATTCGTCTACTAATGACCTTCCATGGCATCTCTCCGCTGACAGCTCGGAACATACCACTTAGTCGAGCAGGTCGTCTTCTTTCTTCCAATTCTTCCCAGCCCAAACTTTGCAACATTTTTGTAACGCTACTCTTTTGTCGGAAATCACCCAGAACAAATCGAGCTGCTTTTCTTCGGATTTTTCCAGTTCTTGAATCAGGTAATCCTGGTGAGGGTCCCATACACTGAAACCATACTCTAGTTGGGGTCTTACCAGAGACTTATATGCCCTCTCCTTTACATCCTTACTACAACCCCTAAACTCCCTCATAACCATGTGCAGAGATCTGTACCCTTTATTTACAATCCCATTTATGTGATTACCCAAATGAAGATCTTTCCTTATATTAACACCTAGGTACTTACAATGATCCCCAAAAGGACTTTCACCCAATCAACGCAGTAATTAAAACTGAGAGGACTTTTCCTATTTGTGAAACTCACAACCTGACTTCTAACCCCGTTTATCAACATACCGTTGCTGTCCATCTCACAACATTGTCGAGGTCACGTTGCAGTTGCTCACATTCTTGTAACTTATTTATTACTCTATACAGAATAACATCATCTGCAAAAAGCCTTACCTCTGATTCCACTTCTTAACTCATATAATTTATACATATATATAAGAAAACATAAAGGTCCAATAATACTGCCCTGAGGAATTCCCCTCTTAGTCATTACAGGGTCAGATAAAGCTTCGCCTACTCTAATTCTCTGAGATCTATTTTCTAGAAATATAGCAACCCATTCAGTCACTCTTTTGTCTAGTCCAATTGCACTCTTTTTTGCCACTAGTCTCCCATGATCCACCCTATCAAATGCTTTGGACATGTCAATCGCAATACAGTACATTTGACCTCCTGAATCCAAGATATCTGCTATGTCTTGCTGGAATCCTACAATTTGAGCTTCAGTGGAATAACCTTTCCTAAAACCGAACTGCCTTCTATCGAACCAGTTATTAATTTCACAAACATATCTTATATAATCAGAAAGACTGCTTTCCCAAAGCTTACATGCAATGCGTGTCAAACTTACTGGCCTGTAATTTTCAGCCTATCACCCTTTCCTTTATACACAGGGGCTACTATAGCAACTCGTCATTCATCGGGTATAGCTCCTTCAAGCAAACAATAATCAAATAAGTACTTCAGATATGGTACTATATCCCAACCCATTGTCTTTAGTATATCCCCAGAAATCTTATCAATTCCGCCCGCTTTTCTAGTTTACAAATTTTGTATCTTGTAAATGTCATTGTTATCATATGTAAATTTTAATACTTCTTTTGGATTAGTCTCCTCCTCTATCTGGACATTATCCTTATAACCAACAATCTTTGCATACTGCTGACTGACTACTTCTGCCTTTTGAAGATCCTCACATACACACTCCCCTTGGTCATTAATTATTCCTGGAATGTCCTTCTTGGAACCTGTTTCTGCCTTAAAATACCTATACATACCCTTCCACTTATCACTAAAATTTGTATGACTGCCAGTTATGCTTGCCATCATGTTATTCTTAGCTGCCTTCTTTGCTAGATTCAATTTCCTAGTAAGTTCCTTCAATTTCTCCTTACTTCCACAGCAATTTCTGACTCTATTTCTTTCCAGTCTGCACCTCCTTCTTAGTCTTATTATTGTTATTGTTACATCCAATTAGGAAGACTCGGCCTGTGCCGGTAACATAATAGGCTGACGCGGCCTAAGCAAGGGGTGACCTTCTTGATTAGAAAACTAAACAGGTATCTACAAATACGCATTTACAACAGAAATAATTTCAACATACATATATATAATAAATGGGCACAGATGGTGCCCCTAAACACCTTTTAATCTTCCCGATTTGGGGATCTGTCCTTCAGTATTACCATAACTGCGGCCTGGATTTTCATGCTCTTTGGTGTAACTCAGAGGAAAAGTCGTTCGTAGAAACTTTCTCACAAAATGGCAGGTGCTTATGAGAGTGGCTTTCTGTAGTTCAACGCAGGCGTGATGATGCTAGTTTAATGCGGCCAGAGAGCTGTGCAAGCTTTACGAAACAACACCAGTGCCTGATATTATGATTATTACTGTTATTATTATTATTATGATTATTATTATTATTATTATTATTATTATTATTATTATTATTATTATTATTATTATTATTATTATTATTATTATTTATTAACCTAAAATTTGGATAAGGTTTACTTCGATCTAGAAACCAGGACAAACATGCAACCATTAAGGAATATTGAACAGTTCTTCCTAGGTAAATACATGTAGATGGTACTGGCTTGTTTCATATATCACTTTAGAGCTAAGCTAACTGACGATGACAAATCAACAAAGAACAGGGCAAATTGGTTAGTTGAGTTGACTCTATGAACAAAGAAACTCTCTTCTATTTATATTTGAATTGTCTTTTCCATCTTTGGTTACAGTCATATTTGATTACTTTTCGTATTCGAAGGACTTCATAATGTGAGCACGGGTCAACATCGGCCACATGCCGACCACTCCCCGCATGTTCAGAAGCATCCCAGGCCTCGACCTAGCTCTCTGCGGCTGAATACCTCGAGTCTTACGCAACTCCGCACTTCAATCAGCTCCATTCACCGTGCACTGCTGTGCTCGAGGAAAAAAGAAAGTAAGAGAGAGAGAATTAAATTTCACTCTACTGGACGTTGTGTAAGTCCAGCCTGTGCACATGATACCTCACATTCATTTGAAAAATATAATCCGTGTGAAAAATGTAGCTAGAGAGAGGAGTGATCTTCTGGAGGTAAATCTGTAATTGAATCTCTGTGAGAGGTACTTGATTCTTTAGTCTGTAGGGTCAGAATTGAAATAATTAGTGAAAGACTGAATGAGGTCGGAAATCGATGACATTATTTCTTCTGATGGTTGGAAGGGTAACAAGTCTTTATGTCCTGCGCGGAAAGGCGAAAAGCCTGTTATTACTAGATTATGCAAATGTAAAGAACATCCTGGGTGTTCGCAGACAAATCCAACTCATCCACGATCATGTCGATGCCATTCTACTGTGCGAAGCGTGGATGAGGTTCTGTCTATAAGAGCAGAGTGAATAGCCAGCAAGATTTAATTAGAGTCATCTACGCTGTACCTTATATTAAATCAGAACAAAAATGGGTATGAATGAAATTATGAGTGAATAAAAAAAAATGTTTTCTTCTTTCAGCAGTCCGACTCGTAGGCTGAAAGCTTAGATTAGCAGTCTTCTATTCAGAAAGTCACAGGTTCGATTCGCGGCCGGTTCGGATGTTTTTCCCACATCGGGTTAAATCCTCTGGCATGGGGACTTGTTGGTTGTCCTTACACACACCTCTCCACTTGCGTACACTATACCACACCACACCATACCACAATTCCTGCTACTAAATTTTTTTTTTTGCTAGTTGCTTTACGTCGCACCGACACAGATAGGTCTTATGGCGACGATGGGACAGGAGAGGGCTAGGAGTGGGAAGGAAGCGGCCGTGGCCTTAATTAAGGTACAGCCCCAGCATTTGCCTGGTGTGAAAATGGGAAACCACGGAAAACCATTTTCAGGGCTGCCGACAGTGGGGTTCGAACCTACTATCTCCCGAATACTGGACACTGGCCGCACTTAAGCGACTGCAGCTATCGAGCTCGGTCCTGCTACTAAAGAAACTCGCAATAGTTGAATGCGTATCTCACACAGGGTTGGTGTCCAGTTATATAACAGAGCCAAGACCATTTGTGCAACACAATCGTACCCGAAGTACCCTCGAAGGAGAGCAAAGAAAAAGTAGTAGTAGTTTCCTTCATTCATCACGGTTCAGAAATTTCTGGCTATGAATACTTATGATTCGAAATTTAAAAAATAACTACGACCCCACAAAATCAACGCAAAAATTCATAACAGTACACGGCACGAAAAGAATGAACTAATATCAAAGAATAATAACATAAAACAAAACACTGCCATTGTCTAGCCTACACATCAGAGAATATATATGTATATTTACAATTTTGCCTTACGTCGCACCGACACAGATAGGTCGTAAAGCGACGATGGGGATTGGCTTACCGAGCTCGATAGCTGCAGTCGCTTAAGTGCGGCCAGTATCCAGTATTCGGGAGATAGTAGGTTCGAACCCCACTGTCGGCAGCCCTGAGGATGGTTTTCCGTGGTTTCCCATTTTGACACCAGGCAAATGTTGAGGCTGTACCTTAATTAAGGCTACGACCGCTTCCTTCCCACTCCTAGCCCTTCCCTGTCCCATCGTCGCCATAAGACCTATCCGTGTCGGTGCGACGTAAAGCAACTGGCAAAAAAAAAGATGGGGATTGGAAAGGCCTAGGAGTGGGAAGGAAGCGGCCAAGGCCTTAAGAACAGCCTCAGCATTTTTCAGGAGTGAAAATGGGAAACCACGGAAAATATCTTCAGGGTTGCGTCAGTGGGGTTCGAACCCACTATCTCCCGGATGCAAGATTATTTTTTTTTCAGCCACGCAATAACTACTTATTCTCTGTCCCTCTAAATGCTTACTCGCGTAATACAATAATGTCCATTTAGAAATATGAAAACCAGCATAGGTCTCGAAACCTGATCAGTTTATATCGAATATGCATAAAGAAACGGAGACGACACGTCTAGTATTTTGCGTTAGAAATGAATCTCCGTAGTGACATTGGTTAGCGGTGGTGCTGCATATGGTGGCAATGCTCCAGCCGAAACTAAGTTTGACGTCACCGTGCTTGAATAGCATACGCTGCGCTCATCGCCTGCCACCCGCCCACTTTACAGTGCTGGGCGCCCGCTGGACGGAAAGCCCAGCGTTTGCACCTCTGGTCTAGACTTCTCAAAATCCCCTGTGTAGTGGCGGCGCGTGACTTTCATCACTGGGGGTTCAAAAGAAGAAAAAATTGCCTCCCCCCCAACCTCTCCTTTCCCCATCTCCGCCAGCTTCTCTTCCATCGTAGGCCGTAACCTCCTAAACTAAGATGACATAAGTTCTAGAAATGTGATCAAATGCGAGAGGGGCAGAAAATACGGTAGGCCTACATGCCGAGTTTTACCACATGCAAAGTAAGAAATAACTGCTTCATTGAAGTCCGCAGAGTCTCGAACAAAGTTCCTTTCAATTGACAACATAGCAAGAGCAATAAGTCTATCCTCGGTCATTGTGCTGCGCTAGAAAGTCTTTATTCTCTTCAGGGTAGAGAAACACCTTTCTGCTTCCGATGTCATGGGAATAGTATAATAACAACTATATTTAAAAGTTTTCATTGGTATTACCTTGCCGCTATTCTTTGCCTCAATGATTTTAGAGTTAAGTTTCTCTCCAAAAGGTAATTATTCCAAAGAAGGCAAATTAATAGGTGTTTAGTAAGTAATGATATATTTGGGACAAGATATTAATTGGAATTTGACAGTTTAATGTGACTTTTGGTAGTGACGATGCTTTTCAACACTAGCGCTAGTTAGGTGCACTATTCTCGGTTACCTAGTCAAATTCCCGTAAGGCCAACAGATGGCAGGCACATACCCCAACCCCAACAACACGGCTAGCTAATCTTGAGACAGTGGCCTATTGCGCATGCGTAAAGAACAGAGATCCGTTTCTGCGATATCCTGGTCTTGCCTTAGTGCTGGCTTTCGTCCCCCCGCACCTCGCCACTCCCTTCGCCTATGTACGGACGGAGGGATCGCCTTTGCAAGGGGGTTCATTCCAGACAAGTATCCAGCCACAGACCTTGCGCAGCTCACATGAATTGAAAGCCAGTACGAGTATATTACGGATAGAGGGACTTAGCAAGAGCTTCGAGATTGACAAGGGAGTTATGAAAATTACATAGTTGAGTACAATTTGATATAAACTGGAGTTTCATTGCTCCATTGCGCTATACCAGAAACCGCCACTGCCCCTGTGTATATAATCTTTTCGGCATCCTTACATACAGTTGAAATATATTATAATCATGTAATTTTAGCACAACAGCGAACGTCTAATTCAACTCAACCATAGTAAATGAAACATTAGAAAACAATGTATGTATCTGAGCTAAATACAGTAATGGGTAGAGAGTACAAGTCAACAATGTGAAAATTAAATAACGAAGATAAAGGGGAGAAATACTTCATAAAACTTTCAGTTTTGACAAATAGGTAAATACGATATTTCATGCCAAGCGGGGTAGTCTCAGAGCCCCACCAATTTATCCTCTCATTTATTAACTGAAAAACAGAAAAACAGTGTTAATTAAATTTCAGTCTTTTTTTGGACAAAGTCATGAATCCACAGACATGTAACTCTTCAGATACAATTATTACAGGAAAAAATAGCCTGGGGTAGTCAGAATACACCGCTTGGTAATGGGGAGGGTTAACAGCTGACTGAATAAGGATTTCATTTGGAGCATTATCATGTAATAAGTTCGTGTGGCTTATATTATCGTCCTCTGACGGGGGTGGATGGCGTCAGCCGTGTAGACGAAACTACGTTTTACAGTGGTGGAGGGTAATGATGTGTGATTTTAACGAAGCCAACCAACTTTGGTGCATTTTAGTAATAATATATATGTCATGAATACTTGCCGTACGTTTCTTGCTGTATGAAATCCACTATCTGAGACGTCGTGCAAATACACTGGTTGGCCAAAAGTCATGGGAAGACATTCAATGTGATGTTAATAACGAGTTGCTCCTACGTGAGCCTTCGAAACGGCAGCAATACGGCGAGGCATCGACTCTACAAGGTTTTGGAATCGTTCTGGAGGGATCTGGACCCACGCATCCTGCACTGCTACCCACAATTGGTCCTGTGTAGTTGGTGTAGGGTTCATGGAACGTACACCAGCATCGACAGCATCCCGTAAATGCTCGACTGGATTCATATTGGGGATCTGGAGGGCCAATCCATGGTCGTAACTTCACTGGAGTGCTCCTCCAACCACCTGCGTGCCACCACAGAGCGATGACATGGCGCATTGTCCTGTTGAAACATGGCATCTCGATCAGGGTACTCTAGAGCCAGAATGGGATGCAGATGGTATGAATGAATGTCCACATGACGTTCACCTGTCAGCGCTCCCTACAGCCGAACAATGGGTCCTAATTGCGACCTTGAGGATGCCGCCCAGACCAGGACTGAGCCACCTTCTGCCTGGACACAACCTTGTTGACACGCAGGATCCATAGCTTCATGGGGCATGCGCCCATCAGTTCGATACAACTGGAACTGGGATTCATCGGACCATACCACACGCCACCACTGCTCCGTGGTCCATGCACGTCGTTGAGCTCTTGTGTAGGTGTCAGCAAAGGGACACGAGTTGGTCGTCGGCTGGTGAAGCCTATGCGGTGCATTTGCCTCCTTACAGTTCTGGAAGAAATGGGCTCCTGACTCCCAACATTCGGCGGTGATCTGATTCGCAATAGCCAGTCGAGCACCCAGTATGGTTCTGTAGAGGCGACGTGATATCCGTCCGTTAAACACCTGTGGTCTTCCCATGTGGATGGTAACATTCTCTCTGCGATATTGAAGATCCACCCTCGACACTCTTCGGAAATTCGAATTCGCGTGTAATTTCCGCAATGCTATAAGCCGTGCACCGAGCGCCGATGATCATTCCGCATTCCAAGTTGGTTAACTTGCCATCTTCACGACACTTGTGTCTGTGACAGACTGTTCAGCTACGTCGCAGCTAACCGCAATGCGTAGGGGCCATACACGGCACATTTTCTAATGGGACACCCCTCCCCGAAACTTTTGGACACTCAGTCTTCCAGGAAATGATCATCTAGATGTGTGATATACCTTGTTGTTTTTATGGGAAAGTTTACACATACTCACAGGCCACGTGTATATAAAGTAAACTTTACGTACCGGAACTCTATCTCAATTTACTGTAGTTGAATAAAAAAGTGGAAATTCCACGTAGCCCAAAATTAATTTTGTGACCCAAAGCCTCAGACTAACAAGGGAAGACTTTGAGGTTTTACACTTTGATTCCTTTCAAGTTTTGCATGAGGGTAGTTGATCTAGTGTACATTAAAAATTTAAAAATTGTATGCGCCTAGACTAATATTTAATGCTGCTTATTAACATTGAAAGTTGTAAAACTAAACGCGCAGATGCACCGTAAAATAGCTCGTAACCGAGGTAAGGTTGAGAAGGGTGAGTGTTAGTTCGTCTTCAACTCTAGTATCTCTCCTCTGTTTCTTGTTTATCCATATTTTCTATAAAGTGAAGGTCAAGGAAGATTGATGTATCTTCAATTTCAACATCAGAGTGTATGCCATCAATATGGTTCACGATTAGACTTATAACTAGCAGATTACACTGTGCCTCAGTCACTGAATTCCGATGGGTAATTTCTACATCGTCCGCCTCTGTGGTGTAGTGGTTAGTGCGATTAGCTGCCACCCCAGCAGGCCCGGGCTCGATTCCCGACTCTGCCACGAAATTTGAAAAGTGGTACGAGGGCTGGAAACGGGTCAATTTAGCCTCGGGAGGTCAACTGAGTAGAGAAGGGTTCAATTCTCACCTCAGCCATCCTGGAAGTGGTCTTCCGTGGTTTGCCCCTTCTCCTCCAGGCAAATGCCGGAATGGTACCTAACTTAAGGCCACGGCCGATTCCTTCCCTCTTCCTTGTCCATCCCTTCCAATCTTCCGATCCCTCCGCAAGGCCCCTGTTCAGCATAGCAGGTGAGGCCGCCTGAGCGAGTGTACTGGTCATCCTCCCCAGTTGTATTCCCCGACCCAGAGTCTGAAGCTCCTGGACACTGCCCTTCAGGAGGTAGAGGTGGGATCCCTTGTTGAGACCGAGGGGAAACTGACCCTGGAGGGTAAACAGATAAAGGAGAAGAAGAGGAATTTCTACATCATCCTGAATATATAAACTCTAACAGTCATGACAGATGTATCCATCGTCCGACTCGTTGGCTGAATGGTCGGCGTTGAGGCCTTCGGTTCAGAGCGACCCGGGTTCGATTCCCGGGCGGGTCCGGGATTTTAAACGCGTATGGTTAATTCTTCTGTCTCGGGGACTGGGTGTTTGTATTTGTCCCAACACTCTCCTCTTCATATTCAGACAACACACCACACTACCTACCACAATATAATACACAATAAAGAGTACATTCCCTCCACCTAGGGTTGACGTCAGGAATGGCAAGCGGACGTGAATCATGTGCGACCCCACATGTGGGCAAAGTGGTAGAAGTTCATGAAGAAGATGATAGCTGTTTCCGGTCTATCACTCTCTGGTAAACAATGTTCTAAACAGAGAACAAAGTTTCATTGATTTAATACCCTCACCTCTTGTTATACCGTGTCTAAAAGGAACGAACACACACTGTTATGGGTGGAGCCTAGATGTTTCGGCAGTGACTGGTTGGAATGCAAACTAATTTGACTAGTAGAACGTGTCGTCTAGCCTGCTCTTCCGTGGTGCTGAAAGAGTAATATAACTTCTAGGAGTTCTAAGAGACCGGGGCCCTGATGTTTACGCAAATCTCATAGCAGAACAGTTATCTACTAATTTTTTTTTGGCCATTTGTCTTACGTCGCACCAACATAGATAGGTCTTATGCCGACGATGCGATAGGCAAGGCCTAGGAGTGGGAAGGAAGCGGCCGTGGCCTTCATTAAGGCACGGCCCCAGCATTTGCCTGGTGTGAAAAGAGAAAACCACGGAAAATCATATTTACGGCTGCCGACAGTGGGGTTCGAACCCACTATCTCCCGGATGCAAGCTCACAGCTGCGTCCCCTAACCGCACGGCCAACTTGCCCGGTGTGTACTTGTTTTTTGCTTTAGTAAGTTTGAATTCTAACCTATAAATACACAAACATCTGGGCTGTAGTTATGACGTATACAATTTCTACCACACTTTTGCTTCACGCCGCACCGATACAGATAGGTCTTATGGTGACGATGCGAAAGGAAAGGGCTAGGAGTGAGAAGGAAGCGGCCGTGGCCTTAATTAAGATACAACCCCAGCATTTACCTGATGTGAACCAAGTTATGAATATACAACTACTAGTTTAAAACTAGCTCATATCCACTCATGTTCATGTCTGGTTCAGTGGCTAAATGGTTTGCGTGCTGGCATTTCATCCAAGGGGTCACAGGTTCGATTCCCGGCTGGGTCGGGGATTTGAACCTTTATTGGTTAATTATAATGGCTCGAGGTCTTCAGCATTAGAATTCAACATTTTTTTGCTATTTGTTTGGGGGTTCGACCTATAGAGATGTTTTGCCCCTACTTGCACCATGTGATATGAACCTGCGTGTAATTGGAATGGAGGAACTGTAGAGTGTTGAATGTGAGCAAAGGAACGTCAAGGACGACACAAACACCCAGTCCCCAGGCTAGGGGTAGTAATCATTTACAATTAAAACCCCTGACCCAGCCGGGAATCGAACACGGGACCGCCGGGTGACAGGCGGACGCGTTGCCGGACAGAATTCAACATGAGTAGGGCCCGATCGTCACAGACGCACAGTTCAGCCCGAACAACCTGCACCAAGTCTCTTCAGAGGCCATTACTGTTACTCATGTTCTTGTAATATTATCGGTGTCGGTGCGACGTAAAGCCCCTAGCAAAAAAAATATTATCGGCCACAATGTGTTGTTCATCAGCGAATGCCGTTCTTCTAATCGAACCCTGCCAACACTACATATATGCTAGAGTGGTTCACACCACTCAACTCACCTTTGTCGATCGTTGTTACACTCCATGTCTCCTCTCTTCACAAGTATCTGTTTTACAATTGGCTTTAAGTCGCCCTGACACAGATAGATCTTCTGACGACGATGAGATAGGAAAGGGCTAGGATTGGGAAGGAAGTGGCCGTGGCCTTAATTAAGATATAGCCCCAGCATTTGCCTCGTGTGAAAATGGGAAACAATGGGAAATCATCTTCAGGGCTGCCAAAAGTGGGATTCGAACCTACTATCTCCCGAATGCAAGCTCACAGCTGTGCGTCTCTAACCGCGTGGCCAACTCGCTCGGTCACAAGTATTTACATAGCATTCAAATAAGGAGAATTAAATACTGTACTAAGGCGGGCACATACGGTTTTCACTTTTGGAATATACACTGGCTCAGTGTATCGGAGTAAAGACCTCGAAGACTTACTTACCTTGCGAGAATACAAGAACAAAACGTCTGTTCATGACTAAGCCGCCCTCAAAACAATAGCGAGGAAGCTATTTTCCAACACACAGGTTTATTCAACGTAATCGTGTAGTATGATTCACTGTATTTGAAAGGACTGTTTGCTATTATTACTGCTATTATAGCTGAAATGTTTGCTGTTACAACTCAGTCATTTCTTCTGCCTGGCCTGAAGCCTATGGATCCATATGTTTCCACGCTTTATGTTTACAAATGACAAAAACTGAGTATTTAAAAACAGCAAAATAATTGTTCGAACCAGTGGACTAGTAACATCATAGGTCGGGTAGAATTTCTCAGTCTGGCCATTATGATAGTTCAGCGTGGCCTAGATTTTTATTTTGTTTTACTGAATAGGGAGCCCTAAACAAAAGTAATATTAAGCCAGCCGCGTGTTTTACATGCTCATCAATGCGGTGGAATACTCTCAGTCAGACTTCTGCACAGCATTGACAGGAACTTTTGCAACAGTAGGTCATTTTCTTTAGAATGATTGGTGAACACATTTGGGGTGTGAGATGTGGTTTTCAGAAAATCTTACGAAATTTGTTTTCTTTTCCGTATGCTTCGTGTCTTAGGGTACAAGCTATTTCATATTCGAAAAATGACTGTAATAATATTCCTCCAGCCGGGTTGCGTAGCTCAGACCGCAGAGCTCTGGTCTTCTGAGATCAACTTGGCTGGTTCGATCCTTGCTCAGACCGGTGGTATTTAAAGGTGCTCAAATACGTCAACCTCGTGTCGGTAGATTTACTGGTGCTTATAAGTACTCCTGCGGGATAAAATTCCTTAACCTCGAGGTCTCCGAAAACCGTAAAAGTAGTTATTAATATTTCTCCAAACAACCCTCTTAATTTGTTATTCACGTAATAAAAGTCTCATGATTTTGTTCATATTAGATTTTAAATTTGAGTAATTTTTCAAGACTAGTAAAGTTTGGGACATAAAAGATTGGAAGGCAAATTAAGGGACTTTAGAAAATATCATAAATAATAATGTCATTGGCTGTCCGTCCCAATGACTAATTTTATGGCTTTCGACGACGCCTAGGTGCCGGAATTTTGTTCCGCGGAATTCCTTTTACGTTCCGATAAATCTTCCGACACGAGGCTGGCGTATTCGAGCACCTTTAAATACCACTGAACTGCTCTGGGATCAACCTGTCAGCTTGAATTCAGGCAAGCAATCTACCATATATGAGCTACACAGGTTGGCCTTAAAAGAATTATTATTATTATTATTATTATTATTATTATTATTATTATTATTATTATTATTATTATTCATGATATTATTTAGGGATCATGCCGTGTGGAAGTCTTGATAATACTAAATGGTTTAAACTCAACTGAACTTTGGTCTATTCAGGAAGTGTTACCCTAGTTGGTCACCAGACGGCACATTACGCGTTCCTATATTCAGAACGGGGAAGTAGCTCATGTCGCTAGTTTTTTTTTTTGTTGTTGCTAATGGCTTTACGTCGCACCGACATCGCTAGTTTTGTAGCAAGCCTTAAGTTTTCTCGGCATTTACATTACAAAGCCGAAAGCGATGTTTTACGTGTGAGTTGACATGTTTACTGAATGTTGAAACGAATGTATGAAACACTTTCGCCCGTGTAACGTACAGCACTTTATTTTATGTTATATTGAATTTTATACTCAGTTCATGGCCCATGATTCAAACAATATACTCAGTTCATGGCCCATAATTCAAACAATATGCTCAGTTCGGGGTCCATGATTCAAACAATATACTCAGTTCATGACCCATAATTCAAACAATATACTCAGTTCAGGGTCCATGATTCTAACAATATGCTCGGTTCATGACCCATAATTCAAACAATATGCTCAGTTCATGGCCCATGATTCAAACAATATACTCAGTTCATGGCCCATAATTCAAACAATATGCTCAGTTCAGGGTCCATGATTCAAACAATATACTCAGTTCATGACCCATAATTCAAACAATATACTCAGTTCAGGGTCCATGATTCTAACAATATGCTCGGTTCATGACCCATAATTCAAACAATATGCTCAGTTCATGGCCCATGATTCAAACAATATACTCAGTTCATGGCCCATAATTCAAACAATATGCTCAGTTCAGGGTCCATGATTCAAACAATATACTCAGTTCATGACCCATAATTCAAACAATATACTCAGTTCAGGGTCCATGATTCTAACAATATGCTCGGTTCATGACCCATAATTCAAACAATATGCTCAGTTCATGCCCCATGATTCAAACAATATACTCAGTTCATGACCCATAATTCAAACAATATGCTCGGTTCATGGCCCATGATTCAAACTATATGCTCAGTCCATGACCCATAATTCAAACAATATGCTCAGTTCATGCCCCATGATTCAAACAATATACTCAGTTCATGACCCATAATTCAAACAATATACTCAGTTCATGACCCATAATTCAAACAATATGCTCAGTTCATGACACATAATTCAAACAATATCCTCAGTTCATGACCCATAATTCAAATAATATACTCAGTTCATGACCCATGATTCAAACAATATACTCAGTTCATGACCCATAATTCAAACAATATACTCAGTTCATGCCCCATGATTCAAACAATATACTCAGTTCAGGACCCATAATTCAAACAATATGCTCAGTTCATGCCCCATGATTCAAACAATATACTCAGTTCATGACCCATAATTCAAACAATATACTCAGTTCATGACCCATAATTCAAACAAGATGCTCAGTTCATGCCCCATAATTCAAACAATATGCTCAGTTCATGACCCATAATTCAAACAATATGCTCAGTTCATGCCCCATGATTCAAACAATATACTCAGTTCATGACCCATAATTCAAACAATATGCTCAGTTCATGCCCCATGATTCAAACAATATACTCAGTTCATGACCCATAATTCAAACAATATGCTCAGTTCATGCCCCATGATTCAAACAATATACTCAGTTCGTGGCCCATAATTCAAACAATATGCTCAGTTCATGACCCATAATTCAAACAATATACTCAGTTCATGCCCCATGATTCAAACAATATACTCAGTTCAGGACTCATAATTCAAACAATATGCTCAGTTCATGCCCCATAATTCAAACAATATACTCAGTTCGTGGCCCATAATTTAAACAATATGCTCAGTTCAGGACCCATAATTCAAACAATATGCTCAGTTCATGCCCCATGATTCAAACAATATACTCAGTTCGTGGCCCATAATTTAAATAATATGCTCAGTTCAGGGTCCATGATTCAAACAATATGCTCGGTTCATGGCCCATGATTCAAACAATATACTCAGTTCGTGGCCCATAATTCAAACAATATGCTCAGTTCAGGGTCGATGATTCAAACAATATGCTCAGTTCATGGCCCATGATTCAAACAATATGCTCAGTTCAGGGTCCATTATTCAAACAATACGCTCAGTTCAGGGTCCATGATTCAAACAATATGCTCAGTTCAGGGTCCATTATTCGAACAATATGCTCAGTTCAGAGTAGATGATTCAAACAATATGCTCAGTTCATGGCCCATGATTCAAACAATATGCTCAGTTCAGAGTCGATGATTCAAACAATATGCTCAGTTGAGGGTCCATAATTCAAACAATATGCTCAGTTCAGGGTCCATGATTCAAAGAATATGCTCAGTTCAGGGTTGATGATTCAAACAATATGCTCAGTTCAGGGCCCATGATTCAAAGAATATGCTCAGTTCAGGGTCGATGATTCAAACAATATGCTCAGTTCAGGGTCCATAATTCAAACAATATACTCAGTTCGGGGTCCATGATTCAAACAATATGCTCAGTTCAGGGCCCATGATTCAAACAATATGCTCGGTTCATGGCCCATGATTCACACAATATGCTCAGTTCAGGGTCCTTGATTCAAACAATATGCTCAGTTCATGGCCCATGATTCAAACAATATGCTCAGTTCAGGGTCCATGATTCAAACAATGTGCTCATTTCAGGGCCCATGATGCAAACAGTATGCTCAGTTCAGTGTCCATGATTCAAACAATATGCTCATTTCAGTGTCCATGAATCAAACAATGTGCTCAGTTCAGTGTCCATGATTCAAACAATATCCTCATTTCAGGGTCCATGATTTAAACAATATGCTCATTTCAGTGTCCATGAATCAAACAATGTGCTCAGTTCAGGGTCCATGATTCAAACAATACGCTCAGTTCACGGCCCATGATTCAAACAATATACTCAGTTCAGGGTCCATGATTGGAACGATCGACACTATCCATGTACAAATTTAGTACCCTCCGGACCGATGCCCGCGATGCTGACTCTTCTGCTAAGACACACTCATCCCAATTATTTTACAGGGTGGTCTGAAACAACGTGAACCGAGTATATGAGCGTTAGAGTGTTGGTCATATTGATAAATAGTTTGAAAGAAATAATTCGATATCTCGCTCCGCTGTCATTTTATCAGCTGCTGAAGTTAGCCAATCAGATCACTTCGCGGGGAAATTCAAATGGGCTTCGCACGTGACTTAGAACCGGCTTGACATCCATGCCGAGAAATCAGCATCAGATACAAACGCACCGTTGCTTTCAGCCAGTCACCGCAGCAATCCTGTCAGCTCGGAGGTCTGTATTCAAACCCCTCCCCTTACGAAGTTTCATTTTTTCGGGTGGTGCTCTCATGCTGGTTTTAAACCACATAGAGATTTAGCAACACTGCCGTGCAAAGCCCATTTGAATTGGCCCGTGAAGTGATCTGATTGGCCAACTTCAGCAGCTGATACAATGACAACGGTGCGAGATATCAAATTATTTACCGGACGAGTTGGCCTCGCGGTTAGGAGCGCGCAGCTGTGCGCTTGCATCCGGGAGATAGTGAGTTTGAGCCCCAATGTCGGCAGCCTTGAAGATGGTTTCCCGTGGTTTCCCATTAAAAAGGCAAATTATTTATCAGCTCATATGCCCGGTTCACTTTGTTTCGTTGTTTCCGACCTCTCTGTATAGAAAACTGTTTGTTTTACGTCGCACTGACACAGACAGGTTTTGTGGCGACGATGTAAAAGGAAGGGGTTAGGAATCGGAAGGGGGCAATCGTAGTCTTAAGTAAGGTACAGTGCCAGCATTTTCTTGATGTAAAAATAGGGAATCATTGAAAATCATCTTCAGGGCTGCATGGGTCACCTGAATGAACGCTCACGGATAGGTGACCCAAACATCGCAGGCAACTCACTCTCCATTATTATTTATTATTTTTATTATTACTTAGAAAATTCCTGCTATCTCATATTTCCATGATACTTTTGCTGTATTTCCTTGTTAGTAGTTCTATAGGCTAATAATCCCAGATCCATCCTAGGTGAGATATTATTTTTACAGTGCACTATGTCTTCTGTTAGAGGCTCCCTGGCCAAGGTGGTAATAGCGTGCTCGGTTCACCCGAAAAGACGTGGGTTCGATTCCCCTTCAGGTAATCGAGAAAATTCAGAAACGAGGTTTCCACTTCCGGAGGTACACAAACACCTGTGGTTCACTCAGCCTACACAGAGAATGAGTAACATATTAATTCATGGGGATAAAGGTGGCCGGGTGGAGACCTAACCACTCTTCCCCACCAAGTCCCGAGGTTACGGAGAGTGGAAGCTTTCACCTTCCACCCCTCCAAAGGCCTTCATGTGTTATTCGGAGATGACTTTGTTTTTTACTATGTATTCTGTTATGGATTAGAACAAGTTTGTTACTTTCATCAATCTGTCTCAGTTTCATCCTTCGTTATGACAATATGAAAGTGACTGAGGTATGAGTGTTGTTATATCGCCGTTTTTTCTTAAGACAATAGATTATATTTAACAGTTGGCATTAGATCCCGGGCTTCATCTTTCTTCATTTCTCTCCATTGTCGCGTGGACTCTTCTTCCTGGCCTTTTCCCATTTGCCTGGGATCGGCACTTTGTATTGATTTAGCCCTGTTTTATGGCCGAATGACTTTCCTGACGCGAAGCCTATCTGGGGGGATGTAGTCATTATTTGCGTGTTTCTGTGTTGGTACGTAGTGTGATGTGTTGTGTATAAATGATGATGTTATACCCAGTTAAATTCCCCGACCCGGCCGGGAGTCGAACTTGGGGTCCTCTCAATCGAAGACCAGTAAGCAGACCATTCAGCCAAGGAACCACACACACCTCGACTCTCTATGGCACTGATACTAATTAAGTCGTTAAAAATCGGACCAACCTTCGGGCTGAGGACTAACTTACATGCAGTTCTTACTTACATACTTACTTACTTACTTACTTATTTAATCTGTTTACCCTACAGGGTTTGTTTCTCCCTCGTACTCAGCGAGGGATCCCACCTCTACCGCCTCGAGGGCAGTGTCCTGGAGCTTCAGACTCTGGGTCGAGGATACAACTGGAGAGGATGACCAGTACCTCGCCCAGGCGGCCTCACCTGCTATGCTGAACAGGGGTCTTGTATTGGGATGGGAAGATTGGAATGGATAGACAAAGAAGAGGGAAGGAAGTGGCCGTGGCCTTAAGTTATGTACCATCCCGGCATTTGACTGGAGGAGAAGTGGGAAACCACGGAAAATCACTTCCAGGATGGCTGAGGTGGGAATCGAACCCACCTCTACTCAGTTGACCTCCCGAGGCTGAGTGGACCCCGTTCCAGCCCTCGCACCACTTTTCAAATTTCGTGGCCGAGCCGGGAATCGAACCCGGGCCTCCGGGGGTGGCAGCTAATCATACTAACCACTACACCACAGAGGCGGACATACATGCAGTTCTATAATATTTAATTTTGATGACACACAAGGGAACTAAACTCATATGTATTGTGTGTTCTCTCGTTAAGATGTCGGTCTCAGCAAAGTGATCAATTGACATTAAAATCCGCACATCTTTCACTCGAGTTGCAACAACATTAACTTACTCGTTTCAAATAGTTTATTCCAGGAATCATCGGATATTGAGTTCTCCCTTTTCCAATACGTAACCTCTCAAAATTTGCTGTTATACCTCACTCACAATAGGGCATCGCAGAAGTGTTCTGAATTATCCAAATCAGACTGTTGAAGGGACAGCTGTCACTTGTACTGGGAACAACGGCAGCTCGAGAGAGCAGAATTATTAAACATGCATTGCTAGCAGTCATATTACCGAGGATCGGTTGTCAAACGAACTCACAGGAGGGAAGGAGTATATCTATGACATGATGACCTCCAGCGAAGAGTAAACGAGAGAGATGAACACATTGATTCTGTAATTTCTGTGTGTAGAAATATTAATATTAATATTAAAGTTTTGTCTGTACACTATATAAATGATGATTGTATTTGACTACAAAACCTTCCCATGTCATGTAAGGATCTCAGAGATACAGACCACTGCTTGAATTTCTGTACAGTCCGGCTCTGTGGTTAACTTTTTGTCTCTGAGGCTCCCTGAGTATATCCCATGCATACCAAGGATCTGTCCGACTCGTTGGCTGAATAGTCAGCGTACTGGCCATCGGTTCAGAGGATCTCGGGATCGATTCTCTGCAAGCTCTGGGATTTTAACCTTCAATAATTAATGCCGATGGCCCGGGGGCTGGGTGTTTGTGCTGTCCCCAACATCCCTGCAACTCACACACCCCACATAATACTTCTTTTTTTGCTAGTTGCTTTACGTCGCATCGACACAGATAGGTCTTACGGCGACGATGGGACAGGGAAGGGCTAGGAATGGGAAGGAAGCGGCCGTGGCCTTAATTAAGGTACAGCCCCAGCATTTGCCTGGTGTGAAAATGGGAAACCACGGAAAACCATCTTCAGGGCTGCCGACAGTGTGGTTCGAACCTACTATCTCCCGAATACTGGATACTGGCCGCACTTAAGCGACTGCAGCTATCGAGCTCTGTCACACATATAATACTATCCTCCACCACAATAACACGCAGTTACCTATACATGGCAGATGCCGCCCACCCTCATCGGAGGGTCTGCCTTACAAGGACTGCACTCGGCTAGTAATAGCCACACGAAATTAATTTATCCAAGGACTTCTTAGCCACGAAACATAATACTGCATTCATTAAAGAAAAAGTACCTACCCAAATATTGTAATGTTCCCATGCTTGAATTTTTTCGTGTAATTTAGGACTAATATTTATTTTATTTGAAAGTTTAATTTAACTTCATTTACATAAAGATACTTCGTAAATGCACAGAAATTATTTAAAAAATGTGACACTTCGCTAATAATTACAACATACTGATTAGGGAACTTACTTGAAAAAGGTCACTTGTTGCGGTTGTTGGATCCGAAGACCAAGCGTTCTACAAGCGCAGTCACTCGAATCGAAGGTCAGCTTCTACACAAGCTCTGTTTCTGTACTTCGTTTTCATTTGTGTGAGAGCACAAAAGGTACACTCACACAGGTTTTTTGTTACGAAAGGCATTATACGCAGTATTTCCTTTCTAGAACTTGTAGGGTATAGGGGATGTCATGGATCCAAAAGTCGATCAGAGATGTGGAGTTGTAATGCATTCATGGGACTTCCCGAAGCTAAACATGCCACTCCATCTGATTCTTCACCCATATCATACTTCAATATATTTTTCAGGTTTCCTCTACCAAGATACTTCGGCTAGTTGATGTTCTTCAACGGAGGGCAGTTCATGTTCAGTTTCAAAGAAGAGAATTCTGATCCACGAGATTTCTCAACCAGAGGTGGAAAATATTTTGTAACCGGAGCTAAGTTCTCTGAAATGAAAGTTTGGAGTAATAATAAATAAATAAATAAATAAATAAATAAATAAATAAATAAATAAATAAATGTTTGAAGTGAAAATTCCAACCCTACTGCATTAGGATTAGAACCTAATATTAAAGCATGGATGAACAGCATCTAATGAACATATAAACCATGCCCCTTAGAGTGTATACTGTGATATTAATGTTATATGTTTTTCATCTTTTTCAGGTGAGTATTGGAGCTTCGGGACTCGTGATTGCAGAAGTTTCTAATGTCCGTGAGTTATTTTCAACGATCAGTCCACTTTGTAATGCGTCGTTACCGGTTTATATTTCAGCATATCTAACCATTACTTAACCAGACTGACGGCAAAGCAATTGTAGGGTGAACAGTTAAGACTTCGTAAACGTAATGGAAATAGTCGTTCTGCCGTAAAATAATATTTACGCGATTAAAAATAGTGATACATTGCTGCAGTTTTCAATGGAAGGCATCGACTGCAGTGATACTTGGTAAGATGACCAATTAAGAAATAAAACATCGATGACCGCATGTCTACATAATAATTTCGTGTGGCTGTTTCTAGCCGAGTACAGCCCTTGTAAGGCAGACCCTCTGATGAGGGTGGGCGGCATCTGCCATGTGTAGGTAACTGCGTGTTATTGCCGTGGAGGATAGTGTTATGTGTGGTGTGTGAGTTGCAGGGATGTTGGGGACAGCACAAACACCCAGCCCCCAGGCCATTGGAATTAACCAATGAAGGTTAAAATCACCCACCTGGCCGGGAATCGAACCCGGGTCCTTCTGAACCGAAGGCCAGTATGCTGACCATTCAGCCAACGAGTCGGATGCTTATCTATATTAAAAAGCAGGACAAAATGAGTGATTCTGAACGTATGTCCGGTTTGTCCCGCATTTCTGCTCATAAAATATTATGTTAATAGCTTACATAATAATACGCAGATGGCTAACATTTCATATCACAGAATATTCTAGCTTCCACTATAAGCGATACAGAAGTGTTATAAACCCTCATATTTTGACATATTCATTTACTATACATGTTAAGAAAACACACTGGCGGAAAAATGAAATCCTGACACCAAGAAGTCATTAGTTTATATGAACGCAAATTTAGGCTAAGGAATTATTGTCCATGTAACATATTTATTTGAAATTATTAACGTCACTGGTTCAAGTATGCGCGAGAAGATACAGGCTATGACATGATGGTACATTAATAACCACTGTAGTCGCCACGATTTCAAATGCAAGCATGCAAACGTGCTTGCATCGTGTCGCAGAGGTGGTGTATGCCATTTTGTTGAATGACGTTCCAACGCCTCTTGCACTTGGTCAGTCAAACCAGCAACAGTTAATGCTGCTATTGGATGAAGCTGGATTTCTCGTCACATAATATCCCTTATGTATTCAATGGGCGAAACGTGTGGTGTCCTCGCAGGCCAACGCAACTAGTCGACACCCTGAAGAGCAGGTAGGGTGGCAGCAGCGGTATGAGGACGAGCTTTATCCTGTAGGAAAGCATCCTCTGAATACTGCCACTAAATGGCAGCACAACCAGTTCAATCACCAGTCTGACGTACAAATCCGCCCTTGGGAAAACGACGTGAGTGCTGTCTAAGGGAATCTCTCCCCGAAGCCTAACTCCTGGTGTACTTACTGTGTACCGACGCCGCAGACAGCTTGGTTCAAAGTAAACACGAGCTAACTGTTCCGAGCAGTCCGGCTATTTTTCAGCAATTAATTACATCTCTACCGTTAACATTATGGTAAAATGATGATAACCATTAAAGTTATGCATTCAGCTAAGTTGAATTGAAATCTGTCTCATCCAAAGGAAACATATCCCTTCTAAGAAAGATAGCCAGGTTCCGAGGCACTAGCTATCTGAGAACACAACAGATCTCTCCACCTCACTCTCCAATGAGCTCTAGCTTGACACCACGTAAGTCGCAGTTAGTGGCATAAACGCCACATGACGTCTGGCTCGGAGCCCTCCTTCAAGTAAACGATATTTTACAGTATTTTCTGTAACTCTGGTGCCAACTGAAACTGTAATGGCTGCTGAAGATACAGTACGATCCACAACATCCACGTGGCGGTCTTCCCTCTCCATAGTGGCCCGTATGCGGCAGGACCCCGGTCTTCTTGAGACAGTACTTTACCGTGACCATTGCTGCTACACTGTGGATACATCCCTGCCAAGTCTTCCTGCAATATCGCGGAAAGAACAAACACTTTCTCGTTCAAACTCAGTTAGCTTGTTGATATTGTCTTCTTCGTCTCCTTACAGTTCTTTTTGTTTCACAGCTAACATCACAACATCCACATCGGACGATGACTCACGCTCACGAAGTGTACAGCGCGTATTTAAAGTGAACTTGCCGTGCAAGGTCATAGTGGCGCTACTAGCACCACCCTTCCTCGCTTAGTGCTCAAATTTGAATAAGCTTCATTTTTGAAATGCACAAACACGACTCCCGAATTTTGTAAATCTACCACAACTGCTTCTTTGTGTTGAGATCTCATTTTCCGCCAATGCAGGATTGCAAAAGTTAAAATTCTGTTCGTGTTGTCAAAAATCTTATTTTCGTTATAAATTATTTTATGTAATTTAAAAATAGTACTATATATATACGGTACTGTATATAAACCAAGCAAGCTCATTCTACGTCATCACGAGCTAACTGTTCCGAGCAGTCCGGCTATTTTTCAGGAAATTAATTACAACTCTACCGTCAACATTATGGTAAAATGATGATAACCATTAATGTTATGCATTTAGCTAAGTTTAATTGAAATCTGTCTCGTCCAAAGGAAATATATCCCTTCTAAGAAAGGTAGCCGTGTGGGGTGTGACAGTTCCCAACCGATTATCAAGAATTAATTTATGTGATGATCCTTCAAATACTATTGATCTGAGTCATGATTGCAAATACAACCTCTGTACTTTGCACTCTCTGGTATCATAATACACTGACTGACAGAGCAAATGCAACACCAAGAAGGAGTGGTCATAACTTTATGCCAATTGCAGGGTAGACTGACGTCACTGAGGTATGCTCATGATGTGAAATGCGCCGCTGTGCTGCGCACGTAGCGAACGATAAATGGGACACGGCGTTGGCGAATGGCCCACTTCGTACCGTGATTTCTCAGCCGACAGTCATTGTAGAACGTGTTGTCGTGTGCCACAGGACACGTGTATAGCTAAGAATGCCAGGCCGCCGTCAACGGAGGCATTTCCAGCAGACAGACGACTTTACGAGGGGTATGGTGATCGGGCTGAGAAGGGCAGGTTGGTCGCTTCGTCAAATCGCAGCCGATACCCATAGGGATGTGTCCACGGTGCAGCGCCTCTGGCGAAGATGGTTGGCGCAGGGACATGTGGCACGTGCGAGGGGTCCAGGCGCAGCCCGAGTGACGTCAGCACGCGAGGATCGGCGCATCCGCCGCCAAGCGGTGGCAGCCCCGCACGCCACGTCAACCGCCATTCTTCAGCATGTGCAAGACACCCTGGCTGTTCCAATATCGACCAGAACAATTTCCCTTTCCCGTCGATTGGTTGAAGGAGGCCTGCACTCCCGGCGTCCGCTCAGAAGACTACCATTGACTCCACAGCATAGACGTGCACGCCTGGCATGGTGCCGGGCTAGAGCGACTTGGATGAGGGAATGGCGGAACGTCGTGTTCTCCGATGAGTCACGCTTCTGTTCTGTCAGTGATAGTCACCGCAGACGAGTGTGGCGTCGGCGTGGAGAAAGGTCAAATCCGGCAGTAACTGTGGAGCGCCCTACCGCTAGACAACGCGGCATCATGGTTTGGGGCGCTATTGCGTATGATTCCACGTCACCTCTAGTGCGTATTCAAGGCACGTTAAATGCCCACCGCTACGTGCAGCATGTGCTGCGGCCGGTGGCACTCCCGTACCTTCAGGGGCTGCCCAATGCTCTGTTTCAGCAGGATAATGCCCGCCCACACACTGCTCGCATCTCCCAACAGGCTCTACGAGGTGTACAGATGCTTCCGTGGCCAGCGTACTCTCCGGATCTCTCACCAATCGAACACGTGTGGGATCTCATTGGACGCCGTTTGCAAACTCTGCCCCAGCCTCGTACGGACGACCAACTGTGGCAAATGGTTGACAGAGAATGGAGAACCATCCCTCAGGACACCATCCGCACTCTTATTGACTCTGTACCTCGACGTGTTTCTGCGTGCATCGCCGCTCGCGGTGGTCCTACATCCTACTGAGTCGATGCCGTGCGCATTGTGTAACCTGCATATCGGTTTGAAATAAACATCAATTATTCTTCCGTGCCGACTCTGTTTTTTCCCCAATTTTCATCCCTTTCGAACCACTCCTTCTTGGTGTTGCATTTGCTCTGTCAGTCAGTGTACTTCAAGGCCGCTTTTATACAATGTGATTAAATTATTTGTTTTTGTTCTAAATACATAGGCAGAAACTCTACATTAACCCATTAAAAGCAAATTATTTATCTTCTATACGTTCAATTCGTAGTGAAAACATATCACAACATTAATACGAAAATATTCTTAGTTCAGGGGATATGGAACGTCCTCAAATAGCACACTAGACCTTAAGTGCAGCATAAGCTCTTTACTTAAGTAAGTACTTGATACAGAAACATGTATGAAGTTCTGTCAATATCATAATGCCTGTTTTGAGGACACCATTATTCATGTTAGGAAGCACATATGATTCTGCTTAATACTTTACTTATGTAATGATATCAAAGGAAAAAATAAGAACTAGCTCTTGTATATCTGTCGTTGACGAGTTAGTTTTTTAATTGAACAGTAATGTCGTCTAAATGACATGAGTGGCAGAAAGAGAGACAAAACACACCCCAAATAACAACGATACTCATTCAGTAATATTTTAGGAGCTTAGGACATTATTTTCACATTTTCTTTCTTTCGGTTCGGCGATATTAAGTCTTTCAAAGGGGTTTACTGAACTCGGTCCTAACTACCCCTTTCGTATACGACATCTTGCCCAATGATCACATGAACTCACTCCTGACCGGGTATAAACATTTTCCTTCTCATTTTAAACTGACTCAAGACCGTCAGCACTAGTACTGCTGGTATGGATAAGAATTTTCGATACCAATGCGTACTTAGTGCGGAGTCACTTCGTCGAATAGTAAAATCTGAATAAGTAAAACAGACTTCCAGCACTATTATTACTGGTATGTCCGGACCATGGCTAAATGGTTAGCGTGCTGGCCTTTGGTCACAGGCTTCTCGGGTTCGATTTCCGGCAGGGTCGGGAATTATAACCATAATTTGTTAATTCCCCTGGCACGGAGACTGGGTGTATATGTCGTCTTCATCATCATTTCATCCTCATGACGACGCGCAGGTCACCTACGGGTGTCAAATCAAAAGACCTGAACCTGGCGAGTCTCGGACACATCCCGGCACTGAAAGCTATACGCCTTTTCCTTTTCATTACTGGTATGCTCTAAAAAAATTGAGTGCAGAGTTAAATAGTGCAATATGAAAAACTGAAACTTTAAAAGCTACGCTTGTAACAAAATCTACTTTTTTGTTGAATGTGTCTTGTAATCCATCATTTTATGCAAAATAAACGTCTGTTTTTCGAGGGCTATGTTACTCCGTTTTTACTTTTGATCTGATTAGATTGTACATTTCACTTTGTTCTTTAAAACGTCAGTTACCGGGCGAGTTGGCCGTGCGGTCAGTGGCGTGCAGCTGTGAGCTTGCATTCGGGAAATGGCGTGTTTAAACCCCACTCTCGGCAGCCCTGAAGATGGTTTTCCATAGTTTCCCATTTTCAGACCAGGGAAATGCTGGGACTGTACCTTAATTAAGGCCACGGTCGCTTCCTTCACACTCCGTGGCCTTTTCTATCCCAACGTCGGTGAGACGTAAAGAAACTTGTTAAAAATGTCAATTAATTAAATTATTCGTTGATACGGTTTGTAAAATAATCCATTCATCATAATGTGAAACACTTCGCAGTAATTTATGGTACGGACGGAGCTTTCTCAGAACTGGAGGGAATGTACTGTTTTCGTCTATGTAATATCGTTAAATACGCAGTCACAGAACGCTTGAATTCGTTTGTCATTTGGCATTATGGAACAAATATCTTCAGCAAAACTGTCACCTATTTCTTCAGGATTCAACAATGGTAAACCAAGAAAACCCTTAAAAAACAAACTAATTTCGCAGTTATTTTCATAGTACTTAATGCTTGAACCCAATTATTGAATTTCCGACCACCGGCACAGAGCCAAACGGATGTTACATCTCCTTAACAGCGGTAGAAGGCCAAACAGTAGACACACCAAAATGAATAGCTTGTTCTAAGTCACCAAAAATACATATGCTGCTGAAACGTTTTGTCCGTATTTCAAATAATCATCGAGCATATTTTTAGATAATTGGGCATAACTTTGTTGCTGTTTATTTGGCAGAATGAAGAAAACAGTCGCGTATAATAATTCTAATTCGTTCGTCCATGAATTGAGAAAATCTGACGAAAGACTTTTGGACAACTTTTAAACGTACCATCGATGAATATAGTATCCAGCCTACACAAGCATTCAAATTGCTTGTGGTTGTGAAGCCGGCGATATAACTGGCCTCATTAACAAAAGTGCAATGTTCGCCATTGTTCGTAATAGTTTCTAGTGCGTCATGAGTTTCTTCTATACGTTTAGGTAGCTTAGGATATATCTTACCTCTTGCGTGATAATTTTTTAAAAATCAGAGTGGAGTCGTACAATGTCAGTGTAGATACGTCTGCTTTAATCAACTCTCTGTGTAAATTTTTGTAGGCCGCTTAAATGGATCGTCGATGGTTTTCATCTTCACGCAGTTACTTAATTTCTGTCTGTTCAATGAACGTTCACACGTTTTGTTGTCGTAAAACCGTTTAATACTTCACTGTTCCCCATATACTTACAGTTATCCTATCAATAAGTCTATATTTCAGTTCCATCCGTTAAACATTTTTGAATTCTGAATTTGAAACCTGATATCACTAACAAAGATCTTCCGCGTTGAATAAGCATGGCACTGCCTACCTCGGTAGGGTTCATTTTCCCCTTGTAACATAAACTCTCTCGAATAACTGTTCTGCAATGCACTGACGCATGGTTCAACAAAGTACACGACCTTCATTTAGAGGGATGGGTGAGTTCATACACAGCGTAGTACGCCTCAGGCAGGTAAACAACTTCCGCGCGGGGATGAGTTCATGTAACTTTCCTTAATTACAACCCTAATCGGGACCGAGTTTGCTAGAAGCCCTTTCAATTCACTCATCCCTTTTTATGATTCCCTTTTCCCTCATTCATCAAGTGAATGTTATAATAATCCCTATAATGCAGCATTTTATCTAGCGAGTTGGCCGTGCGGTGAGCTTGTATTTGGGAGATAGCGGGTTTGAATCCCATCGTCCGCAGCCCTGGTTTCCCATTTTACACCAAGCAAATGCTGACGCTTTTCCGAAATGAAAGCCAAGGCTGCTATCTCCCAATCCTAGCCCTTTCCCATCCTTGTGTCGCCGGAAACCTCCGATGTGTTACTGGAACGTTAAACCACCAGCTAAAAAAGTACACTGCGTTACGAATTGTCTGCATATTTCGGGTAAGAATGCATGACCAGCAAATGGTGAATAAGTTACTATGGGAAGGACAGCTGAATAAGAAAGTGACGGAATCAACTCAAGGGGACAGTATTCTAGAAATTTTGTGATAAAATTCGATGATCTCTATTGAGAAACTGAAGTAAGAAATGGTATAAGTGATCATGAAGGTGTCTTTGTTGCAGTTAAAAAATAAATGTGATTGAAAAGAATGTCGTAAATGGAGGACTATTGAGCAATACCATATGGTTGATAAAAGGGGAATGAGGAAATTAAACAAAATGTGATCAATGGAAAATAGTAAATACAAATGTAAATAACCTGCAGGATGGGTTTAAATCAACTGCCGAGGAGTGCGAAAACATGCATGTATCTTCAAAAATGGTAAGGACCAAGGTAAATAAAGAGATTAAGAATGAGGTGCAGATAAGAAAGAAATAGAGTTAGGAATTTATGCGGGGGTAAGGAGAGATTGAAGCAACTTACTACGAAATAGAATTTAGCAAAAAATATCAGCTAAGGAAAACATGATGGCAAACATATTGGCAGCCATATGAATTTTAGGGAGCAATTTAAAGATCTATATAGATACTTTAAGGTAGAAACAGGTTCCGGGTAGGACATTACAGGGATCTTTAATGAACACGGTTTGTGTATATGTGAGGACTTACAAAAGGCAGAAGTATTCTGTCAGCAGTGTGTAAAGGTACGAAGGCTATTTTTTAATTAAGGACCGATTTTTAATAAAAATAACTAAACATTTTATTTTCAAACTACATTTATTGTATTTTTAGCTTTTACATATGTTTCTTTATTTTTCTACATAGTTGCCTTGTTTATTTAGGCGCTTGTCATTCCTTAAAACTAAGTTTCGAAGTCCCTCTTCAAAGAAGTCTGCCGCCTGCTCTGACAGCCAAGAGGTCACGGCCGTTTTCAATTCTCCATCGCCGTTGAAGCGCTCCCCGTCAGGGTGACGTTTCAGCTGCCAAAAAAGATGGAAATCGCTCGGAGCAAGAACAGGGCTATACGATGGGTGATCCAAAACTTCCCGCCTGAAAGAGTCAATCAGTTCCCAAGGCTGGACAGCAGTTATCATGAAGAAACAAAAACTGAGCTCGATAGCTGCAGTCGCTTAAGTGCGGCCAGTATCCAGTATTCGGGAGATAGTAGGTTCGAATCCCACTGTCGGCAGCCCTGAAGATGGTTTTCCGTGGTTTCCCATTTTCACACCAGGCAAATGCTGGGGCTGTACCTTAATTGAGGCCACGGCCGCTTCCTTCCCAGTCCTAGCCCTTTCCTTTCCCATCGTCGCCATAAGACATATCTGTGTCAGTACGACGTAAAGCCAATAGCAAAAAAATAAAAAAATAAAAAATGAAGAAACAAAGTTCCCTTTGTCAGCACGCTGCGTCCTGAACCGTATGTACGAGTTTAGTCAAGGTTGCGCAGTAGGCTTCTGCGTTGATCGTCGTTCCTCGTGGCATAAAATCCTTCAGCAAAACACGATGCCTGTCCCAGAACACAGTTGTCATTATCTTGCGCTGTGACAGCATTTGTTTGGGTTTGACCTTAACAGGAGAGGTTGGATGTCGCCATTCCATTGACTGTTGCCTGGATTCTGGGCTAAAATGGCATACACATGTTTCATCTCCTGTGACGATTCGACAAAACATGTCATCCATTTCTTGGGGTTAACGAGTCAAATAGGTGAGAGAACTGGCCAAACTCCTTCTTTTGTGGTCTTCTATAAAGAGTTTGGGTAACTATCGAGAGCACAATTTCCTGACGTTGTAGGTATTCAGGTACAGTTTTATCCATTGAGAGAGTGGTCATCGTGAATTTTCTCTCCTCATGAATTTTCGTGTGAATTGCAGCCACCAAATCTTCAGTGATCACAGATGGTCGACCTGATCGTTCTTCGTTATGAGCATTTTCACGGTCACTATTAAACTCTCTTAAACATTTTCGCAATTTACCTTCGGTTACGGCATTATCACCATACATCTCACAAAGCTGACGGTGAATGTCTGCAGCCGATATGTTTTTTGCACTCAAGAAACGTATTACTGACCATATGTCACACGCAGCGGGCGATTCATTAATCATGAACCTTTTAAAGATGCACATTCCAGCGTCCAGGTTAGCTACACAGCTGAAACTAATGTCCGATTGTTCGCAAAGGATGCGAAGGATAAAAACAGCCCTTACTTAAAAAACGTACTTCGTAGTTGGATATAAGGATAATGTCAAAATAGAAGAGGTGACCAATATAAGTGAATTGCTAAAATTTACCTATGATAATAAAGTATTTACAAAAAGATGCAAAAGTCGAAGGCTAGAAAAGCAGTTGGGATTGGTGAGATTTCTGGGGATACCAACAACCTTTACACACTGCTGACTGAATACTTCTGCCTTCTGAATATCCTCACATACACACTCCCCTTGTTCATTAATGATTCCTGGAATGTCCTTTTTGGAACCTGTTTCTGACTTAAAGTGCCTATACATACCCTACCATTTTTCGCTAAAAGTGTATGACTGCCATTTATGCTTGCCATAATGTTATTATTAGCTGACTTCTTCGCTAGATTCAATTACATGGCAAGTTCCGTCAATTTCTCCTTACTTCCACGACCATTTCTACATTTCTTTCCAACTTGCACCTGCTCCTTAGTCCCTTTACTTTTATTTTATAACATAGCGAGTCTTTACCATTCCTACCACCTTTAAATGAACATACCATTTTCCACATTCTTCAACGATTGCTTTAAACCCATCCCACGGTCTGTTTACAGTTTTATTTACCGTTTTCCGCCGATCACAATTAATTTTTATAAACTCCCTAATGCCTGTCTTATCAGCCATATGGTTATGACTAATTGCCCTACATTTAGGACCTTCCTTTCTATCATATTTATTTTTAACTGCGACAAAAACAGCTTCGTGATCACTAATACCATCTATTACTTTGGTATATATAGAGCTCATGTGGTCTCGCCAGCACTACGTCAGAATATGCTTCCCTGTAGTTAGTTCCATCACTCTATTATTCAGTTATCCTTCACAGATTAACTTATTTGCCACTTATTAGTCATACTTTCTGTCGTTCGCATTGCCTTCCCAATCGACATTTGGTAAACTGAGATCACTCGTTACAATCACGTTCCTTTCCACATCGTTCCCTACATAGCTGATTAGCTGATCAAATAATTCCGAATCACTATCTGCGCCACGCTTTCCAGGTCTGTAAACTCCAAAAAAATCAAGTTGCTTATTATCTTTAGCGATGAGCCTTAGACCAGAATTATATGTTTATCATCTTTCAATTTTTCGTGCCTTACAGATTCTTCTTTCACCAGAATGAATACTCCCCCTCCTACCATTCCTATCCCATCTCTACCATGAGCACATCAGTTCTGTGAGAACATTTCTGCACCCATTATATAATTTCTCAGCCATGATTCAGCTCCTATTATACACTGACTGACAGAGCAAATGCAACACCAAGGAGGAGTGGTTCGAAAGGGATGAAAATTGGGGAAAAAACAGAGTCGGCACGGAAGAATAATTGATGTTTATTTCAAACCGATATGCAGGTTACACAATGCGCACGGCATCGACTCAGTAGGATGTAGGACCACCGCGAGCGGCGATGCACGCAGAAACACGTCGAGGTACAGAGTCAATAAGAGTGCGGATGGTGTCCTGAGGGATGGTTCTCCATTCTCTGTCAACCATTTGCCACAGTTGGTCGTCCGTACGAGGCTGGGGCAGAGTTTGCAAACGGCGTCCAATGAGATCCCACACGTGTTCGATTGGTGAGAGATCCGGAGAGTACGCTGGCCACGGAAGCATCTGTACACCTCGTAGAGCCTGTTGGGAGATGCGAGCAGTGTGTGGGCGGGCATTATCCTGCTGAAACAGAGCATTGGGCAGCCCCGGAAGGTACGGGAGTGCCACCGGCCGCAGCACATGCTGCACGTAGCGGTGGGCATTTAACGTGCCTTGAATACGCACTAGAGGTGACGTGGAATCATACGCAATAGCGCCCCAAACCATGATGCCGCGTTGTCTAGCGGTAGGGCGCTCCACAGTTACTGCCGGATTTGACCTTTCTCCACGCCGACGCCACACTCGTCTGCGGTGACTATCACTGACAGAACAGAAGCGTGACTCATCGGAGAACACGACGTTCCGCCATTCCCTCATCCAAGTCGCTCTAGCCCGGCACCATGCCAGGCGTGCACGTCTATGCTGTGGAGTCAATGGTAGTTTTCTGAGCGGACGCCGGGAGTGCAGGCCTCCTTCAACCAATCGACGGGAAATTGTTCTGGTCGATATTGGAACAGCCAGGGTGTCTTGCACATGCTGAAGAATGGCGGTTGACGTGGCGTGCGGGGCTGCCACCGCTTGGCGACGGATGCGCCGATCCTCGCGTGCTGACGTCACTCGGGCTGCGCCTGGACCCCTCGCACGTGCCACATGTCCCTGCGCCAATCATCTTCGCCACAGGCGCTGCACCGTGGACACATCCCTATGGGTATCGGCTGCGATTTGACGAAGCGACCAACCTGCCCTTCTCAGCCCGATCACCATACCCCTCGTAAAGACGTCTGTCTGCTGGAAATGCCTCCGTTGACGGCGGCCTGGAATTCTTAGATATACACGTGTCCTGTGGCACACGACAACACGTTCTACAATGACTGTCGGCTGAGAAATCACGGTACGAAGTGGGCCATTCGCCAACGCCGTGTCCCATTTATCGTTCGCTACGTGCGCAGCACAGCGGCGCATTTCACATCATGAGCATACCTCAGTGACGTCAGTCTACCCTGCAATTGGCATAACGTTCTGACCACTCCTTCTTGGTGTTGCATTTGCTCTGTCAGTCAGTGTATATGTCTATTAAATTACTTAATTCTATTCCTTTCTTTACAATGCTTCCACAGTTCAACACTAACATTTTTATGTCATCTTTACCTGACTTCGAGATCCATATACCCGTATCACCGCTCCCTGGACGAACCCATTTCCCTGAATGTACCTCCCTATCAACCTCCGAAACAAACTTCCTAAGTTTTACCTACCACTGCGGTTCAAGTGAAGTCCATCTAAGCGCTGATCCCAATGTCCTACCCACCCATTAGGAAGAAATATCACTCCCAGTTTCCCATATACCCATTCCACAGTCTCATTTAAATTCCCGATCACCTTCGAGTCAGTAACTCTCCTACACAATATTCTAGTGATAACAATCTTCGCTTCCTTAAACTTCATCCGAGCTGCATTTTTCAGATCCAAAACATCACGAACTATGATGGTACTTATTCCTGCTTGCCATACGTTGGTGGTACGAACATGAAACACTACCACCTTCTCCTTTTCCCCCTTCTTGTCTTCTACCTGATTCTTGGATAGTAGGTTCGAACCCCACTGTCGGCAGCCCTGAATATGGTTTTCGGTGGTTTCCCATTTTCACACCAGGCAAATGCTGGGGCTGTACCTTAATTAAGGCCACGGCCGCTTCCTTTCAACTCCTAGCCCTTCCCTGTCCCATCGTCGCCATAAGACCTATCTGTGTCGGTGCGACGTAAAGCAACTAGGAAAAAACAAACTAGATTCTTGGATAACACTCTACCCTGGTCCCCTTTCTTCCATACACTTTCTCCACATGTCTAACAATGGAATCCCCCATGGCCAGAGCCTCAACCCTACCCACCCCATTTACTGTTTTGATAGATGGCATTTCGGGTTTAGGAAAGGTTATTCCAGTGAGGCTCACCTTGTAGGATACCAGCAAGATATAGCAGATATTTTATATTCAGGAAGTCAAATGAACCCTATCAATACTGACCTATTCCTGTCTTTTTATAGAGTAGATCATGGGATATTAGTGATGAAAATGAGGGATACTGGACTAGACAAACGAGTGGTTGAATGGGTGGCTCAATTTCTAGAAAATATAACTCAGAGAATTCGAGTAGGTGAATCTTTATCTAATCCTGTAATGGTTAAGAGGGGTCCCGCAGGGCAGTATTATTGGATTTTTATGTTCTTTTACACATAGATGATATGAGAAAAGAACTGGATTCAAAGATAAGGCTGTTTGTGGATGATGGTATACTGCGTAGAGTGGTAAATGAGTTGCAGGACTGTGAGCGTCTGCAAGGGGACATAGACAATGTTGTGAGATGGACGGCGAACAATGGTATGATGATAAAATAGACGAAAAGTCAGGTTGTATGTTTCACCAAGAAGAAAAGTCCTCTCAGTTTTAATCATTGTGTTGATGGACTGATAGTACCTCTTGAGGATCACTATTAAGTACCTAGGTGTTAATATAAGGAATGATCCTCATTGGAGTAATCATATTAAGGAAGTTGTAAAGAAAGGATACAGACCCCTTCACATTGTTATAAGGGTATTTAGGGGTTGTAGTGAGAATGTAAAGTAGAGGGCGTAGAAGTCTCTGGTATGACCCCGATTACAGTATGGTTTATGGGACACACAGCAGGACTGCTTGATACCAGAACTGGGAAAGAATCAAAGGAAAGCAGCACGAATTTTTCGGGGTGATTTCCAACAGAGGAGTAGCGTTACGAAAACGTTGCATTTTTGGGTTGGGAAGACTTGGGAGTAAGAAGACGAGAAGCTCGACTATGTTGTATGTTCCAAGCTGTCAGTGCAGAGGTGGCGTGGAAGGACATTAGTAGATGAATAAGCTTGAGCGGAGACTTATATTTAAGAAATATAATATGAAGATGAATTCAAGAGGACAAATTGGGACACATGTTTATGTTTAGGACGAGGACTAAGGGACTGGGATAATTTATCAAAGGAAATGTTACTCCTGGTGGTGCCCTTCCGTCAATTCATTTATGTTTCAGCTTTACAACCATACTTCCCCCGGAACCCAAAAGCTTTGGTTTCCCGGGAGCTGCCCACCGAGTCATCGGAGGAACTTCGGCGGATCGCTAGCTGGCATCGTTTATGGTTAGAACTAGGGCGGTATCTGTTCGCCTTCGAACCTCTAACTTTCGTTCTTGATTAATGAAAATGGCAAATTCTTTTGTTTCGGTCCAAGAATTTCACCTCTAACGTCGCAATACGAATGCCCCCAACCTGTCCCTATTAATCATTACCTCGGGTTCCGAAAACCAACAAAATAGAACCGAGGTCCTATTCCATTGTTCCATGCACACAGTATTCAGGCGCAGCCGGCCTGCTTTAAGCACTCTAATTTGTTCAAAGTAAAAGTGCCGGCTCACCTCGACACTCGATGAAGAGCACCGCGGTAGGATTTCATCGGGGTCCGCTTACGGCGCGCAGGAACCACACGCGGATAACCACGGCGGCCGCGCGCTTTCGAATCGCCACCACCGGCAGGACGTCCCACGAACCATGCCAGTTAGACACCGACGAGCGATGAACCGACAACGTGGGACACAAATCCAACTACGAGCTTTTTAACCGCAATAACTTTAATATACGATATAGGAGCTGGAATTATCGCGGCTGCTGGTACCAGACTTGCCCTCCAATGGATACTCGTTAAAGGATTTAAAGTGTACTCATTCCGATTACGGGGACTCGGATGAGTCCCGTATCGTTATTTTTATACATTTCCTAGTTCTTTGAAAACATTTAAGAGAAGCTAAGGATGTAAAATAGAGGGCGTATAAGTATCTGGTAAGACCCCAATTAGAGTATGGTTCCAATATATGGGACACCCAGCTCACCTTTAAAAATGAACGAATCTGCCATCTGGGCGACAGCTCTAAATGCAGATCATTGATGACTGAATTGTTGGGGTTGTACTATAAATAAAGCCATGGGCGCTACCTTCCCAGTCACAGCCATTTCCCATCCTTTTGTCGCCGAAAGCTTTCTGTGTGTTAGTGCAACGTTAAACCAATCTGTATATATACAAAATAACTTGACGTGACTGACTGACTGACTGACTGACTGATTGACTGACTGATCATCGCCGAGCCAAAACTACTGGACATGAAGAAATTATATTTTTGGGGATACATTTATATTACAGTGTAGGTGCTCATTGAGGAATGACTTTTGGTTATTCCGTCGCTAAACGGGTGAAAAGGGGTGAAATTTTAAAATAAGTATATATATCAAGATCTTGAAAGTTTAAAAATGTAAAAATTGGTATTTGGAATTTCTATTAAAAATGAGGCAACACGTACGCTTTTTTGAAAATTCACTTAAGGGGGCTGATTAGGACTGAAAAAGAAGTTGAATTCTTTAACTGAGATACTTATACCTCTAAAACTGTATATGTTACAGACGGGAAAATTGGTATTTGGACTCTCCTTTAAAAATAAAGGAACATGTATTCTTTGCTTTTGGAAAATCCATTTAAGGGGGTTGAAAAGGACCGATAAACGGGTTGAATTCTTTTCATGAGGATACCTAGATCTCAAAACCGAAGATGTTACGGGCGTGAAAATTGGTACTTGCAATCTCCTTAAAAATAAAGAAACACTTATTTTGGTTTTTGGAAAATCCATGCAAGGGGGTGAATAGAATTGAAAAAGCGGATGAATTTTTAAAATTAGTATATCTACATTATATCTTGAAAACTTAACGGGTTACAAACGTGAAAATTAGTATTTTGAATCTCCTTTAGAAATAAAAGAACCTGTATTTTTTATTTTCGGAAAAGCCACTCTACTTGCTGAAAAAGTTTAATTCTTTTCATGAGGATACATATATACTTATACCTCATAAACAGAAGATGTTACAGATGTGAAAATTGGTATCTGAAATCTCTTTTAACACTAGAACGGCCAGAGCGGTCATTTTGACCGTTAGCGAATTTCATGGTATTTCCACGCTCGTAATTTTTTACGCACGAGGTTGTTCTTTTGTGACTTTTAATATTTTAGGGTTATGTACATTCACGCCAAAAATTACATCCGTAGGTAATAAGGGAACGCCGATATTGTCCCTTATACCTAGGAAGGCCATAAGCGGTCATTTTGACCGCTTCACTTCCTTGATACGGAAAGCTCTATTCTGCTCACTGATTGCTTCCTGTGATATATTTACAAGTGGCGCTATAGGGGCGTATGATGTAACTAAATAGTATGCCTCTAGCAGTGGTTGCGAGTGGACGAGTTAGTGCCTGTCCCTTGTGTCGTATAGTGCGTAATAATGGCTCGGCGGCAAAAACTTACTCCTGTTCAATTATTAGCAGAACTTGAAAAGCTAGGAGAAGACGAATCAGGTGACGAAGATACATTATCAGATATAGACGCAATGAGTGACGATGAGGATTTTATAACTCAACAGTGTGATAATATGTCGGACAGTGATGGTGATTCGCCTGATGAAAATATGCACACAGTGGACTTCGCACCTACGATAGACGCAGTTACTCCTTCAACCAGCCGTGATCAATCTTGCAGCAGAGGACGATCTCTTAGCAGCAGGCAACCTGTTCGAAGAGGAAGGGAACGAGGTGGGAGAGGTCATGAACTGGTAAAGTCTTCTTCATTTGCACCAGGGGATCAGTTATGTGGTAATGATGGAACAACTATTTGGACTGTTGTCGACAGTAGTGGGAACCCCCCTGGAAGGATGGCTGCTCAGAATGTACTGAAAGAGGCAGCAGGGCCTACTTCTCACGCTAAGCGTAACGTAGAGACTAACAGCAAGGTTAGTGCCTGGCGTTTATTCATTGACGCATCCATGTTGAAGCATATAAAGATGTGTACAGAGACCGAAGCTCGTAGACAGACAACGGATAATAATTGGTCTATTTCTTTGGAAGAATTAGATGCTTTTATTGCTTTGTTATACGCCCGTGGAGCTTATAAACTTACTAGTCTAGCTGTAGATCATATGTGGTCTTCTTTATGGGGTCCCCCTGTTTTCACTAACACTATGGCAAGAAACAGGTTCAAAGAAATTCTAAGGTATTTGCGCTTTGATCTCCGTAAAACTAGATCCACTCGTTTGCAGACAGATAAATTTGCTTTTGCTTCGGCTATTTGGAATAGATTTATTGAGAATTGTTATGCGTGCTATAAACCAGGAGCGAATGTCACAGCTGATGAACAACTCTTCCCCAGCAAAGCTCGGTACAGGTTCACGCAGTATATGGCCAACAAGCCAGATAAATTTGGCATAAAATTCTGGCTACTGGTAGACGTTGATTCTAAGTATGTGTGCAATGGGTTTCCTTATCTTGGGAAAGACGAAATGCGACCCGCCAATGAGTCACTGCCTGAAAATGTTGTCATGAAACTTATGGACCCATACCTCATGAAAGGACGTAACGTGACCACTGATAACTTCTTTACATCGGTAAAGTTGGCTGAGAGACTGAAAGAGAAGAAAACTAGTATTGTTGGAACAATCAATCGAGTGAGGAAGGAAATCCCAGTGTCAATCAAAGCACTACGTATGAATCTGTACGAGACTGTCGTACTTCGGAAGGAAGATCACACCACTCTCACAGTATATCAAGGAAAAGTGAACAAGAATGTGCTTCTGCTAAGCACTCTACATCCAAGTGTTCAAGTCAGTGAAGATAACAAGAAGCTCCCTAGTACTACTGAATTTTATAACGAAACTAAGTATGGTGTGGATGTAGTTGATCAAATGGCGCGTAAATACTCCACTAGAGCTGGATGCCGAAGGTGGCCTGTACATGTATTTTACAACGTACTTGATCTAGCAGCAATAAATTCATGGATAGTCTACAAGGAAGTTACGGGACAGAGAATCTCTCGACATGATTATATTCTTGAAGTAATACAAGAACTAAGATCTGATTTTGTGAAGACAAGATCCCGGTTGATTGAACTCCCTACACTTCAGCCTGAGCCTCAGATTCAGGTTCAATATGCCAGTCGAAAGCGACGACGATGTCAAGTGAACTCCAATTGTAAACAGAACAAAACCTCTGACACATGTTCTTCGTGCAACAAAGTAGTCTGTGGAAAATGTTCGTGTAAGGTAATAACTTGCATGAATTGCTTGTCAAGTGCCTAAATAGGATTGTAAACAAATAGAGACCGTTATTTTTATCATAATTTTTCACAAAGGCATTCAATAGCAAGTCCGCCGAAATATTTCATTGTTACCTATCAGAAGTGAGATAATATGAACAATTATTAATATTTAACAATGGATTGACCTGTATACAATACATCCTAATGGTTAACTATGTTGTTTTAAAATAAATAATTGAACATTCGCATGTTTCTCAGATCCTGGATCCTAGGTATATGTCAGTAAGCGGCAGCGGTCAAAATGACCGCCTGCGGCCTTTATAGGTATGAGGAATGTTCGGCCGTTCTAGTGTTAAAAATAAAGAAACGCGAACTTTTGTTTTCGGAAAGTCCACTTAATGGGCGAAGGGGGAGAGATAAAGTGAAGAAGTTGAATTCTTTTTACGAGGATGAATATATCTCAAAAACTGAAGATGTTACAGACGTGAAAAATGGTATTTGAAATCTCATAGAAAAAGATACACCTAACCTTTGGTTTCCGGAAAATCCACTTAAGGGGGTGAAAAGAATTGAAAAAGGGGGCGAATTTTTAAAATTAGTATATCTACAGTATATCTCAGAAACGTAACAGGTTTCAGACGTGAAAATTGATGTTTAGAATCTCCTTTAAAAATAAAGGAATCTGTATTCTTTTGTTTTCGGAAAAGCCACTTAACGGGGTGAAAAAGTTGAATTCTTCTTATCTTAAAAACTGAAGGTGTTACAGATGTGAAAATTGAAACTTGAAATCTCCTTAAGAAACAAAGCGACATCTATTCTTGTGCTTTCGGGAAATCCACATAAGAGGTGGGCGGAGAGAATAGAAAAAGCGGGTAAATTTTTAAATTGTGTATATCTACAGTATATATCATAAACTTAACATGTCTTACACGTGAAAATTGGTGTTTGAAATCTTCTTTAAAAATAAGGAAACACGTATTTTTATGTTTTCCGAAAATCTTGTTTGTTGTGCTTGTTGTTTAAAGGGGCCTGACATGTAACGACATTGGCCCGTTTTTCCGAAAATCGACTTGGTGGGTGGGGGTGGGCGGGTGAATATGAGTGACGGAGGAGATTAATTCTTTGTCTGAGGATACGTATGTCTCTAAAACTGAAGATGTTACAGGCGTGAAAATTAGTATTTGGAATCTCCTTTAAAAATAAAGAAACACGTATTTTTTGTTTTAGGAAAATCCACTTAATGGGATAAAAAGAACTGGAAAAGCCAGTGAATTTTAAAAATGAGAATATCCACAGTATATCTCAAAAACTTAACATGGTATAGACGTGAAGATTGGTGTTTGGAATATCCTTATAAAATAACGGAATATGTACATTTTTGTTTACGGAAAAGCCAATTGCCGGGGGATGACAGGGGATTTGAATTATTTTTATGAGGATATTTATATCTCAAAAACTGAACATATTACAGAGGTGAATATTAGTTTTTGGAATCATCTTTAAAAGTAAAGAATCACGTATTTTTTGTTTTCATAAAATCCTCTTAGGTGTAGGTGAGGGGAGGATTTATAAAGGGGTGGAATTCTTTTCATGTGGATACTTATATCTCAAAAACTGAAGACGTTTCAGACATGAAATAGGTATTTGGAATCTTCCTTAAAAAAGTAAAGAAACACGATTTTCTTCGACTGGAAGGAGGACTGTTTCTCACATGTCGCATGTTCCAGACTTATATCTGCCAGCCCAAAAGGCAATAACACAAACGTGGTTTTACAAAGAGGTTCTGGGGTAAATGAAACTCAATTTTTCTGCCAGTTTTTATACTTTAGTTATTTTTTAGCTAATATCTTAGTGAAATACCGAGGAACGATTTCTATTATCAAATTACGAAATCCACGCGTACGAGGCCGCAGGTAACAACTAGTAGGCCTATGAAAAGGGAACGTAGGTTTGACGTTTGAGTAGCTCAGGTTGAGCTCAATTTGATAGGTTCTACCTTGTCTCAGTCCCGTGATATTTGATGGTGCTCAAATACGTTAGCCTCGTGTCAATAGACTTACTGGCATGTTAAAGAACCCCTGCGGGACAAAATTACAGTACCTTAAATTCCCCCAAAGCCCATAAAAGTAGTTAACGTGACGTAAAATCAGTAACAGTTTAACAAGTAGAGTTAAGATAAAGGTGCATTTCCGTGATGATTTAGAATACACGTGTCCATTGAAATTATGACTGTGAAGAAGAGCAATTAATAGGAATATGAGCTTCGTACGGAAGTGCTGTTTATAAGAACTTGTCATGATGTTAATAATTGGGTTGTAGTTCCATTTTAGAAGTTTACGTGTGTTTTTGTATGTATTATGCCTGATGTCCTGCGCTACCATGGTATTTGTTGTAGTACGCAGACTGGTTATCGAGACTTTGTGAACGGTACCATTCTCGAATTTGTCAAGAACAGGAGATGCAAACCGTTTCAAGAAAGCTTTACTGAAGTTGGTATGGGTATCATGGAGACCTCAACCTGCTTAACTATCCTGGTCGGTACTAACCTAATTTTTCAGGTTGAAATATGAACAATGATTTAAGACGTTACAAATATATAATCTCTGAAAAGTTCAGAATGAAAAATGTTGGATCATCTTTATGCGGTCTCGAACTACCCAGAGTTTGGATTCGAAGTAGTTGAAGTTTTTTGACTATTGATATCGTGATCATAGTTATGCAATCGCTAGTTTTACGTGGATTCCGAACCACATGGGCGTGTTTTTCTTTCATTTCCAAAATTCAAAATTAGTTAGCTAGGGTTTGAACCGCAGCCACCTTACAGGAATCGAGTGTCTATGCCACTTGGCTGTCACGCCCACATGGGACTAATCACACGCGGCCCTGGAGGTTGGTGTGTCTTTCTAATCACTTCCAGTAAAGTTGCCAGTTTGAGTTGGACTGCAAGTCTGCTCAGCGCCTTGCTTGCTGTTAATTACAAAAGGCATGTTGCAGCGGAACGAACGGACTTTTTCTCTCCCTGGGCTTTAATTAACTAATTGCTATTTTCTACTTGGGGCACGTTATCGTGTATCCAGTCCAGACAAGCAAGAAATTACTTGGCCTACGCAGAATGAAAGGCATTACTAATTTGCCGGGAAATGATGGTTCTTATATACGGCATTTTCCTTGCGGTTTAAGAGGCAGTACAATCTACTCTGCAGCATAATTATAGGAGAAGTAGCCCTGTCATCAGAGCTTTTCATACCACCCTAACATGACAATTACAGTAGAAGATGTTAAACGAAGAAGAAAGTGCGGAGTATGTAGTAGGACATTTCCGAGATAACAGACTACTCGTTGCTTTTATGGTGAATTTCCATTTCATTACGTCTAAATTTGTACCAGTATCTACTGAGTGTATCTGTGATGATGCTACAAATTTTCAGGGACGATGGAGGACGGCAAATGGATCAGTTTGAGATAAGGAACCGTAGTCTGGAAACATTCGAGTCAAAAGTTAAGCAAAGCTAGTCATTTAAGTCCGTTTACCTGCACAAGTTTCACAAGCTGCTTCAGTGCAGGCGTGGCATCGTTGCACAAGTGTTCTGTCGTACCCGTTCGAATATCTCTGGTGTCGTTTAAACAGCGTCGCTGACAGCGACAATTCTTGCCAACAGATCCTCTTCAGTATCAACAGGTGTCTCATACACAAGGCCTTTCACATGGCCCCACAAGAAGGAATCAATTGGGGTGAGATCAGGTGAACGAGCGGGCCACGAAACAGGACCACCTCTTCCTATCCACTTTGCAGGAATGTCTGATCCAGTCCAAAGTGAGGTGGGGCTTCGTCATGTTAGAACCACATCCGTTCAAGAACTAATGCCGGATGAAATTCCGAAACCCCGGCGTCTGTTAAGAACGGAGAGACGTTAAACAAATTGGATTATTAATAACTTTTGACTCGAACGTTTCTGGACCACGGTTCGTTATCTCAAATTGATCTATTTGTCGTTCTCCATCGTCCCGGAAAATCTGTAATATCATCACGGATACACCCTGTACATACTACCTCTGCACCAGTGAAAGGAAAATTAGAAAAGCTAAAAAGCTACATCTGAGAATCTGCTTTTGTAGTACAGAGGAGTAACGTTACAAAGCGTATTGTGTCCAATGAACGAAATTGTATAACAGAAAGAACAAATGTTTACAGCCAAACCAGGTAAGTAATCACGAAGAAATACAAGTACAGTTGTTCTACACTGGTTACGCACTTACGTACCACCGAAAATGAAATTATTTCAGCATTGGTTTTCAAGAAAAGCTAAATGAAGGATATAATACGGTTTGATCCTCGCAGTATGGTAACGGGACTTGTTACAATTATTGGATATAAATTATATAATTTTACAGCAATTGAAGGAAATTAATTATTTTACAAAACCTATTGTATATTATGTGTAAAATGAGTTTTTCATGTTTAGTGCTCTCTACACTGAGATCTTGTTCCATCATCACACAGCAAGAGACCTGAGTCCGTCCAGTGTTTTCGTGACCGAATTGCACCTAATTAGAATGTAAAATTAATATTTTGTTTTAATACCGGTACTTCAAACTTTTGCCTCATACTCACAATTAGTGTTCTCGAGTTATGTAAACAAAAATCGAAAATGGGCTCAGTTAAACTTTTGGCTGTATGACTATCTGGATGTTTGTGCGAACATCACGGAAAACGGCTAGAAGGAATTTCTTGAAATTCGGTATGCAAGTTCAGTGATAGCTGGGGTGTTCTGTGAAACGCTACTAATGACAATCGCCACCAGGCACAATCACCACCATCAGGGACCGTTCCCAATAATTTTTTTATTTATTTATTGGTGACAAAAGGTCTCATGAGCCTCTGGCTCGTGATAGGGACAATACAGTACATACTTTCCGTAAGGCGACACAATACTTACATTTCATATACAATAGCTTTTTCTGTAAAGTAACAAGTACATTTTTGGATAACTAAGACATTGCTTTTTTTAAACATGTTAGGATAATATTTTTTCAGAAGTATATTCAGATATTGCATAGCTGTAATATATTAAATATGGACAACATATATATATTATTGTATTAATTAAAGCAAGTAATATAGAGATTAAATTAAGATATCTGTAAAAGAGTAATATTCCTTCAGTTTTTCTTAAAATTTATAACCGATTTAGAGTTCTTTGTAACAGGAGGCAACACATTATAATCCCTAAACATTGATGATTTTATGCCTTTCACTCCATACTTTACTGAATTAGAGTGATAGGGATATATCAGTAATGATCCTCTAGTTTCATATCCATGAATTTCACTAAAATGCAAAAAGTTAACAGTAGAATGGGTTAATTTCCAGTCTAGCTTATACATAAAGATTGCTGACGAAAATGCAATTTGTTTATGGAATGGCAGAATATTTGACTCTTAAAAACTTAATGTGACGTTTTGAGAAAGGGGAATCCATACATGATTTTGATGGCTCTTTTTTTGTAGGATTTCCAAATTATTAATATAATCTTTCCTACACCTTCACCAAATAAAGCTTGTGTATGTTAGATGTAGGTGGATCATTGCATAATATATACACTTCAACTGTTGATGAGAAAAATTACTGTATCTTAATCTGTGCATTATTCCTATCAAAGGGGTATTTTTTCTGATTACATAATCAATATGGCTTTTCCAGGAAAGTGTTGAGTCTAATATTATACCAAGATACTTAGCTGAGTTGACTCGCTGTATTACTTGGTCATTTACGCTAACAGTATTAGCCGCTGTGATCTTTTGGGCTGTTTTATGAAAGATTAAGTATTTTGTTTTAGTCGCATTTATGATTATTTTTGAGATAAAGCCCAGTCCGATAACGTGTTCAAGTCACAATTTATATCTTCCATAATTTGCGTTTCACATAGTCCTTTGTAAGTTATTAGGATATCATCGGCAAATACTTTACATTTTCCCTTTAGTGTTAAAGATTGTATGTCATTAATATAAATCAAAAATAGAATAGGACCTAGTACTGAGCCCTGCGGTAATCCCGTTTTTCTTTGCTGCTTAGAACTTTTAGTATCGTTAATCATCACATATTGTGTTCGGTTTGATAAATAATTTTGGAAACATTTGTGTGCGAAACCCCTAATTCCTGCTAATTTTAACTTGTTCAGAAGTCTTTTGTGGTCAACCAGGTCAAATGTGTTTTTAAGATCTATGAGTAGCCCTGGTGCTAATATATTTTCATCTAAGGTCTTTTGAGGATCTATTACTGTATCAAATACAGCATTATCAGTTCCTCTACTTGGGAGAAACCCATACTGATTATTGCAATTCTGTAATCTGTGTTCATAATACTTTTTACACAGAAAATTTATACAATCTAGTTTTTACTACCATTTTTATGAGTTTTCCAATTGCAGATAATATACTAATTGGCCTGTAATTGGATGGATCCGTGTTATTTCCTGATTTAAAGATAGGTATAATTCTGGCAAATTTGAGTAATTGGGGTATTTCTCCACTGAGAATTGAACGGTTAATAATTTCCACAATATATGGCATTAAACTTTCAGCACAGGTTTTTAACATGGCATTGATTATTTTATCTTCTGTTAAATTATTATTATTTTTTAGAGAAGTGATAATTTTGAGCACTTCACATTCATCAGTTGGAGACATGAAATTACTATTAGTTTGACTTTCAGCTGTTGTGCTGCCATGAACTTGCTCATCTTCAGGAAGACCTTTTCTTATATTTTCAGCTACGTTAACATATAGTTCATTTAGATTATTGCATATGTCCTCTGTGTTTGTAATGCTGACATCATTTAACACCGGATGGCTGATTTCATGTTTATGTCCAAGTTTCCTATTTAACACTTCATTGACTACTTTACATCGACTCCCAGCGCCTTGCCAACTTCAGTTACTTTCTGGAACGCTTTTTCATCCTTTTCAGAAGGAACTCCATACCACTAGTAAATTGTTTTTGCGTTGATACTGCTTCAAGACTTCTAGCTCATTCACGGCTACCGTTGTCGCAATTTCCGCAGTTTTCTTATCTTTCCTCAAAGTGTCTAGTTCGTTCTTGAGGTCATCATATTTTTCGGATAGAAAGGTTGCTAATTTCCGTAATTCTTTGTTTTCTTCCGTTAGTACTTTGAGGGACTCTTCAAGTTGTTTGGAAAAGTTCGCCATAACCTCATTTATGTTAGGTTGTGTAATGCACTCTTCACGTTTACACGACCATTGGAATTGTTCTTCCTTACGGAAATTTTGGAGAGTTTCTTTGTTCATTTCTACACATGTTACGTGGAACCAACGTTCACTGAGCTCGATAGCTGCAGTCGCTTAGGTGCGGCCAGTATCCATTAATCGGGAGATAGTGAGTTCGAGCCCCACTGTCGACAGCCCTGAAGATGGTTTTCCGTGGTTTCCCATTTTCACACCAGGCAAATGCCGGGCCTGTACCTTAATTAAGGCCACGGTCGCTTCCTTCTAATTCCTAGGCCTTTCCTATCCCATCGTCGCCATAAGACATATCTGTGTCGGTGCGACGTAAAGCAAATAGCAAAAAAGAACCAAAGTTCGCATTTACCATCACAGCCTACAGCCTGTTGATTGTTTTTTATTTTCTTACCACACGGGGAGCACACGAACACCATGATATTGTTTATCTTATTTCTTTAGTTGTTGCTGTTTGAATGCTAATTAGATTTTGTTTTAATGGTTTCTTGAGTTATTAATATTACTGATCTGCAGTATATTCCTGAAGAATTGTGGATATTACTCGCATAACTTTGTTTTTTTTTCGTCACTTCACTTAATATATCACACACTCACTGCCGCCACCACAGGATTGTCGGAATAGCATTTTTATAAAAAAAGTTTCTAGCGTACTCCGTTAAAAATTAAAGTACATCCTCCTCTTCTATATTCCAAGTTACTCCCCTTCTACAAGATCGAAAGGAGTTCGAATAGTTTCAGCTAAACAAGGTGAAAACCACGCTAATATGAATATTTATTAGTATTTGAAGCTTTGGATTCTCAGGATGCCTGGTCTGCTTTGAACAGTTAGTGAATTTTTCTTATTTCCATCATACTTTTCACCGGCTTTGGACTGGGTGAACGCAATATATATTGCACATACGTGTGTTTTATCTAACTTTTAACGAATTGGAATATCTGGAACGGGGTCCACTCAGCCTCGGGAGGACAACTGAGTAGAGGTGGGTTCTATTCCCACCTCAGCCATCCTGGAAGTGGTTTTCCGTGGTTTCCCACTTCTCCTCCAGGCGAATGCCGGGATGGTACCTAACTTAAGGCCACGGCCGCTTCCTTCCCTCTTCCTTGCCTATCCCTTCCAATCTTCCCATCCCTCCACAAGGCCCCTGTTCAGCATAGCAGGTGAGGCCGCCTGGGCGAGGTACTGGTCATACTCCCCAGTTGTATCCCCCGACCAAGAGTCTGAAGCTCCAGGACACTGCCCTTGAGGCGGTAGAGGTGGGATCCCTCGCTAAGTCTGAGGGAAAAAACCGAACCTGGAGGGTAAACAGATGATGAATGAATGAATAGAATATCTTTCGATTTTTGTTTTGTTTGTTTGTTTGTTTGTTTGTAGTACATTCAAAGCTAACTACATGTAATGTTTTAGATAATAAACGAATACGCTCTCTCCAGTTGGTGGTCATCCGTAAATGTGTTTAAAGACAGCTGTTGGCTTCCTCAGTAACTAATATTTACTTTATTTACATGTTTTACTCTCATGAGTCAACGTTTAAGCTCCTGGAACTTGCAGCAAGATTTGAAAGTGTGCGGAGATGAGAAATTATTTTCGATCAATTGACAATATCACCACGTTTTTCATATTTTTAACCGTTCTTTCCAGTCTGTCATCTAGAGTCATGTAAGCAGTCTTCCTTCGTTTACCTTCCATGTTAAGCTGTGCCCTTATTAACGCACATGCTGTGTTCTTTTATTCTCGACTCTGGTACGGCCTCAATAAGAAGGTGGAAAAGTCGAGTATTTTATTTCCTTTTGCCTGGCAAGAGAGCAAATATACCTAACTTAACCCATGGCACCACAGCCCTTGAAGGGACTTGGCTTACCAAGCGACTGCTGCTCAGCCCAAAGGCCTGCAGATTACGAGGTTCGTGTGGTCAGCACGACAAATCCTCTCGGCCGTTATTCTTGGCTTTCTAGACCGGGGTCGCTATCTCACCGTCAAATAGCTTATTAATTCTAATAACGTAGGCTGAGTGGATCTCGAACCAGCCATCAGATCCAGGTGAAAATCCCTGTCCTGGCTGGGAATCGAACCCGGGGCCTCCGGGTAGGAGGCAGGCACGCTACTCCTACACCACGGGGCTGGCTGAACAAGTATACAGTAATTCAATACGTACTCCGGCCACGCGGTGTAGGGGGCAACGCGTCCGCCTTTCACCCGGCGGCCCCGGGTTCGATTCACGGCCCGGTCAAGTTTTTTAAATTGCGTTGTGTCGTCCTTAACGTTGCTTTCCTTACACTCAACACTCTACACTTCCGCAATTCCAATTACACGCAGGTTCACATCATATGGTCCATGTAGCGGCAAAAGATATCTAGAGGTCGACGCCACGAAAAATTATCATTAAGAAACTGTATATATGTACCGGGTGGTACAGCTGCCCGCCGGGCTGAGTGGCCCAGACGGTTAAGGTGCTGGCCTTCTGACCCCAACTTGGCAGGTTCGATCCTGGCTCAGTCCGGTGGTATTTCAAGGTGTTCAAATACGTCAGCCTCGTGTCGGTAGATTTACTGGCACGTAAAAGAACTCCTGCGGGACAAAATTTCGGCACATCGGCGTCTCCAAAAAACCGAAAAAGTAGTTCGTGGGACGTAAAGCCAATAACATCATTATAGTAAAGCTGCCCCTTTTTTCCCCGACCATATCCAACCATATAGACATTAATGTCCCTTAGTCCCATTTTACGCAACATCTTATATCAACTTCATGTGCAGTTAGCCCGATATAGACTTCTCCGCAAAATGCAAAAACGGCACAGGAGGCAGTAAGTGAGACCCGTCTCAAAAGCAGTACCATTTTACGTAGACCGCAGTCCAATATTCTAGTCATCTTTAAGAAATGTTCCTGTACTGTACAAACTGTAGACATACCTATTGCAGTCGGTAGAGAATTGCGCACTTGATTGGTCCAAGAGGCCATTTTCCTTTGATAGAACAGGACGGTCGCGGTATCATGGAAAACGTGATAGGTTAAGACCAAGTACGAACAGGTCAATTCACCGCCATTTTGTATAGTCTCATCACATCGAAATTAATAATAATAATTTTTTTGTTTTACGTCCCACTAACTACCTTTTTAAGGTCTTCGGAGACGCCGAGGTGCCGGAATTTAGTCCCGCAGGAGTTCTTTTACTTGCCAGTAAATCTACCGACACGGTGCTGTCGTATTTGAGCACCTTCAAATACCACCGGACTGAGCCAGGATCGAACCTGCCAAGTTGGGATTAGAAGGCCAGCGCCTTAACCGTCTGAGCCAACTGAGCCCGGCACACACATCGAAACTGATAGAATCGTGTTCTTTCTTTCTTTATTTCTTAATCTGTTTACCTTCTAGGGTTGGTTTTTCCCTCGAACTCAGCGAGGGATCCCACCTCTACCTTTGGGTCGAGACTTTGGGTCGAGGATACAACTGGGGAGGATGACCAGTACCTCGCCCAAGCGGCCTCACCTCCTATCCTGAATAGGGGCCTTGGTGGGGGATGGGCAGATTGGAAGGGATAGACAACGAAGAGGGGAACGAAGCGGCCGTGGCCTTAAGTTAGGTTCCATCCCGGCATTCGCCTGGAGGAGAAGTGGGAAACCACGGAAAACCACTTCCAGGTTGGCTGAGGTGGAAATAGAACCCACCTCTACTCAATTGACCTCCCGAGGCTGAGTGGACCCCATTCCAGCCCTCGTACCACTTTTCAAATTTCGTGGCAGAGCCGGGAATCGAATTCGGGCCTCCGGGGGTGGCAGCTAATCACACTAACCACTACATCGTGTTTTTTCACAGAATTTTATAATCAATGGCACGCAAATGCTGTACGGCAGATATGATAGCTTATGACATTTAATTACTGCCGCTGGATTCCGACTCGTTGGCTGAACAGTCAGCGTACTGGCCTTCAGTTCAGCGGGCCTCGGGTTCGATTCCCGTCCAGGTCGGGGATTTTAACCTTAATTGGTTAATTCCAATGGCAGGGGGCTGGGTGTATGTGTTGTCTTCATCATCACTTCATCCTCATCACGACGCGCAGGTCGCGTACAGGCGTGAAATAGAAAGAGCTGAACCTGGCGAGCCGAACCCGTCCTTGGATATCCCGGAACAAAAAGCCATATGACATTTCATTTCATTACCACCGTTGGAGCGTTCAATTTTCTTCTTCCTCTTCCTCTTCTTCTTCTTCTTCTTCTTCTTAATCTCCTTACTCTCCAGGGTTGGTTTTTCCCTCTGACTCAGCGAGGGGTCACACCTCTACCGCCTCAAGGGTAGTGTCCTGGAGCTTCAGACTCTGGGTCGGGGATACAACTAGGGAGGATGACCAGTACCTCGCCCAGGCAGCCTCACCTGCTATGATGAACAGGGGCCTTGCGGTGGGATGGGAAGATTGGAAGGGATAGACAGGGAAGAGGGAAGGAAGCGGCCGTGGCCTTAAGTTAGGGACCATCCCGGCATTTGCCTGGAGGAGAAGAGGGAAACCACGGAAAACCACTTCCAGGATGGCTGAGGTGGGAATCGAACCCACCTCTACTCAGCTGACCTCCCGAGGCTGAGTGGACCCCGTTCCAGCCCTCGTACCACTTTTCGAATTTCGTGGCAGAGCCGGGAATCGAACCCGGGCCTCCGGGGATGGCAGCTAATCATACTAACCACTACACCACGGAGGCGGACTGGAGCGTTCAATCACGGCCTAAAATCGGTCCACAAGGCTGTAACATATCAGTAACTTTTCGAAGAGAGAACTTTCGCTCATCTAGTGAATACATAGTTATAAAGGCTAAACAGCCGCGCTAGGAGTAGCTACGTGGAGTTGTGCATGGCAGATGTACCTGGATAAGCTACTGACAGCAATGAGAGTTCAAGTCCTTCTTGCGTCGTTGTTTGTCAATTTTAATTTCGTGCTCTCCTAGGCATCCTTTTGCGAAGCATCAGATATTCTTCTAAGGAAGTTATAATAAATAGGTGTATTAAATATCGCCACGTTTGTAGTGGTTAGTGTGATTAGCTGCCACCCAGGAGGCCCGGGTTTGATTCCCGGCTCTCCCACAAAATTTGAAAAGTGGTACGAGGGCTGGAACGGGGTTCAATCAGCCTCGGGAGGTCAAATGAATAGAGGTGGGTTCGATTCCCTCCTCATCCATCCTGGTAGTGGTTTTCCGTGGTTTCCCGCTTCTCCTCCAGGCAAATGCCGGGATGGTACCTAACTTAAGGTCACGGCCGCTTCCAGTCTTCCCATCCACCCCCCACAATGGCCCTGTTGAGCTTAGTAGGTAAGGCCGCCTGGGCGAGGTACTGGTCACCCTCCACAGTTGTATTCCCGACCCAATGTCACGCTCCAGGACACTGTCCTTGAGGTGGTAGAGGTGGGATCCCTCGCTGAGTCCGAGGGAAATACCGACCCTGGAGGGTAAACAGATTATTAGGAATAAGAAGAAGAAGAAATATCGCCACGTAAGCACTGACTACGGACAAATACAGTACATTGAGAATATTACCTGAAACATTATGCTGGACTCATTCAACCAAGTAACAGGTACAAACTCTACGCGCAGGGAATGGTTGCAACTATCTGAGCTTAAGAGAGACATTATTCTTTAGCACACTGTGGCGTTTACTCCAAGATAAACCTATCTGCACATTCGAGTACAGAACTTATAACATACACATCAGTTTTGAACCGACAGACTACGTAGATTATTCCATTAGTACAACGTTACGAGACTTGCACTTCATTGCCAGGAGTGGTATATGGTACCAATCGCAGCCAACATGTGATCTTTGGCAAGGATTCAGAGTTCGAATCTAGTTGCGAGATTTACGATTTTCTTATTATAATATTCTTGTAAAGGCCTTCGTAATTACGGTTTAACTTCCGTAAGTAAAAATGCGGGTCCGCCTCTGTGGTGTAGTGGTTTTGATTCCCGACTCTGCCACGAAATTTGAAAAGTGGTACGAGGGCTGGAATGGGGTCCACTCAGCCTCGGGAGGTCAACTGAGTTCAGCTGAGTTCGATTCCCACCTCAGCCATCCTGGAAGTGGTTTTCCGTGGTTTCCCACTTCTCCTCCAGGCCAATGCCGGGATGGTACCTAACATAAGGCCGCGGCCGCTTCCTTCCCTCTTGCTTGTCTATACCTTCCAATCTTCCCATCCCCACCAAAGCCCCCGTTCAGCATAGCAGGTGAGGCAGCCTGGGCGAGGTACTGGTCCTCCTCCCCAGTTTTATCTCCCGACCCAGAGTCTCACACTCCAGGACACTGCCCTTGAGGCGGTAGAGATGGGATCCGTCGCTGAGTCCGAGGGAAAAGCCAACCCTGGAGGGTAAACAGATTAAGAAGAAGAAGAAAAAAGACGAAGTAAAAATACATAAGAAAGAAATAATAACATGCAACTTTCACAAGGCAAATGGCTACAACGAATGAAGCGCACTGCATTTATTGTAAACATTATGACACACCCATTCAATCAAGCAACTGTGCTCGTTCGACTTGAAGAACGACTAACAGGGGTCTGAACTTCATACGCCTGAAGATGGTTTTCCGTGGTTTCCCATTTTCACACCAGGCAAATGCTGGGGCTGTACTTTAATTTAGGCCACGGCCGCTTCCTTCCAACTCCTAGGCCTTTCCTCTCCCATCGTCGCCATAAGACCTATCTGTGTCGGTGCGACGTAAAGCCACTAGCAAAAAAGAAAAAAGAACTTCATACGGAGGGCACAGGAAACAGCACATCGTAATATTTTCACCAAAGTGCGAACACCTACTGTACAATTAGTACAAAAGCAAATATTATGTATTTGTGAGATTATTATGTGAATATGGTACTACTTTATGGAGAAGCAAGGCAGAATTCACGGGAAGCCAGACGCTCATATCCAGATCGATTTACTGGACGAAGGCTGCCAACTACAGACACATTTCGAAATGTTGAAAGACGGTTGCGTGCTACGGGGTCCTTTCATACCCCCCCTTCCCCCGTTCTGGATACTCCAGTGATGTCTGGTAATAACGAAGAAGCTGTTCAAAATGCAATTACGTACAACCCCCATAGAAGCTCATGGGCCATTTGAAATGAACTAAACATCAGTTATATATCTGCATTGCGCATATTGCACCGCCATAAATTCCACCCTACCATCAAGAACTAAACCAGGAACTTCACGGAGATGACTTTCAAAAACGGATAGATTTTTCGCAATGGATCTTGCAAGGATTTGAAGCTGATGCGGATTTCTTAATGGGCATTCTCTCTAGTGACAGATCCAGCTTTCACAACAACAGAACTGTTAATCGTCACAACTTCCATTACTGGAACCTTGAAAATCCTCATTAAATAAGGTGAACTCGATTTATTCAAAGAAAATCTCACGGGATGACGCTATCTACAGTTTCTTCGTGAATACCTCCCGCTTTTTTTGGACGATGTGTCCCTTATGATATAGTTAAGGATGTGATTCAAACAGGATGGAGCTCCTCCAGTCTGGCTGTTGGCAGTACGGAACCACTTGCATAGGACATATCCTGGACGATGGATTGGACGAGGGGGTCCTGTTACATGGCCGGTTTACACCTCTAGATTTTTCTCTGGGGTTATTTAAAGGAAAGAGTCTATGAAAAGGAGCCAGAGAGCCCGAATCCTTTACGGCGGCTCATCATTGAAACCTGCAGATAAGTTCCACCACAAATGTTCGGCAAGCAAGAATGTCCCTCCTCCTCCGTGTTCCGATTTGCATTAACGAAGGTGGTGGTCATTTTAAACTTTAGCCGTACACAAGCCCATTCCACTTCTGTTGGTTACGGTTTACTTTACTGCAAAGAGCTGTTTCAAGAGATACTTAATGCTTAACAGTGTACCTGCAATATTAGAACTGATCAAGATTTAGATTTGTCTTCAACCACGCGACTCACATGAACATTAAGAACGAAATTAAAAAATACTTTCTACATCGGACTCGAACCTCATGCTAACGAGCACTGGTTTCCTTCTCTAATTTTCAGCACGCTCGGTTATAATGACTCATAATTTATAGCTCTTAGGCATATGTCAATACTACTTCTAGTCATTAAGCCATCATATTCTCAGTACATGATGTTCCTGTGATACAGAATTTTCACGATTCTTCAACATTATTCGTTATTTTATCATTAATGTTGATTTCGTTGTCACAAATATACGAACTATAAAAAGCGTAGTAAGACCAGACATTGCTGTGAGTATCCAAGGTCAATGTTTTTAGGTTAGGCTGTAATCTGCGGGTTGCATAATACTGGGTGAATAGGAGCAGATGTACCGCCCTGTTTCGTTTTTTTGAGCTTCCAAAATCTGCATGAATAGTATAAATCTGATATAACTGTTTACTGAAACTCTTAAAAGTGCCATCTACTCTATATAAATCTTATTTACTTCTCAAAGCTCCTTTTCCTCTTGCTACAATAAAAACAATACCTTGCCCTCCTGTGTTGTCGTCTTTCAAAAGAAAACTACTTCCATCTGTCATAGTAAGCATTCCTATTACCAGCACTTCTTCAGATGATTCCGATTCTTGTTGATTACCTTACAATTTGTCTTTGTGGCGATATAAAGACCTCTTCGTAACTTGCTGATTTCGGTTACAAAATCATAGCCCCTGTTGTGGAGATCATCCATTTGTTCGGAGTATATTTTAGAAATTGGCGTGTCCTAGTTGCGTGCTCGCTTCATCACCTGATTGAGAGCCTTCAATGCTTCTGAGTGAGCATCATCCGGAGGTCCACATTGATGCTCACTTGAACGCAGCATTTCACCACGTTGGCTCTTTATTAATTCTTGGCAACGTGTCGATCTCTGTCTTGAACAGCAACAAATTAGAGTTCCATCTTCTTTGGTCCTTTTAACGGCTTGCGCGTAAACTTGGTAGCGGACGCATGTCTTCCCGTGACTGTTCGTTGACACTTCCATATCAGGCACAACTAGAAAGCACTAAATTACTATGAGACTTAGAGCAATACGAGAGAAAGTGAGACGATCGTCCTGCGGAATTTCCCGTTATTACTGCAGCGGCCATTGCTTCAGAGGAGGGAGCCGGGGACAGTGGGTAGCCTAGTGGCGGTTTTCGCTGGTGGCGGTTTTCGCTAGTGGCGGTTTTCGCTGGTGGCGACAGACATGTATTCGCATCCGGAGAGTGCACTACGCTATATATTATCTGATTAGTCTCCAGTGGCATAGCAATGTTAAGGAGACCAAAACAGGAAATGCCAAATTTCTTCGTTATTTTATCTGTATCGAAAAACTCTACAACATAAAAGTTGTGTAAAATAAAGTTTCCGACCTTCATGCACTGTTTTATCTATTTATTTACTCAGTAGTAATCAGATACGGGTACAACGTACACTGTTTTACACTGACTGTAATGTCAGTGTCTAAAGGCAATACCTTGTCTTCTCTTCTCTGTCCTCAGCTCCTTGTTTCATTTCATAATAAGAACCATAATGAAGACTGTGCCACGTCTTGAAGGAATTCTTTCATCGGTCGTCCTGGGCCTTTCTTCCCCGTGATTCTCTCTTCCATCAGAATGGTAAGAAAGGTATTATGTCGCAAGATGAGGCTACTGAATTTAGCTCTTCTTCTGTGTATTGTTAGCATCAGTACTCTCTTCCCTTGAATTTCTTGCAGAACGCTTTATTTTGTTCTCTTTTCATTCCATTTAATTCTTAGCATTCGTCTCCAGAGTCACATTTTCCAGTCGTTTCCAATCCTGATCTCTGATTGTCCAAGATTCACAGCCATACAATAGCACACTCCATACAAAAGAAATCACAAATTTCTTCCTAATTCCAAAATCTAAATTTGCACTGATTAAATGATATCTCTTCTTACTAAACGCCTGTTTGGCAAGCGCTATACGCCTTTTGATCTCTTTACTGCACCTGTTGTCATTAGTGATCATGCTTCTTAGATAAGAGGAACTGGTGACTTGTTCCACTACCTTGTCTCTAAGCTTGATGTTGGTTTGAATTAGATCAGGATGCTCACTCACTACTAATATCTTTGACTTCTTAACATTAATGTTTAAGCATGAACCTGACAATGCTGATGACAATACATTCAACATCTTGGACAACTCTTTCTCAGAGTCTGCTACAATTGCTATGTTCATCTGAAAATTGAATGCATTCGATATGGTGCCCATTTACGTTTAATTCCTTTGTATTTGCCCTAAAATGTCTTTGTAGTGAACGTGCCCCACAGGCATGATTTGATTAGAGACTCGTGTGTGAACATTGAAGTGGACAAAGTTAATACAGAGATGGTTAAAATTTGTAAACATTTTCGTAATACACAGCTAATTGATAGCAGCAGTTTCGAAAGACACTGTTACACAAAGCATGGCCTTCATCTAAACGATTCAGGTAAACAAAAGATAGCAAATATTGTTCTAGATTTTATTAATCATAAGATATTTACCGGTACTGTAAAAAAGGTAACTCCCTTGAGTTATAATACAGACCAGGAAAACTAGTAGAAAGAGCCAGCTGTACTTCAAGCTGGCTCAGTCAACTAGAAAATGAAACTCAGGAAAGTAAGGAATTCCAAGTTACCCAATTGCAACAGTCAAGTTTTAGGGAGTAAGGGGGTCTGAGATTGCTCTTGGTAAACTGTCAGAGTGTAGTAAATAAGCAATTCAAATTCGTTACATTGATGGGATCTTATGAGACTGATGTGGTGATAGGAGTGGAATCGTGGTTGAGAGAAGGGGTGGATAATAGAGAAGTATTTCCAGAAGGGTACACAGTCTATCGTAGAGACCGAGAAAATAAAAAGGGAGGGGGGTGTTTATTCTGGTGAAGGAAACTTATTGTTCACATGAATGGTTTGCAGATGAAAGGGATGAAATATTAGGGATAAAATTAGTTTGTGATAAGATGAGGGAGGTGGAAATTATAGGAACATACAGGCCTGGAAGAGAGGAAAGAGACATGGAAATATTTGAGAAAATAATAGGTTGTACTCATAAAAATAATAATAATAATGATATGGTAATAATTGGAGGAGATCTAAACTTGCCTGAAGTTGAATGGAATGGAGCTGCAAGTGAAGCCCATGAACAGAAAGTGGCAAATAAGTTAATTTGGGAGGGAGGATTTACACAAGTAGTACAAGAACCGACTCGTCTCAATAACTTACTAGATGTATTCTTGGTTAAACCATGGGAAATTGTTGATAAAACTGAGGTAATTGAAGGAATAGGTGACCATAAGGCTATAATAATGGATGTAGGACTGGTACCAAAAAGGTTTAATAAGAGGGTCACACAAGACAAGAAATTGTACAGAAAAACTAAAGTTGATGAATTGGGGACTTACTTTAAATCACAATTCAGTTGTTGGATAAGTGAAGGGAGTAGTGTGGATACACTTGGGGCTAAATTTAAAGGAATCATTTGGGAAGGAGAGAAGAGATTTGTACCTGTTAAGAAGGATAAAATGACCTCAGACCCTGTTTATTATACAAGCGGAATAAGAAAATTAAAAAGAAAATGTAGAATAGTAAACAGGAAAATCAAAGAGGGTAGGGAGAGCAGAGAAACTAGAAAAGAGCAAATGAGGGAACTGAATAGAATGAAAAAGGAAGCAAAAGAGAATTATATGAATGGCATACTTCAAGAGGGTAATGACCACAAAGGGACATGGAAAAAATTGTATTAATATATCAGGAATCAAAAAGGAAAAGGAAACCAAATTCCTACAATGGTGGGAGAAGGGGGTGAATACTATTTAACAGATACTGAGAAAGCAAACCTATTTAGTAGCGAATTCAGAGATTCAGTGGATGATTGTCAGGAGTTGGAAACCGAAACAGAAGATAGAGAGGGAGAGACACAAAGGGAAACAAGAAGCTTCTCATTCACAAATGAAGATATTTTCAGAGAAATCCAACTGCTTCAGCTAGGAAAAGAGAGGAGGAAGTGATCGCATTACTGGGGAGGTGTTAAAGACAATGGGGTGGTACATAGTGCCTTATTTTAAATTTATCTTTGACTATGTCATAAATAATAGTGTAATACCAAAGGAATGGAAGGAATCTATAATAATACCAATTTATAAAGGAAAGGGTGATAAAAGGAAACCAGAGAACTACAGACCAATCAGCCTGACCAGTATAGTTTGTAAAATACTGGAGAGTTTAATATCAAAGTACATCAGAGGGATATGTGATGATAAAAATTGGTACATGAGGAGCCAGTATGGATTTAGAAAGAAATTTTATTGTGAGGCACAACTGGTGGGATTTCAGCAGGACATATCAGATCAATTGGATTCAGGAGGCCAGTTAGATTGCATAGCCATAGATCTTTCCAAAGCCTTTGATAGAGTGGTACATGGAATATTATTAAAGAAATTGGAGGGAATAGGATTGGACGTAAGGGTTACCCGTTGGATAAAAACATTTCTAAATTCAAGGGTTCACAAAGTCAAAGTAGGAAATAATGTATCACGGGAAGAGAAAGTTTGGAAGGGAATTGCACAGGGTAGTATAATCGGTCCGTTACTTTTCTTAATATACGTAAATGATTTAGGGAACAATATAACATCAAAAATAAGATTGTACGCAGATGACATAATTGTTTATAGGGAAATAAATAATATTGAGGATTGTTCAGAATTACAAAGGGACCTTGAGAGTCTCCAGCAATGGATTGAAGAGAATAATATGAAGGTTAATGGAGGCAAATCAACTGTTACAACATTTACAAACAGGAGTTTTAAAACTGAATTTGAGTATACTTTGGATGAGGTAGTTATCCCAAAAGATGGCAAGTGCAAATACTTAGGTGTGAGATTTGAAAGTAATTTGCACTGGAAGGGTCATGTGGACGACATTGTTGGGAAAGCATACATATCGTTACATGTCATAATGAGGCTACTTAAAGGATGCAACAAAGAATTAAAAGAGAAAAGTTACTTAAGTATGGTTCGTCCATTATTGGAATATGCAAACAGTGTTTGGGATCCTCACCAAGAATACCTAATAAAAGAAATAGATAGTGTGCAGAGGAAAGCAGCAAGATTTGTAACAGGGGATTTCAGGAGAAAGAGTAGTGTATCAAAAAATGTTAAAGGAACTTGGGTGGGAAACTTTAAGTAAGAGAAGGGAGAAAACTAGACTTATAGGATTATATAGAGCCTATACAGGAGAAGAAGCATGGGGAGATATCCGTGAGAGGCTTCAGTTGGAAAATAATTATATCGGCAGGACTGACCACAAATATAAAATTAGAAGGAATTTTAGCAGAAGCGATTGGGGTAAATTTTCATTCATTGGGAAGGGTGTGAAGGAGTGGAACAGTTTACCAGGGGTAGTGTTTGATCATTTTCCAAAATCTGTACAGATATTCAAGAAGAGAATAAACAGCAACAGAGAAAATGAATGAAGTGTTAGAGGGCATTCGACCAGTGCAGGTTAATGTAAATAAAAAATGTGTGTGAATAAATTAATTCCATCCCCTGGTCTAAGGAGTTTGGACAGCCAAAGTAGGGGACTGCCTGTAGGGGTGAAGTACAGTGGGGACTTCGAGGGCACTGGGACCGCTACGGTAGCTGTGAAGGCCCTTCAGGAACTCTGAAAAGTGGTGGCAAAAGGGGCTCTGGTTAAGACGCAGCAGGTCGTTATGCTACTTAGGTTCCAGACTGAGTAAAAAAAAAGTAAACAAATGCAATGTAAATTTTAATCTTATACCAGTTGTATAGTATCATTTGAAGTAATTCCACATACTGTAAATCAGTTGACTATATTTGTAAGTAGTACAGGAGATATTGTAAGTAGAATTTTGTAAACAATATAAATTTATTAAGGATGAGCTGTGTGTTTATTAGAAAAATTGTTAGCATAAATTGTATAATATTGTATTTTGGGAAAATATTCTTCTCTTGTTAATTTAATATCTAGTGCTTGACAATAATGTACTTTAGTGTACCATTTGGCACCGAGGTAGACCCTCATTTGCAAATAAAAAGATTTTGATTTGATTTTGATTTGATTTTGAACTTATTTATGGCTTCTTCAATGAATACATTCAAAAGGCGCGATGAAAGGAAGCAGCCCTGCATTGCACCTTTCGTGAATTTTTTCTGTCTGGATACTTCCTCCGATATCTACCATCGTGGTCTGTCCTTCATGGAGTCGCAGTATCAGCCTCCTGTCTTTCCAGTCCAAACCTGTAGTCTTAAGAATTTTAAACAGTTCGTTCCAACTCACGTTATCGAAAGCCTTTTCAATATCTACAAACGCTACGTAGATGTTCCTATTCATCTGCAACCTCCTTCCTAATATTGTTCGGGGAGCTAAGCTCTTCTCTTGTTTTCATCCCTGTCTTAAAGCCGAGCTGATCCTGATCAATTTGTAAATTTAATTTGTTATTTATCTTGCTTTTTATTTATTGATAGTAGTATTTCGGATGTAATTTTTTTTGCTACTTGCTTTACGTCGCACCGACACAGATAGGTCTTATGGCGACGATGGGACAGGAAAGGCCTAGGAGTGGGAAGGAAGCGGCCGTGGCCTTAATTAAGGTACAGCCTGGTGTGAAAATGGGAAACCACGGAAAACCATTTTCAGGGCTGCCGACTGTGGGGTTCGAACCTACTATCTCCCGAATACTGGATACTGGCCGCACTTAAGCGACTGCAGCTATCGAGCTCGGTGATTTCGGATGTATGAGAGAACAGAGTTAGGACTCTGTGATCGGATCATTCCACACTACTTCCCTTCTTTGGTATCGTAACCGTTTTGCTTTTTATGAAGTCTTCTGGAAATTCACCATCATCACAACATCTGCATATCATGGCATATAGAAGTGCTTTCAATTTTTTTCTCCCATATTCCTTAACAGTTCAGCAGGTATGTTATCTGGACCGGTAGCTTTATTTTCATGTAATCGCTGAAGGACTGATTTAAACTCCACCCTTATGATTGTAGACCTTTATCATTTCCTCTAATACATGTTCTGGTTAAATACACCTTAGACTAGTCGGGCTGAGAGCCTCAGACGGTTGAGGCTTTGGCCTTCTGACACCAACTTGACAGGTCCGATCCTGGCAGAGTCCGGTGGTGTTTGAAGGTGCTCAAATACGTCAGTGTCGTTTCGGTAGATTTACCGGCACGTAGAAGGACTCCTGAGAGACAACATTCCAGTACCTCGGCGTCTCCGTAAAACCATCAAAAGTAGTTAGTAGGGCATCAAAAATTAAAAATAACATTCTTATTAACATTCTTCCACACCTTGAATAGTTCAGACAAACAACCAAATGGGAATGAAATCGCAAAGAGAAATAAGACGAGAAAAGGAAGTCATGACAGGAGGCTAAAATTAAAGAATTGCTTTAAATCGGATGCCCTAATATCCCCGAGCCGGAAGAAAACTTAATATGGTGGCCTACAAAGTCCTAAGCACATAAAACTGATCAATAATAATATTAAATTGAATGTTGTTAGCTGAGCTCCCTCTTTTCGGCTGCCACTAGATAGCATTGCAGCTGCTGCTAACCTGTCAACAGCTAATGCAACATAAGAATGCAACGAACTCCCACTGCATCTAACGTAACAAAATATGTCCGTGGATATAACACGACTCGCGCCGGTCGTTTCGGTTCGCAAAACACGATTTTAAACGGTACTCGTCACTTCAAACTACAAGCTGTAACTGGGAAGGCATACTATCCGAAGATAAGAGACTCGAAAACACAGCGGCAGAGCGATATTAAAAAGAAAATAAGAATTTATTTAAGGCCTGTTCAAATTCTATATATTTTAAGAGATGCTGGGGTGATAGGAGCCCAGTCTCACATGAGTTGTTTAATACAGGAAGCCTAAGTCATGGAGTTACCTTACTTAAACACCCCATTGTCAAGTACCTGAGCCGGGTTCAAACTCACAGTCTACAGAACAGGACAACGACAATCCGACTGTGCCGCTGTGGATATCTGCGGCTAAGTTTGTTAATTCTTTTTACAGGTTGTTTTTACGTCGCATCGACACAGATAGTTTTAATGGGTACGACGGGATAGGAAATGTCTAGGAGTGTGGCCTTAAGGTACATCCCCATCATTGGCTGGTGTGAAAATGGGTAACTATGGAAAACCACCTTCAGGGCTTCCAACAGTGGGGTTAGAACCTTTTATTTCCCGAATAAAAGCTCACAGCTTCGCGCCCCTAATCGCACTGCCATCTCGTTCCGTAATAAGTATGTTAAAGTGGTTCTGGCTTTTCTGTTCTTACTCAAGTATAATAATAATAATAATAATAATAATAATAATAATAATAATAATAATAATAATAATAATAATAATAATAATCACGGCGTGTGCCTCCGGAGAGATCTGGTGCAGGTATTTAGATCTGACGCCTCATAGGCGACTTACGCGTCTGTGAGAATCTATAATACTGCCAACAATACAAAAGGGGTGAAGAAAAATATGATGAATGAAAAATACGGCTTGGCGCGCAGCGGGTAGTGTCAACTTTATTTTTAATTACAATTTTGCTTTACCTCGCACCGAAACAGATAGATCTTATGGCAAAGATGGGACAGGAAATGCCTAGGAGTGGGAAGGAAGCGGTCGTGGCCCTAATTAAGGTAATGACCCAGCATTTGCCTGGTGTGAAAGTGGGAAATCACGGAAAACTATCTTTAGGGCTCTCAACAGTGGGATTCGAACCTAATATCTCCCGGTTGCAAGCTCACAGCTGCGCTCCCCAAACCGCACAGCCAATTCGTCCGGTTGTCAACTTTAAGGAACTGTAAACTTACGTGCAAGGCAGTGTAGTATTGATCATTTTGGTGTGAGGAACATGTATCTCCATAACATAATATGTCTCTTTACGAGATTTGAGAAAGCCAAGTAGTCTTTTGAAGTATAATAGACATTTCAGGTTCCCACTCCTCTGAACGTGCAAGTAGTTAGTCTGCTGATTCCTCCTAGGATAACTGCTTGCCACTGCTCTGCACGAGGTGTGTTACACGTACACTTCACTTGTGACAACCTCATAGCTGTGTTGCGTGTTCACGTGGACTGTTTGGAGAAGGGGTGGCAATATCTATTGCGGCCTCCATTACCTCTGCACGATGCGTGAAGTCTTTGACTCACGAGTCAGCTTTAACTACCTATGTGCTGTGTGTGTTAGATTAGACCGTAGGCTGGTTGGATCTTCAAATTCAAATAGAGAGCACATGTGGTTATACGATTATGGAAAAACCATTAAAACAAGTGCAACAGTACGATTGTGAAAGAAAAGTCTAAGTATCGTAAAGTATTGTAACGGATGGTAGAACTACAGACGCCAAGCTGAGTGGCTCAGTCGATTGAGGCGCTAGCCTTCTGACCCCAACTTGGCAGGTTCAATCCTACCTCATTTCGGTGGTATTTGAAGGTGCTCAAATACGCCAGACTCGTGTCGGCAGTTTTACTGGCACGTACAAGAATTCTTGCGGGACTACGTTGCATCACGGCGTCTTCGAAAACCGTAAAAGAAGTTACTGGGACGTAAAGCCAATTACATTATTGTTATAAAACTACTGACTTGTTACACTTGTCCTTTTTACGCGTGGTCAATTTTTAAGTTACCTATGCTCCAAACTGAGACGCACTGGGCAAGATGAGGGGTGAGCTAGTTTGCCATTGCTTTTCTTACTGGGACAGAAAGTTCTATTGCAGCATGAGTGACCTCATCAATAACACCCTTCATAAAATCTGGACGCACTAGCCGTGCTCCGAATGTCAATAGTCAGCACTATCCATACCCCAGCAGCTTCCATGTAGTCTCAGCCATAATGAGACTGCCACTTAGGTTGAAGCTACATTTTACGTTGGCCTGTGTCAAAAGACTCAAGAGAAACTACTTTATTCATCAAGAAATTTCAACTTGCTAAACTGTGATATGTACTGTTTAATAATAAAATACTCAAGTGCAAATACACCTGCCTAGTGTCGATAAATTTTCCAGTATGTAAAATAACTTCTGCAGCACAAATTTCCAGCTCCTTGGCGTCTCCGGAAAAAATAAACGTTATTAGCGGGTCATTAATTATTAATACGTTAAGGTATGCATCTACTGGAACACCATTATGATCATCAAAAAGAAGGGATAAGTATCGTAAGGTGTTGTTACGGCTGATTAAATTTCAGGCTTGATATCCCCGCTTTCTTACTCAAGTCTTCTTTCTTTTACCTATCAATACTCTTAATGAAACAAGAAGAGCTATATTGGTGAGGTTCATAGAGGTTGAATGACCGAAGGATTATCCAGAAGCCTCGAGTGGGCTTGTTTGTTCTACTCATTTTTCCGTGTATTACGATCGCCGAATCTACTCTACATATTCCTACCTTGTTTACTGCTGCTCGTTTCTACTTCCTTCTCGCCGCACCATGCACCTCACTCACCTGTCGTCTACTTGACTGATTACGTCATCTTCGCTGCACTTCGCTGTGCCTGTGCGCTGTGTAACCACGTGACATTATGTTTCTAGAACTCACTGGCTTGTAGCCTGCGTTCTTTTTCTGGAATCTTCCTTTATACTATATATTGCTCTCTCCGCCTTTCCACTGTTGAGTCGCGCTTCGTGGCGGAGTGGTGGACCACACACTAATACTGTGCTTATTGTAATCATGTCAAATTCATCTGGACTCTATCTACAGCGACTTGGTGAGCAAGACTTATAATATTTATCTGCATTTGGACTCTAAACTTTCATTCGGGCTATTGCCTGCTGTAATACTTTCTTCTGTCGTGTGGTTATGCTTCCCTTTAAAAACTCATAAGTTAGACTGCTTCTATTCACGCACTGCGCTACGGATGATTGTAAATTATTTTCAGATGTCATCCTAGATCTATGCTATTACTAAACTTCAGCAATACCCGGTGAAGAAAATCCTTTCCCCGTCCTAATACTCATCCTACTTCCCTTCCCCCTCCCTTTCATGCTTTTTCTCTTTCAGGGTTCAGTTTCAATGTATATTGTACACTTCCAATTTATTCAACAAGCTTTCCTTTTATGTACCATTGGATAGTTATTTGTAAATGTGGCATATCTTTTGCATTTCTCTTCTACTTGCAATTATTTATCTTGTTAAATTATTGTTGTTAAATATATATTCTATTTCGCATTGTTATTTGGTGATCTTCTATTGGCCTAGCTTCTTCCTTACTGCGCGATTTTCCTTGATTTTTACTACTGTTCATCATTATTTATTATTATTATTATTATTATTATTATTATTATTATTATTATTATTATTATTATTATTATTATAGTACGCTGAGCTTTCTACTATATCGCCATTTATCTTTGCATATTCCTCTGCGTACTTCTGATTATTTATCGTTACTTGTACTTTTGTCTAAACACGCTACCACCCCGACTGTTATGGTAGCGCTATATTTTAGTATGATAGCAGAGGTCCTCCCTCACTATACGTGGGTGTAACATTCTGTCCAGTTGGAAACGTCCTCCCTAATGGTGAGCTTAGAAATAAAGCTATCGATAGAAACTTACGTAGATAGAAGAGCTTCTCGGCCATTGTTCTCTGAAAGTTTTATTTAGGATCTATGATAACCCTGTAATGCCACATCTGGCTTAAAGTTAATATGAACGTATTGTTAACCTTCCTTCTCTGCTGCATTTTCGGCAGAGGAGACGCATTGTTGTAGTCATTTAGAAACTGAAAAGCTAATTGAGTTTATATAGCCGGGATGAGTGGCTTAGACGGAGTTCCGCTGCCCTTCTGAGCCCAAATTTGTCGGTTCGGTGTCATCCTCGTGTTGGTAGATTTACCAGTTCGTAAGAGAACTTCCGTGGGACAAACCATTCTGGCACTTCTGCGTCTCAAAAAAAGAAATCCGTAAAAGTTGTTAGTGGGACGTTGAATACATATTATTATTATTATTATTATTATTATTATTATTATTATTATTATGGATATGCACTGTAAATCGCAGACTCTTTGCGTAATGATAGGATCCTCATTTACTGCTTTAAATTTGAAGTACTTATTCCAATGTACACTTTGTAATAATAATAATAATAATAATAATAATAATAATAATAAGAGTCCGCCTCTGTGGTATAGTGGTTGGTGTTATTAGCTGCACCCCCGGAGGTCCGGGTTCACGAAATTTGAAAAGCGGTACGAGGATTGTAACCGGGTCCATTCAGCATCGGGAGGTCAACTGACAAGGAAGGGCAGATACCCAACTGTTGTCGCTGACTTTTGAACGAGACTAGTTTATTTATGTTTCAGAACATCAGAAACGACATTTGGTACAATTTGACGTGCTATGGACCGCTGGATGTGGAAGGAGAGGGAGGGGAGTATGGAGCGCAAAAAAATAAGTAGGCGCGGAACCGGACTGCTAGTTACGTATTAAATGTGAATGCGACCTGTTGTATGCATAAACTGCTGCAATATAAATCCAGCTGAGGTTGTTAAGTTGTTAGTGGATTTCTTCGGTACGTCGGAGGAAAAGCCAGCTAGGGTAGATCGCATAGTTTCGAACAGATTAGAAAGAGCTACTTGATCAAGACGTCCTTGTTGAAGACTATAGAACTCTTATGGTTGATGAAGAAGTCACCGATGAAGATGTTATTGAAAGCGATTTTGGGGATGATCCAGAGACACAGCTAGAAAAGGAGACGACTTCAAGCGGTCCAAGATTATGTCACAGTGACGAGAGCAGTGGTTCCTTGAATTATCCGTCACCACCAAAGAAGAATAGAAAAATATTCCTGAAGGTTACTTGGCTGATGCTTACAAAATCTGGACGAAGCAGCCAAGAGGAAATGGTATCCTCCGGGAGTAGCCCTATGAAATGAAATGGCGTATGGTTTTTAGAGCCGGGAGTGTCCGAGGACAAGTTCGGCTCGCCAGATGCAGGTCTTTTGATTTGAAGCCCGTAGGCGATCTGCGCGTCGTGATGAGATGAAATGATGATGAAGACGACACATACACCCAGCCCCCGTGCCAGCTGAATCAACCAATTATGGTTAAAATTCCCAATCCTGCCTGGAATCGAACCCGGGACCCCTGTGGCCAAAGGCCAGTGCGCTAACCATTTAGCCATGGAACCGGACAGTAGCCCTGTATATGTTCCCTGGAGAAATTCACTGCTATAATGGCACAAAAAAGACAAATAATAACAAGACAGTTTTGCAAAAATCGCTGAAACGACGTGGAAAAAACAGGAATTTGTTACAAGAGGGAATAAATAACGAGGTACGTGATCAGTTCGGTGCAATGCGAAAACAACAAGGAATTATACACGACCGACGCTACGAATCTGGGCTATGTCTTTTAAAGCACGAATTGATCCAAACCAAACCTTACCATTCAAAGCTTCCAAATCATGGCTGCAGCAGCGATTCAAATGAAAAGACAACTTTATTTCTAGCAATATCACGCATAAAGTTGGCAGCAGATTCTTTGGTGATGCAGCTGATATGGAAGATAATGTTGATGAGTTTGTTACGGAAGTAAGGCGTTTCATTGAAAAGCATACGTTTACACCAGATCAGATAATTAATGCAAATCAGTCAAGATTTTGTAAAGAGTTACGTTCCTGGAGAGCTCTTGCCGTTAAGGAAGCAAAGACGATTTATGGTACCGTGGGTTCAGTTGCAGCAACCACCCATTCATACGCGATAATGCCTGTTATTGTAATGGATGGCACCCTTCTCCACACATGTATGTTCTTGTCACGGAACCCAGTGAGAAATTCCCGAAATGAATTACTCAGTGTGAAATCATATGCTAGCAAATCGCCAAATTTGACAAAACGGGAATTTAAAGTGTTTCTGGAACAGATGTTATGGCGGGATTTGCACAGCAGAGACGGAATTCTTCTTTTGATTGATTCTTTGACAGCAAATGGAGATGATGCTTTATACAATGAGGCAGTTCCAGAAGATGTTGAATTTCACAAGAAGCTGATTCCTGCAAAATGTACTGGATTCTTACAACCAGTGTACGTTTTCCTTTTTCCCACCATTCAAAAGTATGGTACGGTTCATCACAGATAGCCTACAATCGAATTATCGTCCACAGCTAAAGTGGGGAAAAAGACAGGTGCGATGAACTGGTCTCCCAGAATACCACACTAGACGTTCACGCTCCAGCGTATCTGGTGATGCGCCTCTCGAAGTGAATGAGGGGTTCCATTTGAGGAGCTCAATAGTTAAGGTTGAGCCTGTTGAGTCTGGCATTATTTGCGAAATAACACTCATAATTTCACAGATGCTTTGAATGAAATAAGTCGGTACAGTTGTTGGCTGAAGTGAAAATTGTACGGATGCCACGTGGTCTCTTTCAGAATTTGATGCGATGACGTTCTGGGAACTCCCTGCAAAACAGATGCCCTTCTCTGACCTGCTGAATATTGAAATTGCATAACACTTACAAACGAACCTTGGATCACATTCAGAGTAATTCCCAACAATGCTGCTGCTGCTGCTGCTACTCTGCCGATAATAATAATAATAATAATAATAATAATAATAATAATAATAAAGACAAAGTCAAAGACAAAGACAAAGTCACCTCCGTACAGGCCATGAAGGCCCTTGGAGGAGTGGAAGGTAAAGGCTTTCACCATTATTAACCGCGGCACTCGATGGGGTTGAGTGGTTAGCTCTACGCCCGGCCGCCTTTGCCCCCAGGAATTAACCTGGTACTCATTTTGGGTGTAGGCTGAGTGAACCTCGGGGCCATATGCACCTCCGGAAATGGACATCTCGTTTCTTAAAATAATAATAATAATAATAATAATCATCTATCGTATGCAGGCATTTTAATCTGACGCCATTTGGCTGCCTGCTCGTAATTTTCTACGTTCCATTTTACTCTAGGTCTGTACAACCATAGGGCAAAGGAAACAACCTAGCGGACTATAAAACAGTCTTTTTCGAAACTCGGCGTTTCAAACGACTGTCTAATGACCGCGGAGAGCTCGCCTTCAAATCCAGCTGTAACTGCATTGAATTTAGAAATTCCCATGAGTCCTGTGAGAGAGATTGATCAGATGCATGTGGGATGTAGTGACGCAATTCAATAGTACTGGATTTACTGATTTTTATTCTTGTATTTACGGTATTTTCGTTTCCCACATTAGGCATAATTAAGACAATAATATTTAAGATATGAGGTAAATACAATGTATTCACTACCGTTCCAGCCCATCTTGAAAATACAGAGCCTGTTTCCAGTCATTCGATCGGGTTAAGAGTGGAATGAATGCAGCCCCATCTAGCGGGGAGGATAGGAATTGTGCCGGCTGCCGAAGCCTGTCGCACTCCTCTGGGGTAATGACTAATGACTGACAGATGAAATGAAATTATATTAGAGAATGTTGCTGGAATGAACGATGACAGGGAAAACCTGAGTACCCGGAGAAAAGCCTGTCCCGCCTCCGCTTTTTCCAGCACAAATCTCACATGGAGTGATCGGGATTTGAACCACATAACCCTTCGGTAAGAGACAGGCGCGCTTCCACCTGAGGCTCTTCTTCAGACCTGTCATATCAAAATAAACAAATTAATTTACCACAGGCCTACATCTCAAAATTAAATATTAAAGAGCCAAACATGTTAAATAGTCCTCTTCTACGTGAATTTGGTGTATACTGAGATTCTGCGAAACGTATCTCTCGCGTATAACGAGATTGCCCTGAATGTTGAACTTCTGAAATCATACCACGTCTTTCCGATTAAAATTACCCTTCCGTGTTGATGATCACGATCACTGTATGTACAGTCACCGCCTGTGGCTATTTCTAGGTCTCTTGGCATAGGCCATAGAAACAATTAGCTTCCACTGATATTTGAAGTCGCTCAAATACGCCAACCTTTTGTTAACACGTAAGGGAATTCCTGCAGGACAAAATTCTAGCACTTCCGAAAACCTTAAAAGTATTTAGTGAGATGTAAAACCAACGACACTGTTATTAACACGAGCACGTAGACTTCAAGTATTACGTGACTGTGGTCATGAGCCAAGGTACCTGCAGTTTTACGTGGAATGCAGACTTCGGGTACGTGAATTTCCCTTTCCAACATCCTATGTACATTGGCCGAAAATTGAATCTTGGCGGACTTAATTAGAGGTTAGGGACGATGCCACTCTATGGCAGGAGCCACATCTTATTGACACACATTTTTCTTACGGGCTCTATTCCTGAGTTAGGCCTAATTCATTGACAGCCCGGCCTGGTTGTATTTTTTCCCCATCCTTTTCTCCTTTCTTTAACTGTTTCATTCTCTGAAGCATCCTAGAATGTTTTGCAGCAGCAATTTAATGCTAGAATATATTTTATATTTTAGAGAAAGTTAGCTTAAAACCCTCACAAAAATTTCAGTGTCGGAGTATCTCCTACGACTAATGCTTATTTGAAATGTTGATAATACCTTCGAGTTAAAGCGACTTAGAAGAATAAAGGAAGACGAGAATCCACAATGTTTATAAATGTTTAATTCGGTCCATGAAGTTTAAGAGTAGAACAACTTGCTGAATTGTTTATGACTGGAGCAGGACTGCTTTAACCAAGATCTAACAAAAGGCTGCTTCCTTTATTCCGCCGCTAGTTGTGTTCTTGTTTGGAAGGCGGTGGTCGCAGTGAGGGAATGCAGGAATCTTACCTACGTGATTCTTGTCATAATGTTAATTTAAATATTTGTCCACTTCGAGTGGGAATATTGCTCTATTTAAGGAGAAAGTTGTACAACGTTTTATTTTTAGTCGTGGACAGAATTCCGGCATTTTGGAGACGTTTATAAACTCTACCAGTTGAGGGTACTTACATTCTTCTTCTTCTTCTTCTTCTTCTTCTTTGCTTTACGACACACCGACAGATATAGGTCTTATGGCGACTATGGGGTAGGAAAGGGCTAGGAGTGGGAAGGAAACGACCGTGGCCTTAATTAATTTCTGCCTGGTGGAAAATGGGAAAGAACGGAAAACCATCTTCAGGGCTGTGGACAGTGAGGTTTGAACCCACTATCTCTCGAATGCGAGGTGACAGCTACGTGATCAAAACCGCAGAGGCACATGCTCTATTATTATTATTATTATTATTATTATTATTATTATTATTATTATTATTATTATTATTATTATTATTATTATTATTTGCTTTACGACACACCAACAGAGATAGGTCTTATGGCGACTATGGGGTAGGAAAGGGCTAGGAGTGGGAAGGAAACGACCGTGGCCTTAATAATAATAATAATAATAATAATAATAATAATAATAATAATAATAATAATAATGGTCCGGCTCCTTAGCTGAATGGTCAGCACTGAGGCTTTCGGTTCAGACGACAGCGTGGTCGATTCCCGGCTGGGTCGGGGATTTTAATCGCGTCTGGTCAATTCCTATAACGTGAGGACTTTGGTTCTTGTGTTTGTCCCAACACACTCCTCGTTATGGTCACACAACACACCACTACGTATTTCCTTGAGGTTAAATTCAAATGTATAGTCGATCCAAGGTAATTGAAAAAAAGGCTAGGAAAGAAAAGAAAAGAAAAGAAAAGAAAAGAAAAAATTAACCTTTAATTGTTATAAAATTTGAAAGACGTCAGGGGTGCATTTTAACGTGCAGGAACCAGACGATAAGGAGTTGCCGCATTTAAATATCCTCAAATACCACTGATCTGAGGTGGGACTGAACACTTCGTCTTAGGGAAAGCGACTAACCAACTATGCCACTACGTACGGCTGGAAAACGGCTAGGCGTGACAAAGTAGTGGCCGTGCCTTTAATGGAGGTACCGCCCCAAAACTTACTTCGTGTGAAGATATTAAACAATGGTAAAGAATCTCCAAGATTGCCAACTTTGGAATTCGAAGCAACCATCTCCCAATATATGCTAGCAACTACACAACCCGCACCGCGTTGTCTGTGATATGAAGGAAGCAGGCAGGCAGATAAAAGAGTTCAAACTGGAAATCCCTGGAATTGTAACTTAAGAAGGTCCAGCACATGAAAACATTTCATTTAAAAAATGCAATTTTCATATTAATTTCTTGCAGCTATCGATACTTTAATTAATTGAATATTTATGTTATTCTCTCCTTTCAGAAAATACTTTCTCACTCAGTAGTTATCTTCCATATTAACCTTTTCTAACTTTTTGCTGTGTGAATTATTTTCTAAACGTTAAATTTCTCGTGTTAAAGGAAAGATCCCAGCCTATGTTGTTTACATAAATAACATACACTAACCCGTACAATTTCATGCACAAATCTTTAGTTCATAAATTATAATGTAAAACATGTAAAGTGTGGATGATACGCGAAATGACCAACAAATACATATCGTTGTTAATCTAAAACCTCGTATCTCCAGAAATACTAAGTTCTCAGGAGGGACAACAATATTAACCGAACGTAACTTTTTGATAAAAATTAAAAAAATAATAAATTAACGTTTCGTTACAATTTGCTTTACGTCGCACCCATACAGATAGGTCTTATGGCGACAATCGGATAGGAAATGCAAGGAATGGGAACGAAGCGGCCATGGCCTTAATTAAGGTACAGCCCAGCATTTACCTGGCGTGAAAATGGGAAGCCGCGGAAAACCATCTTCAGGGCTGCTGACAGTGGGGTTCGAACCCACTATCTCCCGAATGACATTTTTAATGGCCTTAATAAGCCTATTGTGATACAAATATTAGAAAATTGGAAATTATGTAGTAGAAAATAGATATAAGAAGTATTAGCATTAATTCATTGCAGGTCATTTCGCAGATCAATGTTTTGTGCCTGACTTCATAAATTTTTCGAGGTTTTATGTTAATCATCAAAATCATCAAAACGTCATGTGTCCAATTTACGAGGTTTGGTAATGAGAAAAGAATGTGCATTACAATATATGCCGTTTTATTTTTGTTGTTGTCACTAGCATGAAAGTCTATATTTAATGCATCACGTGGTTCCACATAAAACTGAGGATCGATACTTTTCCTTCAGTAACTGAAAACCTCTGTTTCGATTGTCGTTGGAGTTACGAGATTTTGAAATATGAGCGATGAGGTGGGACGCAGCAAGTGATTTACATGGGCATTTACAAACCTATGAGCTATTAGGCATCTTTAAACAGCAAGCATCATCATCAAGCAACAAACATACCTTCTGAAGTAGAGAATAAATTATTCTGCTTTCGCTTACCCTTAAGCCGGACTGAGTAGCTCAGACGGTAGAACGCTGGCCTTCTGAGCTCAACTTGGCAGGTTCAATCGTAACACAGTCCGGTTGCATTAGAAGGTGCTCAAATACGTCATCCCAGTGTCAGTGGATTTACCGGCACGTTATAGAACTTCTGAGGGACTAAATTCCGGCACCTCGGCGTCTCCATGAAGCACTAAGAAAGAAGTTAATGGAACGTAAAATAAATCACGTTTTTATTATTATTTTACCCGTAACTGTAAATCACCTTCCATTTTCTGAACACATAGGTCTGGAACAGTGCAGTCTGTCATAATCTGCAATGTGGCTTCCGCAAAAACATTGTTCTGGCGTTAATATAGTAAATGTTAATTACTTCGTGAGGATCAGCGGGTAATGAGAGACTCACGCTATTGTCAAACTTTCTTCCATTGTCAGCAAATTATTTGTATTTATGTTTCCGATTAAATAATCCAGGATTTACGCTACTAATCCTCCTTCACAAACTGGTATCTCATGTTGCAGATGACCTGGATTATTTGGGATTATTGTCACAAAACAGAACCCTAATGACAGTAAAGCGAACAGAAAATAGAGTGCAGTCTGTTAAAATTGAAGTGAAATATTGGATGAAATAAAGCATTTGAAGCGATTATTTGCTGACAACATTTCATCAGCGTGTTCACTGCAACGCACGCAAAAAAAGAAAAAGAAAAGTGCCCAATACCTCCCTTTAAAAGAATTGGATTATGTCAAAATGACAGAAATGAAAATGAAACAAAAGCGGTGTGTTAATGGCGTCGAAGAATAAGCCCTTGGTTATATTTGTTGTTGGTTCATTTTTGAGCTTTAGTTACATTTTTGGCTATTAGTCCCTGAAAGTTGAATATTTGAGTTAAGAAACTGTGGTAAGATGACTTTAGTGGGCCAGTCGGTTAGTCATTGTTTTTCTCTCTCTCTCTTCTGCTAGTTGTTATACGTCGCACCGACACAGATAGGTCTTACGGCGACGATGGGAGAGGAAAGGGCTAGGAGTGGGAAGGAAGCGGCCGTGGCCTTAATTAAGGTACAGCCCCAGCATTTGCCTGGTGTGAAAATGGGAAACCACGGAAAAACATTTGCAGGGCTGCCGACAGTGGGATTCGAACCTACTATCTCCCGAATACTGGATATTGGCCGCACTTACATTGTCTTTCTGTTCCCAGCATAGGGAGTTCGGTCCAGGGTGTGGACGGTGGCATTTGAGGGTGCTGATATGTGACAACCCCGTATCGTTGGCTTCCTGAACGTTAAAGACTCCTCTGGGAAAAATTTCCGACTCCTCGGCAAATCTTCAAATCTCTTGCAATTGCAGGGATCACACAGAAGTATTATTATTATTATTATTATTATTATTATTATTATTATTATTATTATTATTATTATTATTATTATTATTATTATTATTGTTATTATTATTGTTATTGTTACGGATTTATCCTTGGAAGGCAGAGGTGAAAGAAGGTGCGGGCTGGAATGGGTCTAACTACAAGTCTTAGAGATAAATTTAAAATTTAAATAAAGGTTATATTTTCAACAGATAACATCATTTAACAATTTTCACTAAGTGAAATAACAAAGAAAATCAGGTACAATGCAACATTACAAAAGAAAGCACAAGTTACGGGGTCTTTACAATTTCTGGGCTATGAGCCCAAATTCGTCAATCCTTGAGCTCTCAGCTCACAACCACAAAATACCAAATGGCAGAACGCCCCTCATTACATGGAGCACTTACTCCCAACTTCACATCTCAAGCCTCTCTAAGGCACTTTTACCAAAACACCATAAAGAGCTAACCCGCTCTCGATCTTTCGAGCCTATAAAGGCAATAACAGACTATTACACTAAATTGCCATCAAGGCATAACTTATAAAGAAACCGGGGTATCTCGTACCCAATCTACTGGGCCTTAGTGGGCAAATACTAGGTTAATTTAAATGGCCCAAAACGCAAAAGGGGTGGAGGCGTGAATTAGCACTCCTAAATACCCATTTTAAAACCTAAGTGGCGCTGGGCTGATTACACAGGGGCTAATCCCAAGCTAGGGAGGTGACTCGTATGAGAAAACTTTAACACATTAAGGAAGAGAAGAAACGGTTATGAAAATGTAGTTACCTCAACTTCAAAATGAAGGGGAGCTCGAGAGGGTAAAGCACTCTCTATCCCCGATTTACAGTTGAAGAAATTTGTAGTTATACATAGACTGAAAAGGGATTTACATTTTAAAGAGATAGGTTACATATTAAAGGTTTCGAACCTTCCCCGCGTGTTAAACTGCTGAGCTAGCAAAGAGGAAAGAAAGATGTTAATCGGTCATTACCTTGTTGAAGAGCTGCTGCCCGGAGAAAGAGGCGCTACCCGCCCCCTGCTATGCTTCTATGCACTAAGCAAGTTGTTGTTGAAGTGGCCCGGAGACAAGAAAATCAGCAGTTTTTATACCCTCGCGGAAAATTCGAGACCTTTCATGAATGAATAAGACCCGCCCACAAAAGTTTATTGGCTAACAGCAAAAAGTTATACACAAATCGATGAAGAAACACCTTATTGGTGGGAAATTAATTACAGAAATTTAGGATTGGTTAAATTCAAAACAGGCGGAAAGGATGCTTAATATTGCCAACCCTCAAATGAAAGAACAAAATTTAGTAAAGACGAAACTTATGAATACAAAATTTCTCCAAGAATGTTCATTCCTTCGCACCAGAGTGCATAATCATAGTTTTTAGTAGAGACATCTGTTAGAGAATGTCCACACTTCTTGATCAACAAAAGCAAATCAAAACACCCAGAGACGTCTTCTGATAAACAGTTGAGTTGATTCCGTTTTTAAAGTTCAGAGTTTCTCCTGTAGAGGAGTTTCAATTGGCGCAAGATTTGAACTTGCGTCGTAGAGGTGTACCGCCCGGTACAATTATTATTATTATTATTATTATTATTATTATTATTATTATTATTATTATTATGATTATTATTATTCCTGGGCATTTTACTTTTATCTGGCGTCGGCACTACTGTGGATCCGGCCCATTTTGACGGCCGCATGCCATTCCTCATGCCAGTCGTGTTAGGAGACATGTAATCACCATTTCGTGTTTTTATGGTGGTGGGTAGTGTGATATGATGCATGTAAACGAAGATGCTTATCAAGACGGGATCAAACACCCAGTCTCAGAGTTAAAGGAAGTAACTATACGCAGTTAAAATCCGTGGCACGGCCATAAATGGAATCCGAGGCCCTGTGAACCGAAGGTCATTACGCAGACCATTCAGACAAGGAGCCGAACTATTATTATTTTTATTTTATTATTATTGGCTTCACATCCCACTAATTACTTTTACGGTTTTCGGAGACGCCAAGGTGTCGGATTTTAGTCCAGGAGGAGTTATTTTACGTGCCAATAAATCTACCGACACGAGGCTGACTATTTGAGCCCTTTCAAATACCACGGGAATGAGCCACGATCGAACCTGCCAAGCTGGGGTTAGAAGGCCGGCGCCTCAACTGTCTGAGCCACTCGGCCAGACTTATTATTATTATTATTATTATTATTATTATTATTATTATTATTATTATTGTGTCCGACTCGTTGGCTGAACGGTCAGCGTCCTGGCCTTCGGTTCAGAGGGTCCCGGGTTCGATTCCCGGCCGGGTCGGGGATTTTAACCTTAATTGGTTAATTCCAATGGCACGGGGCTGGGTGTATGTGTTGTCTTCATCATCATTTCATCCTCATCACGACGCGCAGGTCGCCTACTGGAGTCAAATAGAAAGACCTGAACCTGGCGAGCCGAACCCGTCCTGGGATATCCCGGCACTAAAAGCCATACGACATTTTATTATTATTATTATTATTATTATTATTATTATTATTATTATTATTATTATTATTATTATTATTATTATTATTATTATTATTATTATTCCTGAACTTTTCCCAGTTACATGGAGTTGGCACTAAAATATCTTGGCTCAGTTTGAGGACGAGATGCCCTTCCCCGAGTAACCTTATGTCGAAGAATGTATTTACCATTATGTTTATCTGTGGTTATAGCTATTGTGCTGTGCTGTGCGGTGTGGAAATGAAGGTGTGTATTAAGACGAACACAAGAGCTCAGCCCTCGAGTTAATGAATTAACCAAACACGGCTCAAATCTCCGGCTCGGCCGGGAATTGAACCCGAGACCCCCTTGTATCGATGGCTACTACGCTGACCATTCAATGTAGGAGCCGAACTCCGTTCTGATTTCTTCTTCCTGGCCTTTTTCCAATTACATGAGATCGGTATTAATGTGGATTTAGCCCAGTCTTACGGCCGGATGTCTTTCCTGACGCCAATCCTGTGAGGAGGCTTGTATTCACTGTTTCTGTGGTGGCTTGTTGTATGCGATGTGTATTAACATGAACACAAACATGCATCCCCCGAGCTCGAGGATTAAAAGCCATGGTCCGGCTGGGTATGGAAACCCAGCGCCCTGGGAACTGAAGGGCAGCACACTGACCATATCGCGAAAAGCCGGACGGACTCTGCTCCGATTTATCGATCACCAATTCGTTAGAAGTAGGACAGTGAATACCAGTTCCGGGTGTAGGCTGTCTTAGATTTTCATCATGAGATCCTCGATTCGGTTAACAAGCGAGCTCGCTAGACGGTACAAGTCGTACAGCTTTAAACTTGCATTCAGTAGATGATAAGTTCGAACCCCAACGCGAGTCGGCTTGAAAATGGCTTTCCGTGGCTTTGCATTTTCACACAGTTCGGGGGTACACCTTAATTAAGACCACGGGCGTTAGGGTCCAAATTAAAATCCTTTTAATCTTCCTGCGTCACCGAAAATGTACCTGTATGAAGGCATCATTAGAATATTAGACAGATGAATCAGGAATAAACAGAGGTTTGCCCGAAGATGGCATGGGGCTGATTCTACTGAGGAGTTCCTCATATGAGAGTTAGAGAATTTAGTCATGAGAGACAAGTATTCGTCATGCCGATACAAGTAACATTCTATCCGCTGGTCACCTGGTTCGTTACCAGTTGTCGTGTCAAGGTATTTGTGGGCCAAGAATCCAACTTTAGTACTAGAAAATAAGCTGCCATGGGTGTTATGTTAGTTACCATCCCGCACTTCACTTGAAGCTGAAGACAAGAACCAGGGGGTATTAACCCTCTTCTCTTCTCAATTATGTTGTCTAAGGCTTAGTGATCCTCCCCTCAATGCCCCAAAATCCATTCAGCCGGGCAGGATGCTGCTATGCTAACTCTTGGATCTTGGGGGCAATGAATTTAAATTAAGATATAAACAACACATTTTATGGAGAACTAACGAGCCTGTTTTCGTTTGATTACAAAGCAAAGCAAAGCAAAGCAAAGAAAAGCAAATCTATTTTCTGTTCTGGCCAAGAAGGCCCATAGAGGAGTGGAAGTAAAAGCTTCCACTATTCATAACCTCAATACCAAAACGCGTAGAATGGTTACGTCCATCTCCGGCTGACATTTAATCTAGGTATTCAGTTTTGGTGTAGGCTAAGTAAACCACAGAGTTGTGTCCCTCTGCAGAAGAGGTATTTCCATTTCTCAATCTTCTTACTTTTCGACTGGAAATCGAACCCATGCATCCTTCCGAGTGAATCGAGAACCCCATTACCGCGTTGGCTGAGAAATTCCTTGCATTGGGATATAGAGTGTTTAAAAACTGATGGTTCTGAAAATCATAAACCCTTAGCCAGGCTGAGTAGCTCGGACGGTAGAGTGCTGGCCTTCTGAGCCCAACTTGGCAGGTTTGATCTTGGCTCAGTCCGGTGGTATCTGAAGGTTCTCAAGTACGTCAGTTTCGCGTCGGTAAGATTTACTGTCATGTAAAAGAACTCCTGCGGGACAACAATCCGGCACCTCGGCGTCTCCTAAAACCGTGAAAGTAGTTTGTCGGAGGTAAAACACCAATAACATTATTATTAATATTATTATTATTATTATATTATTATATTATTATTATTATTATTATTATTATTATTATTATTATTATTATTATTATTATTATTATTATCGCAGAGATTAATCTCTGTGAGACAGTATTTACAATACACTGTAACTTGCCGGAGCAAGTTTGTTGCTTTCATAGGTATTTCTATCCCACCCTTGGCTTTGATATTACTTATGAAAGTGACTTAGGTATGAGATGTGCTGGTAACGATATTCCTTATGCACCCAATCGCTGTGAAAAATGATGTGAAAGTTTCACTCGCAGCGCCAGAAGGTGTGTATATCTCAGTGGGTTTTGCAGTCGTATGTAACACCAGGATTTGTGTAGGTCAGGAAGGAAGCAGGAGACTGCATCACCCATTTCCCTAGTTTACCTCTTCAACAATGCCTAGGCTTTCTATGGTAGGTCATGGTGGAGCTTTCGGGCCGAGGATTCGACTTAAATTATTATTATTATTATTATTATTATTATTATTATTATTATTATTATTATTATTATTATTACACCTTCTTTGAGAGTGATCACTACATTGGAATGTAGGACAGCGAGGAAATGGGAAATAGAATCGTGAGTTAGATTAGGCTCGGACTGGTTACCAATAATGGAAAACCTATGTGGAGCTCATCAGATATCTCATTCAACCAGGATTAATCGCAAAAATGAATAAGAAGGTGTAGAACAAATAGGTTACAGATTCAATCTATGTACAGTTTTTCGGATACCCCCATTACACGAGGACTAATCCAACCTACATTTCCAAGAATGAAATACAACTATCTATTTAAATGCCCTAACACCCAATCCAGTCTCCTCCACCCCCGCCCCCGCCCGTTGTAATACATTTTGAGGAGTAGGCAAACTACTCCATGGTCGAAGCTCACAGCTACTTTTGACCTTAGCGAACAGGATGCAAGCTGACTTGCTACAGAAACGGCGGGAATATATAGGGAAAACCAGTTGATATCAGATCAAATGAACGAAATGTCACTAGCTTTGAGAAAGCTGGAGAAAAGGTGACTTCGTCAGATCTGTCCCAGTGGGTACCGCGGTTGGAACTCAAGTGGGCGATCATCATCTTCAGACGAGTCCGACTCGTTGGCTGAATGGTCAGCGTACTGGCGTTCAGTTCAGAGGGTCCTGGGTTCGATTCCCGGCCGGGTCGGGGATTTTAACCTTCATTGGTTAATTCCAATGGCCCGGGGGCTGGGTGTTTGTGCTGTTCCCAACATCCCTGCAACTCACACACCACACATAACACTATCCTCCACCACAATAACACGCAGTTACCTACACATGGCAGATGCCGCCCACCCTCATCGGAGGGTCTGCCTTACAAGGGCTGCACTCGGCTAGAAATAGCCACACGAAATTATAATTATATTATCTTCAGACGACATTTCAGAAGTGTAACTGTTTGGATAATAGAGCTCCAGACATTAAATTATAGATTATATGGGACATAACACAAACAGAGCATATAAGTCAATCTCACAAATTAGGAATACAATTAAAGTTATCATCATCATCATCATCATCATTTTAGCCCAGTGTGACGCTAAACATCTCGAGAAAATATGTATTTGTAAGATACAGTAGCAGATGTTTTCCGCCCCAGCATGACCATTTCATAGCGAAACATTAAACAGTGGAGCAGCAACGATCAAAATTTATTTTTCCCGCCCTATCTAGAAACCAAGTTAAACATCTTACCAAAATTTAAACTACGGACAAACCTACAAGACCTCAGTTAACAAATAACGTCACACACATGTTAAAAGTTACTCCAGTGGAGTGATATTTGGTATTACCTCCCGTTGAAATTTCATAATGTTTCACGCCCTCACATGACTATTTCAATGCAACACGTTAAAGAATGGAAAAGAAACGATCAATGGTTTAATTTTTCCATTCTAACTACAGGTGAGCGGTGCCTTCCCGCTACGTAATAATTACTTAATCTAATCATATTTTTATATAGATTTCTCGACCAATATACTGTGTTCTTAAACTGGTGTTTAACATAAATGCATATTTCAAATAAATTCTTTAATTTATTGTTAAAAATAAATATAGATAATGCATTTAGATATTAGACTTAAGTTGGCCTTTCTTCGCCTCCTTACATTTATACTTTATTAAGGCATTATTGTTTACATGTGCTGGCTCCTCAATTCATAATATGAGGGATTCTCAAGATATTCGGGATAATACTGATATCATTCTAGGGATCTTAAAATTTATTTATTGGGAACAAAACGACTCGGTCTGAGTTGATTCTTTCTCAGATAATGAAGATTGGAAAGATATTTTTTATAAAAGGTATAGCAGACCCGAATCTTGAGACGGCATTACAAGAAGTGCAACTGTCTGGATAATAGAGCTCCTGACATTAAAGTATGGATTATATGAGACATAACACAAACAGAGCATCGCACGACCTCTAAGAAAGTGTGGAGACTAATTAAGTTTACAAGGCAAACTGCATGCCCAGATTGCAAATAAACGACTACCTTGCAATCGCCGTGATGCGTGTGCAGCAAATCAATCTGTTAATTTGTTTCCGCCATGAAGGCCGCTTCCAATGTCATACACATCAACTTCTAGCTCATTAGTTTACGACTGTATTGTATTGACTATGCATTCATTCACATTTCTTTATTACACAATTTAACTTACAAGCACATACATAAAATTATAATTCTGTCTGTACATTTCTCATGTTTGCCTCATCGTTGTCATCTCAGATTGGGCCATGCAAAATACATTGCGTTTTCAAATGTAATTTTGTAAATAATTTCTGAGTTTCCGGCGAGCTACACGGAAATAATACAGTGGGCTATCAAATGTGATTCTTAGCATGTTTTATAAAACAGGAAATTCGCAGTTTTTGGTAAGAACACGTGCATTTTGGATTATCCGTGATTTTTCAGTTATCCGTGCAGTCTCGGGTCCGCATTAACCCGGATAATCGAGAGTTTGCTGTACAGACAGACAGACAGACAGACAGACAGACAGACAGACAGACAGACAGACAGACAGACAGACAGACAGACAGACAGACAGACAGACAGACAGACAGACAGACAGACAGACATGATGGAAAATTATAAATTGCATGTTCCTATTACTAGACACGACCAATACAGAAATACCACTCTTTTAATACTAAATAATGTGCAGAAAAAACATTTATTTTATATAGATAGATAGATAGATAGATAGATAGATAGATAGATAGATAGATAGATATCCATATACTCTACCTTTTAGTAAAATGCTGTTGGTTTGCAGGACATGAAAGTCTGTTTGTGTTGACAAAATCTCACCTTTGGTACAAATTGATTCATATAACTTTCAAATAGAGCTATCAGTATATTTCTACAGTGCATGCACCATCATCAGATAACAGCTCCAATCCGCCCAGGTATTAATTATAATACTACCGCTAATTTTACGGATAAATTATAATTACTATTAAAATTAAGAATTATTAATTGATCGTCCACGCAATTTTCATTGAAATCTGTCTATCCCAATCCAAAATGTTCCCTTGTAAGAGGTCTCAGGTACGAATCGAGGCACTGATTGCTACTGTAGGATCCATTTTCCCCCCATAATTCTTCACACTGTCTGACTCGTTGACTGAACGGTCAGCGTACTGGCCTTCGGTTCAGAGGGACCCGGGTTCGATTCCCGGCCGGAATGGGGAATTTAACCTTAATTGGTTAATTCCAATGGCACGGGGGCTGGGTGTATGTGTTGTCTTCATCACCATTTCATCCTCTTCACGACGCGCAGGTCACCTACGGGAGTCAAGTAGAAAGACCTGCACCTGGCGAGCCGAACCCGTCCTGGGATATCCCGGCACTAAAAGCTATACGACATTTCATTTCATTCTCCGCACTTACTCTTGGAGTATATTGAGACTTTGCCTTCCGTCCACTCCCAGGGATCGTCAGCAAATCCTGGCCCAAATGATTGAACTACCATAGAACCCATAATCCCTGTAGGTTCTTTAGGCAATCACTATACACACTTCACAAGCCAGACGGCCGAGTATCTTGTGCTCCCAAAATAAATCAACATTAATTCATAGTCGATCAGAATGACTCTGTCAGTTAGTCGTTTTACTCTGTCATGTTAAGCGACAAAATTCCAACATAGTATATTTTAAAATCTATAGTAATCAAAGAAATGTTTATAAAATAACATTATTATCTCCAGTTTTAACCATCGTCTGTTACGTTGCAGGAGATAACATACAGCTAGAATTTTAATTCTACAACGATAATTCCATTGTTTTCGAGTTCAAAAATAAATCAAGAATAAGAAATTATTAATGCCACATTTAAAATGTATATAGGCAACGCAAGGTTGTAGTTTTACGAGAATGTTGTACACACTGCTCGTAGCCACGGCATTGGAACTATCGGCTATCACGCCCAATTGATGTCTGTAACACCCGTATATTAACTTTGTAGTGACATGTTGAATGACGACGATAAGTTTTTGATACTAATATTATAAAGAGAAAAATATTTGTACGTTTGTATATTTGCTACTTAACCGATTTTAAAAGTTCTTTCACCTATAGAAAGCTACATTACCAGCAAGTAACATGGGCTGTATTTTATTTTCAAAACAATAAGAGTTCGCTAAGAAAATTGAAATTATTTATAAAGTAACATGTCCTGGCTGACTGAGAGATTCATCATCGCCGAGCCAAAACTACTGGACATAAAGAAATTAAATTTTGGGAATACATTTATACTACAGTGTGGGTGCTATCTAAGGGAGGATTTGTAGATATTCCGTCACTAACGGGGTGAAAAGAGCGGTGAATTTTAAAATTAGTACGTCTATATCTCAAAAACTTGCCTGCTGCCATTTCATGATGGATACAGTACTTTTGTATCCATCTCTTGGCACAGGCCAGAGTAAAGTGTAGCTTCCACCGAAGTCCCAGTCTCATCCATGGCTGTGACAATATGGAAGCTGCTGGGGTATGGGTGGTGCTGAGTAATGACATTCAGAGCACGACTAGTGCATCTGAGTGTTATGAAAGGTGCTGCTCATAGGGTCAGTCATGCTGCAATAGCACTTTCTGACCCAGTGAGGAAAGCAATGGCAAACTATCTCACTCCTAGTCTTGCCTAGTACGCCTCATTTCGGTGCTGACATTGGTTTTTGTGGTTTCCTTATAACCGCATAACCTTTGGTGGTGCTATTTGAGGATCCAACCAGCCTCTGGGCTGATGACCTAACAGACAGACATCTCAAAAACTTAACAGTTTAAAGACGTGAACATTTGTATGTAGCATCTTCTTTAAAAATAAAGGAAGACGATTTTTTGTTTTTGGAAAATATTCAGAAGGGGGTAAAAATAAGTTAAAAATATATTGAATCCTTTTTATGATACTACTTATATTTCAAAAACTAAATAAGTGACAGACGTGAAAATTGGTATTTGGAATCTCTTCTAAAAACAAAGAAACACAAATTTTTTCGGAAAATCCACTTTTGGCGGTGGAAAGAATAGAAAAATTGGGTAAATTTTTTAAATGAACATATCTAAAAAACTTAATATGTACCAGACGTGAAACTGGTATTTGGAATCTAATTAAAAATAAAGAAATGTGTATTTTTGTTTTCGTAAAATCTACTTAAGAAGGTGTGTGTGTGTGTGTGTGAAATGAAGTGAAGAAGGAATTGAATTCTTTTTATGAGGATGCATATATTTCAAAAACTGAAGATGTTGCAGACGTGGAAATTGGCACTTGAAATCCCCTTTAAATATAAAGAAACTCATATATTTTTATTTTCGGAAAATCCACTTAAGGGGATGAAAATGATTGAAAAAGCGGGTGAATAATGGAAGGAACTAAATTCTATTTATGAGGATACTTCTATCTCAAAAATTGAAGATATTACAGAGGTGAAAATTTGAATTTGGAATTTTCTTTAAGAATAAAGGAACACGTACTTTTTGTTTTCAGAATGTCCCATTGACTGAGAGGTTGTGGAAGGAAGTGAAGGAGTTGAATTCTTTTTATGAGGTTGCATATATCTCAAAACTGAAGATGTTACAAGCGCTAAAATTGGCAGAATCTCCTTTCAAAATAAAGAAACACGTATTTTTGTTTGCGCAAATTCACTTAAGTGGATGAAAAGTATTGAAAAAGCGGGTGGGCCGATGACCTTAGATGTTAGGCCCCTTTAAACAACAAGAATCATCATATCATCATCATCATCATCATCATCATCATCCTAAGGAAAGCGGGTGCATTTTTAAAATGAGTAGCCTATATTTACAGTGTACAGAATATCTCCAAAACGTAACATGTTGCAGGTGTGATGATTGGTATTATGAACGTCCTTTTGAAAATACAGGAACAAGTATTTTGTTTTGTTTCCGGAAAAGACACTTAACGGGGGTGAAAAGAAGTAAAAAATGAGTGGAAATCTATTTATGAGGATACTTATATCTCAAAGACCGGAGATGTTACAGACGTGAAAATTGGTATTTGGAATCCCTTTTAAAAATTAAAAATACATGTTTTTTTTGTTTTCCGAAAATTCACTTAATTGGTGCGGGAGGGACTTACAAAGTGTTTTAATTCTTCTTATGGGGATATTTATATCCCAAAAACGGAATATGTTACAGACATGGATATAGGTATTGGAATTTCCTTTAAAAATAAAGAAACAGGCTTTTTTGTGTTTTCGACATGAGAGATGACTGTTTCTCACACGTACAGTTCTAGGTCGCATGTTCCAGTGTTTGCTCTGCCACTAGCCTGGTCACCTTAGCCCCAAAAAGCAACACCACATATGTGGTGTACAAAGTGGTTCTGGGTTAAAGGAAACTAATTTTTTTCGAGAGTTTTCATACTTCAGAGATTTTCAGATAAAGTCTTAGTGCAGTACCGATGAACGATTACTTTTACAAATTATGAAATTCACGCGAGCGAAGCCGCATGTAACGGCTAGCTTTATTCATAAAATAGTGAAAATTAAATTAATTTAAACACGCAGAAAATCACTTCTGGTAGAAATGTTTTTCTTTGCCATTGCTTTGCTATTTCTTTTGGTGACGTTGGAATAGGAAATATAAAGAATTTACCGAGGCCTGAATTAATGTACAGTCCCAGAATTCGCCTATTGAGAAAAGGGGACACGACGGAGAACCATCTTTGCGGCTGCCGATAGCAGGGTTCAAATCCACTGTCTCCCGAATACATGTTAACAGTTCGCGGCCCGAACCACGCAGCCAACTCTTCCGGTAGGTAGAGAATTTGACGTTGACGTTGCAGGTTGAAGAGTTAAGGGTGCTTCTGAAACACTCTGTACTTGATTTAGAAGGAGCCTGTTTCGAACGAAACAGTGCTGTGTGCTCTGTTGTATTTCGCTTTCATACTCTCCACCGAATCGGCCAGTACTTCTCCGGCTATCATGGTAGACTAAAAACAAAATCAAGCCCGAAGTTCTATGGTCTGAAATTATCACGACTATAGCAATGGAATCTCCAGCTTCACTTGGAATCCGAATCATAGGGACGTAACTTTTAGTTTCAAAAATCGCACAGGCATTGCCTGTGTTTTATATCGCAGCTGCCTTTTTGAGAAGCGTGCACTAAACCAAATTATTAGTTACTTCTTGTCAATGGAACTACACCTGAGCGAGTTATCAGACTAAGAATGGAACTTTATTGGTGGGGGTTAGTTATCCACTAGGTTATGGTACCGCCTTCGCTAGCGGCAGATTGTAAATTGGCTGTCGGGTTCAATGTCAAGCTGTTAATTAGTCAGCTGCATTGTAGAAACGGCCCACGTTGAAATGAAAATACCTAGTTGCCTAGTTACGCCTGCCGAAGTCTTTCTCAGGCTCGAGACACTCAGTGGCTGCTTCTAGCTGAGTCAAAGAAGCACCAGGCGATCATCTGCAGACCTTTCTTGTGGGAGGGAACAGTGAGATGCCTGGGCACGGAGATAAAACATGAATATTATTCAGTGGAACAGTTTATAATACTGAGGCGTTCAACGATGCTCTGCGTAGCAGTCCGGTGACAAAGTGAAGAAATGTAGTTAACATTATATATGTCCCCCTTTGTCAAGTTGCTTACATATGGACAAATACAGTAGAGACAACACGTGACACTTCCGGATTTACCCTTGTTAAAATGGGAGACAAGTCGCAAGTGGCGCTCCAAGTGGCTTGACCTGAAATTTCGCGCTAAATTCAAATGTCAATGGAAATGTATATACGGAAATGGATAAATAAATTACGTCTAGGAACAAAGTGTTACTAAGATGTTAACTTCAAAGTTGCTAAAGCAATTCTGGATAAATGAATGAAGAATAATTTAACAGGTTATTATTCGAAGACTGAAATTAGACATATAATCAAGATGTGAAATGGACTGCTTTGAAAGGGCTTGATCTTTCATTTATGCATTACTTTTTTAGCTTTAGAATTCCTGCCTGAATGTTCACGGCTAGATTTTTCTTTTTTCTCATTTAAAAGCATTGTATCATCATATTAAAACACTTGTCAACAGAAATATTGGCACATTCCTTACACACATGATTCAATGAATTTACATTTAAGAACTGGACAATTTTCCTTTAAACTTGAAGCCTACTAACAGAAAGAAAATCTATAAATTTAGCCTCAAAACATTCAAACTTTCCCTATAAGCAATACTTGCCATAATGCCATTACATTAAAGTAAAGCAAATTTGCATCATCATATTGTTTCAACAAAATATATACATTTCTTAAATCACCCATATTTTCTTCAGTGCTTGACAACGCATTACGGCATTCCAAATGGGGTAACTTGGAACGCAACCAGCCATACTCATATGCATATGTATTTTCCTGAATTAAATCTAACCTACAGATCACACCTACAACCACACATCGGTATTGAAGGTTAACTGCTGCACTATACAATAAAATATGCGTATTATATTTTAAGCCAGTTAAAATATGGGTCGAGCTGGTCAGAAGATTATGAAGTACTACAAAATCTCTTTGTCACTGGAAAAATATATATGCAAACACAATATTACTTACATTTTCTTGTCACGAGAGAAACGGAGGAAAGATCGCGCATTCTTCTCTACTTCATAGTTACTGCAGCCAAACACAGCACATACCTTTCCCCTCATGTTGAGAGTAGATATCAAGGAATGAGACGCGCTACTATTTAATTATGTCAACTCACTGAAAACGCATAAATAACACCAAAACATTCACACACAAATACACGTGCTCTTATGACAGAATCAGTAGTTCTCAGGCCAATCCGCTGGAGAGAGCTCTAATAGTTGTCCCTCGATATCTCGCTGAGTGTCGCGTATTGTCTCTACTGTATTTGATGTGGAACAATGAAGCAACCGTGGACAATAACAAATACGAGGGTTGGGGCAGAAGTCATGGCAACTATTTCTTTTCTTGAAGATACCAGTCCGGTTGGAAAATATGACATATACAGACGAAAGGACAAGGTGTTAACTACATGTGTGGACAATGAATAGCATTGAAATATCGTAACACACTAATTTATTGCAATAGTATACAGGGCAATATGGCCTTCCCGGTGCAAAAGACTGACAACACAGTACAGATGAAGTTGACATGACAAACCTGGGCCTAAAGACCCTCAAAGTAGTCCCCTTCTACTGACACCACACGCTGCCAACGATGTGGGAGGCACTGAATACCATCTGCCTCAGCATTTGCCGCACCATGTGTGAATCGGGTCACCTGTTGGTGCACAGCATTAGTAATGTCCTCTCGTGTTGCAAACCGCCTACCACGTAGTGGTTCCTTAATCTTTCGAATGAGATCAAAGTCACAGGACGAAATGACGGGAGAGTACTGTGGGTGCTCCAATTCTTCCCATCCCCAACGTCGCAGTAGCTGCCCTACACACTCTGCTTTATATGGTTTTGCATTGTCGTGCAGGATTATTGTACTGTCCACAAGATTCGGACGTTTCTCCCAAACTCCACGTCGTACCTGTCGCACCAGGAAGTCCCTGTAGTACTGTTCGGTCACTGTTCGGCCATGTGGAACAAAGTGGCAAACAATGACACTCCTGACATTATACGCGACGATCACCATCAATTTGATTGGGAAAGGATTCTGACGGACCTTATGCCTCCTTGGTGATCCAGCATGTCGCCACTCCGCGGACTGACGTTTCAGTTCCGGTTCGTATGCCCTGGCCCAAAATTCATCGATGGCGATTATTCGTGACAAGAATTGAACGCCGTCCAGCTGCCAGCGTGCATGCGGTACCCACCGCGATGCGATTTTGCGCAGTTGCAACTCATGACGCAATATCCTGTGGACGGTGCGTTTCTCGATGCCACTTGCCCTCTCTAACTCCAGTAGCGCCCATCGTCTGTCTTCATCCAGAAGCTGCTCGATGATGGCACGTGCCACGTCGGTCCGCACACTGACAGGTCGTCCCGAACGTTGCTCATCACTGGTTGACACACGTCCATGCTGAAACTTTCCTACCCACCATGCTACTGTACGGTATGGTAGGGCATTATTTCCAAGGGCTTCCACTAATTCACTGTTACATTCCATCGCATTTCTCCCTCGGATAACCGCTATTTTGATGTAAGCGCGTTGGTTAACACGGGTTACTTCCATCTCGCACGACACTCACCAACTGACTGATTTCACAGCCCTCGCTGCACTACTACCAGCTACCACAGAGCCGTCTGTTGTTCTGCATACACACTATGCCTGCAGAACTTCCACACGACACATACAGTATACTTTGTGATCTGTTCACATATCTACAATTAAAAAAATTGTTGCCATGACTTTTGCCCCAATCCTCGTATTTTTGTGAAATAATTTGCTATGAAAGTCTGTAGGATTATACATAACAATTGTGAAAGGTACTGAACGGCAGAAAATAATTTAGTTATGTAGAAATGTAGTAGTGACTTCGTCAACGGCGGACTGTGCAGAAAGTCTGCAATCTAATATCCTGGAACTTGAAAAAATGGAGGGAGCGTGATATTTCCATGATTAATGTGTTGTCAACTGGGCAGAAATTTGACCGAATTGAATGTCAGGAATGGGATACAAAATCGGAACAAATTGACAATTTCAAGAACTTAGGATTTTTCTTTCCCTGGATAGTAGGAAATAGAACTGAATCAAGGTGCAGCAAAGCTAATGCAATGAGACCGCAGTTGCGATCCATGGTATCCTGTAAGAAAGAAACGAGCTCTCGAATGAAATTAACTTAATGTCAGTCTGTTTTCAAAACGACCCTGCTGTACAGGAGCGAAAGCTGGGTGGACTGAGAATATCTTATCCAAAATTGGGAGTAATATACATGAAGAGGTAGCGAGAATGATTGCTGGTGCAAATAGATGGAAACAAATGGCATTCGAATACTCGGAATTAAGGGGTAAAATGTAAGTTAACAATAAACTCGATGGAGAAGTTGTGGGTATGATCTATTTTTGGTTTGAGGGTCATATGAGTAAAATACGGGAGGAAAGGTTACCTAGGAGAATAACGGTTCGGTCATGGAAGTAACAGAAGAGAATAGAGACCAAGGCAGCGATGGTTAGACTCAGCTTTCAATAATTTAAAAGTAGGATGTGTGGGACTAAAGGAAGCCACAGAGGTTACTGCGAATAGTGGCTCGTGGAGGAACTTCACGGCCTAGATAGATATGTATGTTAACTTTCACGCGACAAAAATCCAAAAGGTATCATAACTATGAAAAAATGTTCCCATTGTTCTCACCTACCACCAGCAGCAATCATTCTAACTTCTATCAAACCCGAGAGAGTTGGCTACATTTTCTATTCACGTAGCTGTTGGCTTAAATTCGGGAGATAATAAGTTCGAATCCCACTGTCGACAGCGCTGAAGATGGCACACCAGGCAAATGCTGGGCCTGTGCCTTAATTAAGACTGCAGTGACTTCCTTCCTAATGCTATCCTGGCACAATCCCATTGTCACCCTAAGACCTGTCTGTGTCGGTGCGACGTAAAACAAATAGTAAAGTAACTTTTTAATGTCTATTCGTTCCACATGAATTCATCAAGTTTTCATCTCTCGCTCTACAAAATCACCGTAAAAGACGAGGAATGTAACAATACTCTTGCGGACAGGAGTAAAACTTCTCACATAGGCAACTCTGCTGCCATAACTATTGCGTCTGGAGCGGAATTCTTACTAGATTACGTATGACACAATATGTTCGCGTGACTCGTGGGAAAAGCGGCAGAAGAAGGAGAAGATTATGGTGGTGATGATGATGATGGAGAAGAAGAGAATAGGACAGACGATACTGTACAGGGGATCAAAAATGCCTACATTTAACACATCATACATATAACATATATAAACTTCTAAAGACAATTTGACAGATTTAATGAATTCTTTGCTGGCCCGTACTTAAAATGAATTCCTCTCATTGGTGATAATGTGAAAGAACAGAATGGGCAAAACACAGATGAAACTCACATCAGAAACACGTTAGGAAGGGATCTCCTTCATATTCTACCTCACGTTCGTGCTTTATAAACACATGGTAGGGCCTATCGTTTCTTATTGAATGCAATATATTATAGCCAGAATATGTGACATAAAGGGTTATTGCTTCCATCGCAAGAGTGAGGTGCAGTTGAATAAAATATGTTTTGGAACTACACTGATGAGTCATAGCACTACGACTATTTGGAAGTATATCGCACCTCGAGCGCGGTGAGGTACAGGAGATACGCTGGCAGCATGGTATACAGGTTGGCCATGAAGTAAGGTGCAAATGCCGGGCTGAGTGGTTCAGACGGTTGAGGTGCTGGCCTTTTGATCCCAACTTGGCAGGTTCGAACAGTTCGAGCCATACGCCGAATACGGCGGTACTCACTCTCGGTGCTGCCACGGGGACGTCCGGAGCCCGGTCTTCTTGCGAGCGTACCTTCTTGTGACTACTGCTGCCAACACGCACGCACAGTTGAGACCTTCCTGCCAAGTCATTCTGCAATAGCGCGAAAGGAAATCCACCTTCACGTAGCCCTATTTTACGGCCTCGTACAACCGCAGTGATCTGTTGGTACTGGCCCCTTTGTCGTCATAAAGGCATTCTTGACCCACTCACTGTCACTCCGTCCAATCTCACAGGTAACTAATGGTGTCGCACAGTACAACCCGTATTTAAAGCAAACATGATATGCAAGGTCCTGGGGCCGTTACTAACGCCACGCTAATGCGATTTGCGGGAAATTTCATTGAACGCCATCTTTCAAAAGTATAAACACGCCTACGAACGTTCGGTAATCTAGCACAACCCCTTCTTAGTTTTTTGATATTTCTTTCCAAAGAAATGTTCTTACAACTAAGAATTACATGATATTATATTAAATAATTTGAGAAACATTGTGCTTATGGATTTTCTACACAGTCATGAACTTTGAGTCCATTCAATTCGAAGCATGCTTGAAGTCTAATTTTTGCATGCCTTTCTGCAGAACTCAATGAGAAATACATTGAACTCCTAAATAATAACCTGATGCATATGAACTACTTTTGGATACTGTATTTGTCCCTTAAAAACCCATAGAAAAGTTCGAGTAATGTTAGGTCGGGGATTCGATAAGATCCCTACGTCAAATCCACATGTTTGGTAACCACTCATCAAGCCATTCACGTACCACCATATCGTAATGCGTCTTGCTACCATTACAAGTGTTGGAAGTCGTCCCGTGCCAGTGGGAGTGGGCCAATGGCGTATCACAGCAGTTTCAGATACGCTTTTTCTGAAATATTCTGATCGAAAAAGAAAGGATCGTTCTTGATTCTGTTGTGTATGAACTGACCTGGGTCGCCCTGGCTTCTTCAGATAACAAACACTTCCTGTTTCATTGAATAACTTTTGAATGACTGTATGCACTTTCCATCTTGGAGCTCCATGCAGTTCCGTCATTTGGTGTCTAACATCGGAAGCATTTGTCGACTCAGAATACAATCTAATGCGTTGTACTCCTATCTCCACAGGCCGTCTCTTTTCCGCCAGTTTCTCTAACAATGTACTGCGACAAAAGACGGGTGCAGACGTGAAACAAAACAAAACGACTCGCAAAATACAAACAAGCATAATTTACCTATATAATCATGTAACTAAACATCTACAAACATTTGCCCGTTACTTCACTGCAACCCAATATACAAGGCTAGTCTACAGGCTTGCTGTTATTCGGGTGTCTCGAGCCGATGACCTAGATATTAGGCCCCTTTAAACAGCAAGCATCAGCAGCATCATCATTCGGGTGTCTCCGGCGTTAGAATTAGAAATGCGGGCGATCTCTCCGAGTCTGATTGATGTCAAATTGTGATGGCACGCTATCTTGGTACCGGCATCTCTGGAACTGCATGACTCGTTGGCTGCTTCATGTAACTGTTGTGGGCACGTATGGAAAGCAGTGCAACGACGGACAAACAACAATACGTCTTCCCAGTCAAGTACCGACAGTGTCTGATAGATATCATAAGCCAATGGAGGCTGTTTCGCATGGCTTGGAGTGACCGCAGGGCCACAGTTTGAGGAAACACCTAGAGGTACAACAGTGAAGATTAGGGTAATGCTCACTGCACACGGTTCAGTGAAAACCACTGCGCATGTACGGTGACAAAAGAAGGATGCAGAAGTGAAAAAAAAACACAAATTGACTCGCAAAATAAAAACAAGCATCGTACCCCAATTATGATTGCACTGCACCGACAGCAGCGCATGAGATGGGCACAAAATCATCGACACTGGGCTGTGGATGATTGTAAGAAGGTCAACTGGAACGGTGAATCCTGATTACTTGTTCTTTACAACGACGGCCAACCTCGTGAACACTCGTGAACACCGATTACCACTGGCACCTGGTTGCACGGTTGGGTGGAAACCGGCCGGTTAATGAGGTGTGATGGTCTGGACGATGTTTACGTTGAGCACACAGGACCCATTATTCAGGTACACCAGTATCAATCCCCTCTCCGGTATTTGGATGTTACGGGGAACGAAGTTAATCCGATCATGTCAATAATGTTCCCTGCTGGTGACGCCCATTTCCAATAGAGAAATTCACCATTCCACACTGCCAGAATTGTGAAATACTGGCTGGAGGAAATTAGCAGGGAATTTGTTTTAATGCCGTGGCCCAATCTACATACATGATTTGACTAGAAGAAGCGGATTAGTATTACATTAATACCACCCCACATGGTACGTCAATGGAAGACTTGCTGTTGCGCTTGTCGTATGAGAAATCCCAGGATAACCTCCACCACCTGACTGAATCGATACATCACAAAGTGGCCGCTGTTCTGCGGGCGATAGGTGGTTCTACACCGTGTTAACTAGATGGCTATAATATAAAGGTTCATTAGTATGTGTATGTATGCAATAGGGTTCAGTCAGACACTCCAACATGGGTATGCTTACCCGAAATTTTGGTTCGTACGTGCGTAAGGGTCTTGTGAACAAACTTTATTTTCTCCTGCAAGCACACACTTCCCCACACTGAATGTAATACTTGGAAGTTATGGAATTAATTTGTAATTTTGAGGTACAAGACAAGCGTTATAGGAAATGTATAATGCAGATTGCACCTAATAAAGGACACTAAGAATTCCTATGTGCTCTAATTAGAAAGACAAAATGTTGAACACTTCAATGTTCGATCATTTATATTGTAGTGGATTCTAACAGACATATACAGAAACAAGGTAAAATGTATGGGACTGCATCAGCAAAGAAGAGAAAAATGTGACTGGAGGAATAGAATGCGACCTTTTTTAAATATTTCAACTTTTGAAAGTTTCAACCTTTGAAGTTAATTATGTTAGTTCTGTTGTGAAACTAGACTACTTCTACTCAAACCAAAGCAAGATTTTTTTAATTGCCGTGTTGTTACTATTCTTGAAATCAAAGATTTTCAATATTCTCCTCTGTTCGTGAGCCATTTCACGAACTAGTCACTTGTAGCTGCTTCTGAATGCAAAACTTCTGATCGGGAGATAGGACTCGGTTTGAGAAGTATTTACTTTCATTCTATTTTCTCCCTGAATGTCATTTATAACTAGAGCATAACATTTGTTTCATAAATGTTCAGTTGGATAATCTAAAATGCATACGTTTTTACGGCCGAGTGCCCTTTTGACACAAATCTCAGTTGAGGAGCTAATGAAGATGAAAGGAATGATGGTGAATGAAATTGGAGGTGGTGGAAGGAACTCTCCAGGCATTTGTCTGGAAGTGAAAATGGGTCACCAGAGACAAAATTCAGGGCATTTCATTCGGGAGATAGTTTCACACTTATCCCATTACCCTTACCAATGGAAAACTGCTCCCTTGTTAGATATATCTTTTAACTTGCACCTTGGTGTAATGGTCAGCAGAACAGCTTCCGGAAAAGCCTCCCACTAATTTTTCGCGATTTGGAAAGCTGACGGCCATGAATTGCAGACAGGATTGCGGGACTGGAAGGGGTACCGTACACTCAATCTCTGAATCATAGCTGGGAAGAGTAAGTCGATATCTCAATGTCAGCTATCCTACCGTCCAAATAACTCACTGGATTACTATTATGTTAGCGGGACATGGTAGCTGAATGACATCTTCAATCAATCAATCAATCAATCAATCTTGATCTGCATTTAGGCCAGTCGCCCATGTGGCAGATTTCCTATGTGCGGTTTTCTTAGCCCTTTCTTAAATGATTGCAAAGAATTAGGACATTTATTGAACATCTCCCTTGGTAAATTATTCCAATCCCTCTCCTACCTATAAACAAATATTTGCCCCAGTTTATTCACTTGAATTCCAACTTTGTCTCAATATTATGATCATTCCTACTTTTTAAAACACCGCTCAAACTTATTCGCCTACTAATGTCACTCCATGTCATCTCTCCACTGACAGTGCTGAATATACCACTTACTCGAGCACCTCGTCTTCTTTCTTCCAAGTCTTCCTAGCCCATATATTGCAACATTTTCGTAACGCTACTCTTTTGTCGGAAATCAGCCAGACTGGGCGAGTTGGCCGTGCGGTTCGGGGCGCGCAGCTGTGAGCTTGCATTCGGGAGATAGTGAGTTCGAACTGCACTATCGGTGGCCCTGAAAATGGTTGGCCTTGGTTTCCCATTTTCACACCAGGCAAATGCTGGGGCTGTACCTCCATTAAGGCCACGGCCGCTTCCTTTCCACTCCTAGCCCTTTCCTATCCCATCGTCGCCATAAGACCGATCTGTGTCGGTGCGACGTAAAACAAATTGTAAAATTGTTGAAATCACCCAGAACAAATCGGGCTGCTTTTCTCTGGATTTTTTTTTCCAGTTCTTGAATCAAGTAATCTTGGTGAAGATCCTGTACACTGGAACCATACTTACCAGAGACTTATATGCCCTCTCCTTTACAACCTTACTGCAACCCGTAAATACCCTCATAATCATGTGCAGAGATCTCTACTGGCTTCACACCAACGTGGCTTTGATTCGAATCCCGGCCGTCACGTCTGGGTTTCTTGTAATGAAGAGCCACACCCCTGTAAAACTAGGGGTGTCAACAGTCACGTAAATTTACAAACTTGATTGCTTTGAATTTCTGTAAAAATAAATATTATCATTATGTATATAGATGCATTGAGAGAGAGTGTGTTTTAATTCACTTCGTAGCTATTCTCCCAAGAATGAAACAAGAGAATTTAATTTTTATAAAACTTTGTATCTCGTTTACTCTTGCGGAGTCTGCCTCCGTAGCGTAACGGTTATTACTATTAACTGCCTCCAAGGTGACCCGGGTTCGATTTCCTGTACTTCCAGGAATGTACGAATAGGAGGAAGACTGTAGTTAAAATGATAATTCATTGGTGTGCCTGAAAAGATCTACACTGTAACCGTACAACAGGGTTACAGACTCCATTCTGTATTTATTATTATTATTATTATTATTATTATTATTATTATTATTATTATTATTATTATTATTATTATTAACCAGATTCATTAGATTTTATATATTCTGTTTCTCATCATTTAGACTGTAATAATTAGGTATCGCGTATATTATTGTATTTAATCATAGGTAAGTGAAATTAATTTGTAATTATTCTGTATTGTAGTAAGTGAGATTTGTTGGTTTCATATTGTCATGCTGTGGCTTGTAACTTTGGCTAGATGAGCTGGCATAGTATTTTGCAATCGAGGCTATGTTTAACTGTGCAAGGAGATTTCCCGGTGACGCAATCGGCTTAGTCATTCTCGGACCGCTTGGGTACGCTTAGACGACACATGACTGATGACATCAGTGCGTGGACACGTGATTGCGACCAAGTGTCAGTATTCGCCAGCTACTGTATGTGGAAGTGGAAGGGATGAACAGTGAGTGGGGAGATGAGTCGTCATCGCGAGGTGATATAAAGTCAAGGCGACGGTGGGGAGAGGTATTCTGTTCTTACTCAGCAGATGATATCAATCAGTTGATAGTACTCAGTTCATAAGCAGTTCATATCGTGCAGATCATATGTAACAGTCAGATGTATCAAATGGAAGAAGTGGTCTTAGTGTGATGGTCAGAGCTAAGAGTCGTGTTTGAAGAAGTAATAATCGAGGAGGTCAACAAGTGGTGCTTGTATCCGAGCAGAGACGGGTACTATGCTGATAAAGAAACATCATCTTCTTGTGAGGATGGACTTCACAAGATGTTTCAATAATATTTTCCAATTATTTAAAATATATTGAGTGGACGTAATTACATTGGAGCTCCCTACACGCGTACATGGTATGTAGGCCAACTCCTTGTGACATAAGAAGATTACAGCAGACGGCTCCCGACTTCAGCTCACAGGTTTTCCCAAGAATTTCAAGTTCAACAGCGGTGTATGCAGACAACAGGTAATTAAAGCATCAGACATGTTATGCATTCATAACATGAAGAAGAGTGTAATCAGCGGCGATATCACATCTCACTTCAAGTTCATGCCAATAGCTTTTTTTGTTTAGATTAAATTTTCCTTTTCTTTGTACCGCAAATCTCACGATATATTTCTTTTGTTAAATTAAAAGACGTAAATGATTGTTCATTGTGACGTAAATTTAGTCATAAACTCAGTTTTATTTTTAATTATAATAAGTGATTCCAGTTCCATGTACAATCCTCAATTGTGGAAATGCAACAGTAATTTAATAATGTCCTGATCCATATCCCTGTATATTGCCAGATATGTGAGTTTATCACCTCACGCCTTGAGATAATTGATATAAGAGGTATGCTCTACCGAATTTTGTTGTTTTTCTTAAAAAAGCAACTGGCGCTCAAACAAATGTTATGTATATTGTGTGAAGGAGATGTAAGTATAAGAGTAGTGGTTGGAGTAGCCACAACGTGTCGCCAGCAACGTGGGACTCGAAAGGTTCAGAAAAAGTGTTTCTGAATGGCAATATACATGGATCAGTTCTTTTAATGAGTACGCACATGTTAAATTCACCGAGTAATGTTAGGAAGGTTATTTTGTTGAAGTTTGTATTTAAGGGGTAATGTCAGAGGAATTGCAAGGGGAAATAGCTTTGAGATCGCGAAAAATTAGTAGGAAACCGAAGATGGACAAGGATAGCAATATGCAGTCAGGTGATGAGGCTGAGGTTATTGTGTCCAAGGAAATCCAAGGTGGTAACATAAATAGGAAGTTGGTGACTAAGGTGGGACCTGCTGAAAGTCAGAAAATAGTAGAAACTGAGGAAAATGCTGTCACGCAAGATCAAAGTAAAGGGGTGATTGACCTGGGTTTATTTAATTTGCTGATGTCCAAAATGACTGAGCAGAATAATGCTATGAGTGAGAAAATTGAAACGGTCATTAGTGAGAAAATTGAATCTCAGAATAATATTATGAGTGAGAAAATTGAATCTCAGAATAATATTATTAGTGAAAAAATTGAAGCTCAGAGTAATGCCATAAATAGTATTAATAAGAAGATTGATGATGTTAGTAATAAGATAGATCATAAGGTGTTAGAAATAAGTAAGCAAATTAATAATTTAGAAAGTAAAGTAAATAAGGAGTGTAGTGATATCAGAGCTGAGATGGAATTGGGTCGGAGCAATCTCCATACTGAAATCGAGCAAATTAGTGAGACATGCAACAAACAGATTGATGAATTAGGCGCCAAGATTGAGTCTAATAAAGGAGAAATCCATGAGTTAGTAGAAGAAAGGTTTGAAAAGATAACCAATACAGTGGGGCAAGAAACTAGGAAATGTATTAGTAGGGTAGAACAGGTGGAAAGAAAACTTGGAGAAGTAGGTGATCTAGAGAGTGAACAAAAATCATTATCACAGAAGGTGAGAGAATCGGAAGAAAAATTACAGGAGAAGTTAAGAAAAATTGAAGAAAAGGCTGAGGAAACATTGGAAGAAAAATTTCTGAGTTGCCAGAGAGTACTCCAGCAAGAAGTGCGTGATAGTAAGAATGTACGTGAGATAATTGTAAATAATGGTTTAATCACTAGAGATCATGATTTACCTAAGTTTTCTGGGAAAGAATTTAACCCGATGGAATTTATGAGAGTAGTAGAGAAGAAATTTGCTGTTCAATTAAGAGACAATATTATTAGCTGGGAAACTGTATTGGAGATCTTATCTAATGCTTTCGTAGGAGAGACTAAGTCTTGGTTTCAAGTATATAAAAGCTCGATGTCTAGTCTAACTGAATTTAAGGAGAAATTCATGGCTAAATTTTGGAGTGAAGGTGTTCAGAGTAGAGAGAGAGAGAGAGTAATGTTTGGCAGGTATAATTCTAACGAGGGTGTTAGAATGACTGAATACTTTTTGGCTCATGTTTTGGTGTGGAGAAATTTAGAATGTATTGGACCTGAGGCTGATATAGTTAGACTTATGGCTAAGCACTATCCCGATAGAATAAGAGAAGCTGTTTGTATGCAAAGAGTGGAGACTATTAAGGAAATGGAGATTTTGTTGGAAAGTTTTGATGCTTTAGGTAGTAGCTTGAATCATAGTAGGACACTAAATAGGAATGTAGAAGGAAGGGGTAACCAATCTAATAATCAGGACAGGACTATGAATAATCGTAACTACAGAAGAGAATATCAGGAGAGACCTAATTATAATTTCCACAGGGAGAGAAATTATCAAAATAGTTCGGAAAATTTCAGGACTGGGAGGCGTGATTATGGTAATCAACCAGAAGCTGGGAGGCGGGAGAATTCAGGCCATAATAATAATAATAATAATGACGCTAGAGGAAATAGGCAACAGGGGAGGCCGACTGAGGTGTGTAACCAACAAGTCGTAACCGAACCAAGTACTTTAAACGCGCAACGGACTGTATAAACAGGTCACTGAGACAGTCCGTAAATGGTAAGTTCACGTATAAGGTAGATAAGTATGTTAATGTCGACCAGCCTATAGTTGTAAGTGAACATGATTGTGACCTAAGTAGCAATAATTCAAATGTTTTAAGTGACGACTTAATCGTAGACAATAAATTTTATAAGTGTAATTTAAATTTAGATATAAGGCAAGATTTGTTAAGTGATCTTATATTATGTAATGAGGATAATTTAAGTAGTGTTACTGTTACACCGACGATTGAACTGCTGATATGGGGCAGAAAAGTTAAGATTTTGTTGGACTCTGGTAGTGAGAAGTCATGTGTAAATTCCAAGCTGTATGAGGAAGTTTTAAGAGAGAAGTATGAGGTAGCGGAAATTCCAGTGAGGAATACGTTCATCGTAACAGCTGTTGGAAACAAGTCTCAAAGAGTGAATAAACAAATAGCTGTCCCCATTAGCATAAGTGGAGAATGTATTTTCCAACCATGCTTAGTAGTGCCTAATTTAGTTTATGCCGTTATTTTAGGTACCGACTGGTTAACGTGTCACAAGGCTAAATTAAATTTTGATCTGTGTAATGTCAATCTTATTTGGGGAAAGAGTAGCAGGGAAGTCAGTTTACCATATGATGTTTTGTCAGAAATTAGTACGAATAAAGTGTGTTCTAGTACGGAAGGATCTTGTGAAATTCCTAATATGAGGAAAAATATTGATGTCTGCCATGTGTCTATACAGAGAGATTCTAGAGATGAATTGTATGAGACAGTGGAGAAATGTAAGTTAGCGGAAAGTCAGAAGGACGAATTGTGTGAATTATTGATATCACATAGTGATGTTTTTAGCGATCGGCCTGGTAGAACACATCTTTACGAACACAAATTTAATGTTATTGATAACTCAACTTTTGTAGGACCGAAATATCCCATTCCGTTAAAATACGCTAGCGCTGTTGAAGAGCAGATTGACATTATGCTAGATTATAATATAATTGAACCATCATGTAGTCCTAATTTAAATCCACTTGTTGTTATACCTAAGAAGGATAACACGGTAAGACTGTGCATTGATGGCAGATTAATGAATATGAGGATAGAAGCCGATCAGCAAAGGGCGGAGACGGTAGAGGAACTTATTCAACGTTTTGAAGGTAGAAAATGGTTTTCTACTTTTGATTTGTCGTCATCTTTCTGGCAGATTCCACTTAGAGAAAGCGACCGTCCACTTACGGCGTTTGCATACAAGAATTGCTTGTATCAGTTCGCCAGGGTGCCCTTCGGGACCCGTACTTCTTCTGCAGCATTAGTTAGAGCCATGAATAAAGTATTAGGGAGAGATACGGATAGTTTTGTGACCATGTACATCGATGACATTGTTATAGCATCCCACACGTTTGACGAACACATGAAACACTTACAGATTGTTCTACAGAAAATCAGGGAAGGGGGATTTACATTAAAACTGAGTAAATCGACATTGTGTTCACAACAGATCACATTTTTGGGACACACTGTATCTGAACAGGGGGTAAAACCGGAACAGACGAGATTAGACAAGATAAACAACACTCCTACTCCACGTAATGTTAAGCAATTGAAATCTTTTCTGGGAATGTGTAATTACTTTCGACGTTTTGTGGGTAAATATTCTGCGCTGTTAGAGCCGTTTCGTGAGCTATTGAAAGGAGGTGCGAAGTGGAAGTGGAGGAAAGAACATGATGAGGCTTTCCAGAAGTTGAAGGATGGATTTAATGAAGCTGTTATGTTGAGATATCCTATGTCAGATCGTGAATTTATTCTCATGACTGATGGTTCAGAGAAGGGAGTTGCTGGATGTTTATGTCAGAGAGATGATAACGGCAATTTAGGCATAGTTTCCTTGGCAAGTCGTGGGCTCAGTATGGCAGAAAAGAGATATACGATCACTGAGATTGAATTTCTTGCAATCATGTATTCATTAAGTAAGTTTAGAATGTATGTTTTAGGTAATAAATTCGAGATATGGACTGACCATCAGGCTTTGGTATTCTTAAATACTTATAAATTAACTAGTAATCGTATGACTCGTTGGATTTTAGCCATAAGTGAATATGATTTTAAGATACGTCATATTAAAGGGAAAGATAATGTTATGGCTGACTTTCTCAGCAGGTATCTCCCTAAGGAGGAAAATACTGTCTCTTTAGAGGTGAAAGAAGGTATTTTGATTTGTGTTGGCTCGATGACTGATAATACTGCAGAAAGAGATAAACTTCGTTATCTGTTGTCCGAGCAGGAAAGAGAAGAAGAGTTGGCGGGACTGTTGACCTCGCTTAGAGATAAGGAACCAGGTACTGTTCTAGTGAACGGTAAATTTACGTATAAGTTATGTAATGGTTTTCTCACTCGGAAATGTTATTCTGGGAAGTTCAATGTATGTGTACCTAAAGCCCTGCAAGAGGATATGATTTGGTTTTATCATAAGGAGCTGGGTCATTTTGGAGCAAATAAGGTCTTATATGCTATTCAGGGTAACTTTGTGTGGAGGAATATGGGAAGGCACGTGAGGAAAATACTCGCTACGTGTGATCTCTGCCAACGCTCTAAGCACCCGACTAGACTTCTAGAGGGGCCCAGGCAGGCTGTTATTGTTGACAGACCCGGGAAGCTTATTAGTGTTGATCTGTTTGGACCGTTAGTTAAATCCAGATATGGTTACCAATTTGTTTTTGTCTTGATTGATGCCTTCAGCAAATATGTCAAGATGTACCCATTGAGGAAAGCTACAGGGAAGGGTTGTCTCAAACAGGTCGTGGACAGATATATTCCTGAGTTCGGATGTCCCCTCAGAATATTATCTGATCATGGCAGCCAGTTTATTTCGAAGATCTGGAATACCAAACTAAATGAACTGGGGATCAAAACTATATTTTCATCGGTACGTTGCCCGCAAAGCAATATGGTTGAAAGAACGATGCGTGAAATAGGACGTATATTTAGGGCATATGTGCATGACAAACACAACTCGTGGTTTTCACAGTTGGGTAATGTCGAACGTTGGTGTAACATCACGTTGCACGAGTCCACTGGATTTACGCCTTATGAAATTCATCACGGCAGGAAGCCTACTGATGAAATTGCGAGTATGTTAGGCTTGGACTTGGGAGAGGAGAAAACTAAGGATTTTTATATCCAGCTGGCTAGGGAGAATTTAAAGAAAGCAGGAGATAAACGTATTCGCCAGCAGAAAAAGACTACATTGGATGAATTTGAGCTTGGTGACAAGGTTTTACTCATAGTGCCACTCCCGTCATCAGCAGAAGCTGGTCAATTTTCTAAGTTTTTCTTGTTATATCAGGGATACTTCACCGTAGTGAAACGGATTGGGAAATGTGCTTATTCATTAGAAGACAAGGAAGGAAATATCGTAGGAACATACAATATAAGAAATCTTAAGAAATATATCATGTGAGTTTGTTGATTAATTTTCATTATTATGTTAATTCACCATGTTTTATGAAGCTGGCATTGCGAACAGGACTTCAGTGAAATTAGCGTGTGTTGTGATATTAAGTGAAGCATGGCAGTGCAATAAACTCCAGTGCTTGGAGACAGTGTATATAATGAAATGTCTTCGAGAATTACTTTTGAACACTCAATGAACGTTTGAAACGACAGAAGTGAGAAAGAAATGTAATCTGTATGTAAATAATGCTGTATAATCAAAGTGAAATTGATAATTGATCAATGTTTTATATGTGTAACAACGAACATCCAGATGGATGAAAATATGTACCCAATTTGTAAAGGGCATTTTTATACATGTATCTATGGTGTACTCGATGTCAGGTGATTGTGTAGATATTTCATGAATCAATCGATTCATTTAATCGATTATTTCATGAGGGAGGCGTTCTGTAACCGTACAACAGGGTTACAGACTCCATTCTGTATTTATTATTATTATTATTATTATTATTATTATTATTATTATTATTATTAACCAGATTCATTAGATTTTATATATTCTGTTTCTCATCATTTAGACTGTAATAATTAGGTATCGCGTATATTATTGTATTTAATCATAGGTAAGTGAAATTAATTTGTAATTATTCTGTATTGTAGTAAGTGAGATTTGTTGGTTTCATATTGTCATGCTGTGGCTTGTAACTTTGGCTAGATGAGCTGGCATAGTATTTTGCAATCGAGGCTATGTTTAACTGTGCAAGGAGATTTCCCGGTGACGCAATCGGCTTAGTCATTCTCGGACCGCTTGGGTACGCTTAGACGACACATGACTGATGACATCAGTGCGTGGACACGTGATTGCGACCAAGTGTCAGTATTCGCCAGCTACTGTATGTGGAAGTGGAAGGGATGAACAGTGAGTGGGGAGATGAGTCGTCATCGCGAGGTGATATAAAGTCAAGGCGACGGTGGGGAGAGGTATTCTGTTCTTACTCAGCAGATGATATCAATCAGTTGATAGTACTCAGTTCATAAGCAGTTCATATCGTGCAGATCATATGTAACAGTCAGATGTATCAAATGGAAGAAGTGGTCTTAGTGTGATGGTCAGAGCTAAGAGTCGTGTTTGAAGAAGTAATAATCGAGGAGGTCAACAAGTGGTGCTTGTATCCGAGCAGAGACGGGTACTATGCTGATAAAGAAACATCATCTTCTTGTGAGGATGGACTTCACAAGATGTTTCAATAATATTTTCCAATTATTTAAAATATATTGAGTGGACGTAATTACATTGGAGCTCCCTACATGCGTACATGGTATGTAGGCCAACTCCTTGTGACATAAGAAGATTACAGCAGACGGCTCCCGACTTCAGCTCACAGGTTTTCCCAAGAATTTCAAGTTCAACAGCGGTGTATGCAGACAACAGGTAATTAAAGCATCAGACATGTTATGCATTCATAACATGAAGAAGAGTGTAATCAGCGGCGATATCACATCTCACTTCAAGTTCATGCCAATAGCTTTTTTTGTTTAGATTAAATTTTCCTTTTCTTTGTACCGCAAATCTCACGATATATTTCTTTTGTTAAATTAAAAGACGTAAATGATTGTTCATTGTGACGTAAATTTAGTCATAAACTCAGTTTTATTTTTAATTATAATAAGTGATTCCAGTTCCATGTACAATCCTCAATTGTGGAAATGCAACAGTAATTTAATAATGTCCTGATCCATATCCCTGTATATTGCCAGATATGTGAGTTTATCACCTCACGCCTTGAGATAATTGATATAAGAGGTATGCTCTACCGAATTTTGTTGTTTTTCTTAAAAAAGCAACTGGCGCTCAAACAAATGTTATGTATATTGTGTGAAGGAGATGTAAGTATAAGAGTAGTGGTTGGAGTAGCCACAACACCACGTGTGGGGGGGTGGGGGATGACACAAGTTTACTGTTACAGAAAGAGAGCATGTTATACGATACCTCTGTCATACAACAATACAGTAGAAAAGATATCCAACATCACAAAATATTTTCTCTTGAAATGGGTGATATCACCGAGGGAGTTGGCCGTGCGGTTAGGGTCGCGCAGCTGGGAGCTTGCATTTGGGAGATGGTGGGTTCGAATCTCACAGTCGGTATCCCTGAGGATGGTATTCCGAGGTTGCCCATTTTCACACCAGGCAAATGCTGGGGCTGTACCTTAACTAGGGTCATGGTCGCTTCCTTCCCAATCCTTCCCATCCTTCCGTTGCCGAAAACCTTGTTTGGGTTAATCTGACGTTAAACCAGTAGGAAGGAAAAGAGTGAGATCTTGCCCAATTATTCCCTTGCGCACCTAATTAGAGCAAACTGGTGTTCTTAGAGAGTCACAAAGGTGCATCTATCTATTCATTTAATTCGTTGTTAACTGATTTTACAATGAACACAAGGCAATTATGCAACAGCGGCTTTGTTTTGGCGTTACACAACGATTCTGTATCAACTACTTATCCTTTGCAGATACTTTCATTTTCAAGATCTCAAGACTATTTCAATTCGATCGTGAAATTACTTGCGCTTCAACCCAGAGTGGCAGTGGGCTGATCAGCCTCCAGGACGCTAGTAGCTAGTGTGCTAGTGAGACATGTACAATAAACCCTAAAGGCCAACTAGTTACACATACTACTACTAAATGTTTTCACTCCTTCCCTGAAGGGAAAGGCGGGTCTCGTAGACGGTGACGCCGTCTCTCAGGCCGGGAGATTTGTATCGGAGAAGGAGATGGGCGGAGAAGGTGAGAGGGTTGGCGGCCGTGGCCTGTACTATGAGCTATCCCCGCAGGAGAATGGAAAACCACGGAAAATCATTAGTTACACATCACTGCAAGTCTCGTTTGAAGAGAGTGACAGTGCATTACGGGATATGTGTACTTCCGCTTGCTATAAACGCCTGCCTTTGATTTTTATATCAAAAGTAAATTCCCATTAGAGAACTGTAACTTAATTTCACCGATTGTGAATACAAGGTCAACAATAATTGAAAGTACCCAAGCTCTTTAAGCTCTTACCATCATTTTGCTCCAGTGTAGCAGCGGTCTCACTAGTTGGAATGCCACACCTATCTAAGGCCCTTGATGCTATTATGGTTCTGTATTGGGAATTTAATTTTCTATTATCATTGTTTAAACTGATGTCCGCCACAACATTTCATGACAATTTAACATCTCTTCATTGACAGTCATACAATAGGAATCCCTTCACAACCGTTATCAACTAACAGAAGGAGACTCATTCTGTGATGTTTAACGAGTTGTCTAACCTTCTGATTTTAAGACAATTGAATAATGAATCTCTTCTTACTTCCTTTACATTTGTTAAAGACTTCTGAAGGATGATTTCGTCTCTCATTGTTATTGTTACGAGGTATCTGTGGAACAGCAGAGGTGAAAGAAGGTGCGGGGGTGAACGGGCCTCAAAATACGAAATTAAAGTTAAGATAAAATTTTAACAAGGTTATATTTTCTTTTCAAAATTGAGAAATAACAAGAATGGCAGGTACAGAGTAGCAAGGCAACAAAAGTACAATTACAGTATTTACAGGATTTGGGCTTCGAGCCCCGAACTCACAATTCTTGGGCAACTAGCCCAACTTTACCCCAAAACAAGATTTAACAGAGGGGCAGAAAACCCCATTCTTGCCCAGGAGCACTTGCTCTAAATTACACAGAAAAGCCTCCTCGAGGCATACATACTCAATTTTCAAGAAAGAGCCACTCGCTCTCAACTTTAAGCCTATCAAAGGCCACACCAAACTCCACCTTCAAGTTGTCCTCTAAGGACCTAGACACGGGGGTAAAATACCCAAACTACTGAGGTCTATTAAGTGAGAAAAAGGTTAATTACATGACCTCCAAAATAACAGTTTGAGAGGAGGCGATCTGCACTCCTAATACATTTGTTTAAAACCTATTTGGCACTAGGCCGTTAATGCAAGGGCTAATCCCATACTAAAGAGGTGACTTTAGAAAGAAACAATTTACATTACGTTAAGGAAGAAAAGTAGTGAAAATAAGTTCACCTCTAAACAATATGAGTGGGAGCTCGAGAGGGTTAAGCACTCTCTATCCCAATATGTAGCTTAAAAGAGAATAGATACTAAGAGTCTTTACATTTTAGGGAAAAGTTACATGGTGGAAAAGCTTCGGACCCGCCCCGAGAGTTAAACTGCTGAGCTAGCAAGAAAAGAAGTTATTAAACGGCCATTACCTTATGGATGAACTGCTGCCCGAAGAAAGAGGCGCTTCCCGCCCCCTGCTACGTACTTTACACTTTGAAAGTTGGTACTGAAGTGGCGCAGACACCCGAAAATCAGCAGTTTATATACTCTCGTGGAAAGTTCGAGGCGTTTCGGAAATGAGAACACCCGCCCAAAAAACTTTATTGGCTAGGGTTAAGCAAGATATTTAAGTTGGAGAAGATACATCTGATTGGTCAGAAATTAATTAAAGAAATTCGGGATTGGCTAAATTCAAAACAAGGGGAAGGAAAGGGTTATACAGCCAACTTAAACAATAACAGAAAGAAATTTAACAAGGAACAACTTTTGAAATAAAAATTTCTCCAAAAAAACAGTTCTTTCACTTCGCACTAGGGTGCACCATTGTAGTTCTTCAGTAGTGTCCTCTAGAAGAGAAAGTTCACACTTCTTACTACAGGTAAAACAAAAATACGTCGAAAACGACCCAGTTCAGAAACTTCAAAATTTCCAAGTAGTGACATCTTCTGAGAAACTTGAAAATTAACACAGTAGATAAAGTTCAGACTTCCTCCAGCAGAGGAGTTTCAACAGGCGCAAAGTTTGAATTAGCGGCGTGGAGGTGTACCGCCCGGTACAGTTATTATAAATTGCTGAACGCTAAATAGCGATCCCATATTTCTTTGGTAATATTGTATCAAACGATATAGGCCTGAACATTAAGGACTCAGCGATTCAGTTTCTAATGTCTGACTGAGGTCCGGGTGGCCCGAGTTCAATTCCTATCACTACCTCGGAATTCTTATTGTCATCGTATTCCGGATTAAATTTGCTCAGCCTTAGTAATCCGGAAAGTTGCAAAACCCATTTCTTAAATTGACATTGTTTGTGGTGGAAATTTTCATCGCAGGCTTCGGTCAATTGTTGAATGGTCATGGGACCTGAGTGGTATTATCACTGGCTTTTTGACAAGGTGGCCGTGGCTCGAATCCTGGCCACTGAATATGGGATATTTGAATTGAAATATCTCCTCCCTGGTGCGAATTCCACGTAAAATTGGAGATTGCGTGGCTAATATCACGTCATCAACAGTCACAAAAAACTACAATCTTGCTTGCTTGCTTTTTCCCGAGGTTTCTAGTCCCATTAAGTTTATCTCCTGACGGTTAAGGTGTACTCAGTTATAATGGCATAGACCAAACATTAAACTCTCACTTCTGCGTAAAAGGAAATCCATTTTCTGGGATTTAATTTTGATTGAAAACAAACAGCTTGTAAACTGACAATCCTCTAGATATAATCTCTGTATCATACGATCAGCTCCGTGATCTTTCAAATTATAGTATCAGTAGGCATTCATATTTCATTCTTATTACACTTAGGAATATTTTGTTATTTCACACAACCGTTCTAAGAGAGATTTCTCCGTGCGATTCCTTACTTTGCATTATTTTTTTTGCTTCTTTCTTGCACGTCCCGTGGTGTAGTGGTAACGAGCTCTCCCCTTTCCCCTAAGCCTCGGGTTCGATTCCTTGTCAGGTCAGGGATTTCTACGTGTGGCCTCGTAATCTGAAAACCTTCGCGCTGAGGAGCGGTTGTTTGATCCATAAAAGCTCTTCCACCATGGATTAAATATCTTGTTTGATTTATTCCTTTCTTACGAGGGGATTCAGGCTTTCTTTCAGTTCCGCGTATTGATGAATGTGGATACTATCGGATAACATGTATTACAGTGTCATCTATGACGGTGTGCGTATCTGTATATATTTGAGTTAGTAATTAGAGTTGGTGCTCCGGGACTTAAACTGTTCAAATGTTTGTCTGCGACCACTCGTGCGATACATTAAACGCATGCTTAAATACCTATACAAAATTGGTATAATTGCCACAGTACAGTACAGAACAGAATATCAGAAGCATACTTTGCGCTATAATATTTGGTATTGATTTCAAAAAATATGGTAACTATCAGTAATTGAAAGAAATACCTCTTAAAGTTGGAAATACCGATTTTAGTTCGCAGCATATTTAAGACCAGCTGGTGTGTGACCGTCATTAACCGATTAGATTTTGTACCAGAAACACTAACGCTATCTAGCGGAGTAGATTGACAGTGGAGAGACAAGGTACAAACAACATTAGTCAGTCAATTATTGTTGATTCATTTTACCGGCTTAGAATAAAGTAGGCCATCATAATTTGTTTCTTCAGGCTCTGCAATATTAGTGTATTCGAAACCAACTTTCAAGCCCACGTTCTTTCTTCGAGTATTCATTACTTCACGTTTCTCATCTCATTTCGATAGACATTTTCTTCAGCTTACTGCCCAATAGGAAATAATAAGCACGTGGCTTTGCAGCTTATAAGAACAATCACAACCACCGCCATTATCGTCGCCGGTTTGTTCGTAACCATGGCGACTGAACAATATTTACACATCACTGATGCTCGCCGTTGATGACCTCAGCAATACCAATCTAAATTGATGAATATCTCCACATTTATTAGCAACACGTTAGAAATGTGTCAGAGATGAAAAATTGAAAATGGGATTTTCTATCGTTCTTGTTATTTACACCGTTTACATGTAACTAATATTTCAATAGATATTTGGAAGTTAGTAAATATGATACTCACGAATGTTATAGTAAAACCTGTCACACGTAAAAGTTCAGGAGTTATATTTTTACTATGTAAAGTTTTTCCATACAGCTCATATTAATGGAGTAATTTAGCATTTCTTTTCTTCATAATTTTGGCATTGCTATACCACTCTGTACTAATAAAACAAGTAGTGCGTTCGCTTTCGGTCCTGTCTGGAAAATCGCATTTAAGCGCGGAGGGTGGGCCGGGACCGAAACGCAACACTAGCGTGGGGAATTATTGCGTTTGTGTAATAATAGCCTGCATTATAATGGGTACAAACCTCGTCACAGGTGATGTTAAAATAGGTGTCCTCTTGCATTCGCAAATTCCTGACATCGTTTGATGAAATTTCCAGTCACACGCTTTATTTCTACTTCCGTAATTCTCATGATTTCTGTAGTTATATTATCTTTAAGTTCTTCTACAGCGTGTGGATAGTTCCTGTGCACTATTTTTTAGGTTTCCACGAAAATAAACGTCACACACGATAAGATCTGTGGAACGGAAAACGGAAAACCCATAGCTCTTTCGAGATGATCCTGTCATGGTAAATAGCATCCATGGAATCAGCAGCAGTATGGGCTGTATCAGAATCTTGTTGAAAATTTCCACTTGAAATTGAAAAAAATGGTGCGAGTATATTTGTGCGGTATCTCTCCGAATTTACCAAACCATTAAACGGTACAGGCTCTATTATTCATTGTGTTGTTGTAGTGCACCATAAGCCAACATTAGCATAATGCAATGGCACTTCATGAATTAAGTGGCGATTTTATGTGCTCCAGCAATATAACCACTTAAATGAAATCATGCCTCGTCATAAAAATCGTCTGACTCCGTTGGCATCATTAGCTGCAATCCTCGGGAGCCCGGGTTCGTTTGCCGGTATTGCCAGAAATATATGAATGGCAGGAAGAGTGGTATGTGATTAAAGTGGCACATGCACCTCACCTCCATTAGGGGTGTACCTGAAAAGAGCTGTGCCACTTCCGGATAAGAACACGAGCTTACTTGATCAGCAGAAGTATTGAATGGGGATTAACAACACTTTGTAATATCCAGCTTCACAAAGTGACTCGTTTGTAAGAGTCAAGAGATCATAATTCATGTACGATAGTCACTCAACTAGGTTTCAAGTGTGAAAGTTTAGTAGCCGTATGGATTGAAACACCTATTTTCTGTACAACATGCGATAATGATTTTTCTTGTGAGTGTTTAATGATGTGCTAATTTCAGAGCTTTAATCCTCAATTAAAAACCTTCGTTTGTGCTTAGAAGGATAGAAGAGACTTAAATGCAGTAAGATGTCGAAAATTCCATTGGATGCTATTTTAGTTCGCAGCTTTGATGACCTCATTGGCCAGAAATCGTTAGATACTCCTCACAGAAGAGACAAGTTGACAAAGTTCTATTGTATAAATGATGAACGCTTCTGTGAAAGATACAAAATTAATCTTGCCTGATTATCTTCACTACTGAACCTGGGAAGTTCCAGAATGTTATCCCTTTAAATGTCTTATAACAACGTTGAAGTTTCTGAATGGCTTTCCATTAAGGAGTTCTGCAATGTCTGACTAATATGTTGAGTATTGTTAATGTACTGCGGCCAATTTTATATAACTTCCCGGGGGTGCCCAATGATACATGACATTTTCCGTTGTTCACATTGAACAATTCCCTTTCTGCCCACCACACCTGGCCTGTTAATGTTTTAGCTGCAATACACTTTGATGGTCTGAATGTGCTGGAGTAAATCTTGGAAAGGAATGCCTTTAGATCCTATCAAATACAGAGCGCATACTTTTCTTTTCAAACTACACTACACTGTCGCTTCAACAACTGTACTCTGTTTATTCATTTCGCAACAGCTTCACGTTGTGTTCAGCACTTCTACCCGTTCATAGAAGAAAAAGCATCAAGTACCGACAGTAATAATTTGCTCACATACATCTAAATTTCAGTAATTATATTTATCATGATTCAAATTTGTGATGGATGCAGTCAAATGTGACGTTGTAAATCGTTGTAAAGGTGAACACAGAACACTCCATCTATTAAACATGATCAGATCTTTTCCGATTACCCAGCGAGATGGCCGTGCGGTTAGGGGCGCGCAGCTGTGAGCTTGCATCCGGGAGATAGTGGGTTTGAACCCCACTGTCGGCAGATCTGAAGGTGGTTTTCCGTGCTTTTCCATTCTCACACCAGACAAGTGCTGAGGCTGTGCCTTAATTAAGGTCACCGTAGCTTCCATCCCACTCCTAGCCCTTTCTTATACCAACGTCGGTGCGACATAAAGCAACTTGTAAAAATATTATTTTTTCGGATTGCATACACAAAGATCTCAGAAAAAACAGATTTCTCCATCCAGCAGAAGGTTTGTGCACCTGCGAACGTTCTTTAATGCCCCTAATGAGAGTAGAGAAATATTTTCAGTGGTCTTTACGACTGGCAAGCTGTCAGCAGAAAGGGAACATCTGATCTATCACTCGCAGAGCTATATTTTCTGTTTCCTACAATTTCACTCAGCGCGTCTCTTCCTAGCTGGCGCCATTTGTACTTCAACGTTGTAAATTACAGATTAACTCATTGTTCTTTCAACACGATAGATATAGTTCCTTACGTTTGCCTCAGGCAACCCGCATGATTCCAGACTGACGTTTCTGTTAGCCTTTGTTCGTCTTTATTTCGTTTCACAATCTCGTATTGTTGCTCCGAAGTGCATTGCCTCCTACCACCTTGGAAATGACAAGAGTTACATGTATGAAAACCTCATTGTTATCTGTGTTTTAGAAGTAGCGTTCTCAGTGTTGTGATGACTGTCGCATGTACTGATGACACTGATATGTTCAAACTATGTTTTGTACACCACAACCTGTTTCGGAGGTTGGCTTAGTAACAGTGTCGCCTCTAGATTGAGTTTTACTATGGAAAATTTATTTCTGGTTTGGAAGTTGAGATGAGGTGCACTCAGTCTCATAAATGAAGAGAGGCTTTGGTTCGAATGCCACTTTTGACCTTTTAGAAGTGACTTCTCGTGGCTTCTTATTTCATAATCATATGATTAATATTAATTTATGTCCTTTCAATTGCAGAATATTTTAAGAGGCATTTTTTTCCTAGTGTTTCCTTGCCGCACTTACACCCTCAGATTTTCGGTGATAGTGGTACGGGAAAGGGCATAGACGTAGCCTCAGTCAAGGTAAATTCCCGTCATATAACTGGTGAGAAAATAGGAAACCACGGAAATTAATATTTAGGGCTACCGACAATGGGGTTCAAACCCACCATTTCCCGAATGCGAGGTTACGGCTACATGACCCGTATCGCTTAACCAACTCGCTCGGTTTTAAGAGATATTTGCGTGTCAGTAGTTTTTCTTGTAGAAGCTTTATCGTACCGGAAGAAAATGACTCGGAGTTGTGATATTTAAACGCCCTAAAATGCCACCGACCGTAGTAGGGGCCAAATCCAATATCTTGAGAATACAAGGGCAGTGGCTAATTAAGTACGTCACTGAGGTAGGTTGGCTTCTTATTTCAACTTCAAGTGAAAGTCAGCTTCATATTTTAAATTCTACCTACCGGGCGAGTTGGCCGTGCGGTCAGGGGCACGCGGCTGTGAGCTTGCATTCGGGAGATAGTGGGTTCGAATCCCACTGTCGGCAGCCCTGAAGATGTTTTTCCGTGGTTTCCCATTTTCACACCTGGCAAATGCTGGGGCTGTACCTTAATTAAGGCCACGGCAGCTTCCTTCCAACTCCTACGCCTTTCCTATCCCATCGTCGCCATAAGACCTATCTGTGTCGGTGCGACGTAAAGCAACTAGTTCATTGCTTATTCAGTAAATACTGCATAATTAATGTGAAAGAGAAACACACACACACACACACACACACACACACACACACACACACACACACACACACACACACACACACACACACACACACATTATATATTATTATGTATTAACTGGCTACGGCCACTTCTTGCCCAATCATTGTTTCTATACATTACAAACACACAGAGCAGTGCAGGGAGTATCGCTACAGCCATCGCGAGTTATCAGAGTGTCTTCAAACATACAGAGCATAGTGGCTATTGACCTTAATGTCCCATCCTGTAAAATACAAGAAGCAGCTTTTATATACGATAAGAGGTTGTATTATACGAAGTTCAAATTCATTACTCAGGAAAGCTTTCTAATAATTTGTGTTATTGTAAATTATTCACTGATTTGGAATTAGTAGAAGTCCGAACTGAGAATGTATTCTGGAAACTCGAAGCAAGTATACTGGTTGTATTTGCTCTGCCATAACGCAAATCCCTGCCCACTGCTGTGCTTGAGAGGAGGGAAGGGAAAGGAAGTGGGGTGTATGAAAGGCGGCGACAGAGGTAATACTCGATGCGAATGTACAAGTTTCTCGTTCGTTTACCGCAGTCGCTTCCCAGCCCCAGTAGGGAGAATACAATTTGTTCTGCCCTCATTGGCTGCTAAGTTTGCGGTATAAATTGGTGAGAATGGTTCCGTTTCGGTACAATAACGAAGAAATTTCTGATATGCACCTAAACTATGGCGCAGAAAATTGGAGAGAAGCCACATTGATTTATGGCGTCCGGTACCATAATTGCCGCCAACCTCATCATTCAACCTACGTGGTCATTGGCAGGCGTCTCATGCGACAGTAGTGCGCTAATTTCAGCATCGGTTTAGTACCAGCATTTGGGCCGGCATTGTTGGTGTCTATTTACTTGGGCCGTATGTGCTTCCTCCTCGCCTAAACAGTGAGAATGCTACCGTTCCTCGGCAGAATCACTGCCTGGATTATTGGAAGATGTTCCTTGGGGTATTCGGCAGCGAATGTTGCTGTGTCATAATGGCGGTCTACCGCAATTCACTCAGCGTGTCAGGCAGCACTTATATGATCGTTATCGAGGAAGATTGATAGGGCGTGGTGGGCCAGTTAGATTGTATCCGTGTTCGGCCGCTTTAACTCCCATGGACTTTTCTTGTTGCGTGAAAATCGAAGTACTCGTAGAGAAGGCAATATTGAACATTTTCTGTAATCAAACCATTGTGCGTATTATTTATTTCGTTCAGTGTTTCATTATTTTTAGAATGTTGCGAGTAAAGGAATGCACGATCGTGGAACGGCATCGATGCACTTTCGCGCATGTTAAACAATGAATAACTTTACTGAAACCTACATACGATGGTCCATTCCTTGGCCAAGAAGTGTGTCTTAGTTACTGTGTTTTTTGGTACTACGTGTGCAATTGGGGCTACTTAATAAACAAACTGTGGATATTGCCTAAGGACAATTCTGCGCGAGTCGAACGGAGAAACTCGTGCATTCGCACGGAGCATTATCTCTGCCTCCGCCTATCATATACCTCACTTCCCTTCCCTGAGACACAGCAGCGGGCAGCGGTTTCCGCTCTGGCACAGTTCGTTAATTTGAATCGCGCGCCCAGATATAACAAATTAACCTCATTTCCTCGAGAAAAAAAATACTCAGCCAATCCCATTGCGCCATCGTTCTTTATACGATACGAAGAACATCCCTGAGTTTTTTGTCGGTATAATTTAGAAACACACTGCATAGTGCATAGCTGCCTCTAGTGTGAGGAGTGGGGGAACTGCCAAATTCCGTTCAAGGTCAGTCTCCCGTGAGTTTTGTTCAGATTTCGGCTTGTATAAGGCACTCGCGCACTGAAAATTGACGATTTATTATTCTTAATATAGTAATTTAGGGATATCTCGACACGCTAAGTAAAAATCTGTAATTTTGATCATGCTTTATTTGTAAAATATTTCAATTATTTCCCTGGTGATTTTGTACACAGTTAGTTTATCTTTTCTATTATTTATTATTATTTATGGCAAAACATAGCATTTCATAACATGTTAAATTATCAAATAAATAAAAGATAAATAATGTCCACTTCTCCCGCACTTAGGGAGAACCTGACACGAGTGACAGTGTCGAGATCTCCCAGCTTGTCGTGTCTAGATCTCCCCGAATTTCATTGGCAGGCAAGAGGTCGCAACACTTACTAAACTGAAGGTTTGGCGATTTGGAAATGGCATGACCGCTTCTCCGAAACTTGCTTTGTGCGCCTAACCTAAAACATTATCTTAAAAGTATCGCATATCTACCTATTTCTTTACACAACCTACTCATCATATTATAGCAAGTTACTTTTAAATCATATATCACTTACTTACTCACCTCCAGTTCTTCATATGCCTTGTATTTATAGCGATAATCTTCAGCTAACAGGATGTCCATGAGCACAAAACCATACGGCTCCAGTAAATATAGTTGAAAGTTTGACCTGTGCAGTACTGTGGTTACCAGAGGCGCTAAGCTTAAAAGTGTCGAGTTCTCCCTCATGTCGGGATCTCCCTAAGTTACCTTATTGAAATTTTTCAGCTCGCATTTATAGGACTATCGAAGTATCGATTTCAGATTCAGGAGGTCATATAGACTGTATCGCTATTGACCAATCCAAGGCTTTTGACAGAGTCGATCATGGAAGATTTCTGACGAAAATTAGGGCTATTGGATTAGACAAAAGAGTGTTTGTATGGGTGGCTATATTTCTAGAAAATAGAACTCAGAAATTAGAGCAGGTGAAACTTTACCTGATTCAGTAATGATTAAGTCCTTTATGATTGGTCCTTTATATTTTCTTATATATGCTGTGTATATATATACACAGCCTGCGATTAAAATGACTACACCGTGAAGGTGGCTTGCTACAAACGTCAAATTTGCATGCTGGGGTATGAATATGGTTAGCATTTCAGCGTATCCGCACACAACAGGTAGAAGTAACGCCATCTGCAATCTGTATAAAAGGGAAGATTGCACTGTGGGTTTCTCAGTCCGAAGTCGCGTTCGAACGTTGTTTGTTTGCGTAAAGATTGTGTCTTGCCTCGTGTGACGGGGAGAATCGCCTACCAGCGGGTATCGGAACTTGAGCGCGGCAGGATCGTGGCCTACTGGGACTGCGACTTAACGTTTCACAGTATTGCTGCTCGCGTTCTTCAGGCTGTCGTGAGAATATGGAATTGATGGGTTCACGAGGGTCACAGTACGCTATACAGGATCTCGGCGGCTCCCAGTCATGCTGTCCGCACGGCGTTGCGGGACCGTACACCTACGTCACGGTTATAATATGATCATAGCTCGTTTGCAGGATGACAAGTGTTCGCAGAGACAGTGCGACGACGTCTTCAGCACTACGGACTGTCAGCACATTAAACACTGTTACAGTTTCGCTTTACACCGCAGCAGATGCAGGTACACCAATAGTGCGGCGTTGAACGACGACCATGGACACAGGAATTGCGTCACCTAGCCTTTTGAGACAAATCCCGGTTCTGCTTACAACATCATGATAGACGTATCCATGTATGGAGGTGCCGAGGAGAACGAACGTTACCATCTTGAACTCGTCATCGTCATTGGAATGATGTACCTGTATCTGTTACCAAGCTAAGTTCGACTGGACGCTCAGCCGGATTACAGCTGTTATTGCTGCCAGTGAGAGTATGGTTTCAGTGTATGGGACCCACACCAGGACTACTGGATACGAGTACTGGAAGAAATCAAAAGGAAAGCAGCACGATTTGTGATATGGCGATTTCCGATAAAAGAGTAGTGTTACGAAAATGTTGCAAACTGTGGACTGGGAAGACTTGAGAGTAAGGAAATGAGCTGCTCGGTTAAGCAATATGCTCCGAGCTGTCAGTTGAGAGTTGGCGTGGAATGACATTAGTAGACGAAGAAGCTTGAGTGGAGCTTTTAAGAAGTAGGAAATATATAATGAAGATAAAGTTGGAATTTAATAGCGATATATTGTGGCACATATTCATTTATAGGAAAAGGAATTAGGGAATGGAATAATTTATCAAGGGAAATGTCAAATAATTTCCGCGTTCTTTGGAAACATTTAAGGAACAGCTAGGTAAACAATTGATTATGAATCTTCCACCTGGGCGACTGCCCTAGATGTATACTCATGTTAATAAAAACCAGAACACCTTGAAGGACTAGAGATAGGAAGTTCATATTCACAAGACATGTGCATTAGTATGTGCGGAAGAAATGATTAGCATTTGAACAATGTCGGCCCTCATGTTCAAGGTCCACATCGATATCTCGCCGCACCACCACCGACTGGTAAAATGTGCCTGCGGCTATTGCTGTCGCTATAAACCGAAGGTAATTGATCATTGTGACTTGGGCAGACGTGCAGGACGCCTCACAGACGTGTGCGAGAAACGTATCGCCAAATGAGTGAGTTTGAAAGAGAGCGCATTATTGACATGAGAGAACGTGATGCATCCATCCGGGAAATTGCTGCTCGTGTGGGACGAAGTGTGTCGGCAGTGCAACGGGTGTCTACAGAATGCTTCACAGAAGGCCGTAGAACACAATGAGATGGGTCTGGTCGCACCACACAGACCACCCCCCGAGAAGATCGACACCTCTTCCGAATGGCATTGCAGGACAGATCTGCGTCCTCCCTTGCTCTGGCTCATCAGTGGTACAGTGTAAAACATCGTACACTATCAGGAGTGACAGTCCGTCGCCATTTATTACGGCCTGTGTTACCGACGCATCGACCACTTCTCCGCCTAACTTTGACAAATGTGCAAAAACATGCTAGACTTCAATGGTGTATAAAGCGACGTCATTGGGAACAGGATTTGCAGTAGATAGTGTTTTCGGCGATTCCAGGTTCGGTTTGTTTGAAAATTATGGCCGCATTTTGGTTCGCCGCAGACAGGGAGCGAGGTATTACATTGACTGCATTCGCACAAGACATACAGCACCAATTCAAGATCTCATGGTGTGGGGTGCTATTGGGTACAACCACATATCACAGTTGGTGTGTGTCCAGGGCACTGTGACCAGTTTGACCTATGTGAATGACATTTTGCGATCCGTAGCCATACCCTTTCTGCACGACACCCCAGTCGCCATATTTCAGCAGGATAATGCGCGACCAAAAGTTGCTGCACGAATACGTGCCTTCTTGTAGTCACTGGATGCCAGAGTGTTGCCCCGACCCGCCCGATCACCGAACTTGTCGCCAATCGACGATGTGTGGGATACGACGACCCAATGCCAAACACTAAAGGTGAACTGTGGAACCAGGTGAATGCAGCATGGATGGCTATACCCCAGGTCGCCATTCGCGCCTTATACGCGTCGATGCCTACACGCATGCAACAAGCTGTCAGTGCCCATGGAGGACCCAATGCCTACTAGGCAACAGGACACGTGCTGACCCTAGGTGACTGAAATGCTAATTGTTTCTGAAGAGCATACTAATGAACATGTCCAGTGAATATGAACGTCCTATCTCTAGTCTTTCGAGGTGTTTTTTTATGAACATGAGTGTAGATTTGTGGTGACTGATCGATTTGATCGCGACTCGAAATACCGAACCTTTGCTGTATTTCAACATGCGGTTCTAGTGGTTCAGAATGAGCACTCGTCTTGCCTTACCAGACACCGTAAACTGGGGCAAGCTGTTTTCTTGTGATCTCAATAGCACAACTGGTACTCTACAGTATGCAGAGGCATGTATCGTAAATATTATGTGATATATTCCTTGGGTTTGCAACGTATTTACGACAGATGAATTAAAGACAAGATAGGAAGGTTTATGCTATTAAAAGAAATAAAATAATGATATTTGCTCGTTTCAGCCCAGCATATGCTGCAATATCGAGGGAAATTCTCGGCTTGTGACACCAACCCACGACAAGAGACTGCAAATGTTCATTGTCTTAATGGACAATATTTCAAGCACATAATAAAGTAGATATATTCGGATGACTAATTGAGGAGCTCCTTTTCAAACAACTTCTAATTAATTTGTAGGAACCCGGGATCGTTTGCCGTGCGGTTAGGGGCGCGCTGCTGTGAGCCTGCATGCCGGGGATAGTGGGTTCGAGCCGCACTGTCGGCAGCCCTGAAGATGGTTTCCCGTGGTTTCCCATTTTCACACCACGGAAATACCGGCTGACAATGTACCTTCATTACGGCCACGGCAGCTTCCTTCCCACTTCTAAGCCTTTCCTGTTCCTTCATGACCTATCTATGCCGATGCGACGTAAACAAATAGTAATTTGTATGTTTTGTTTTTATGAGAATTTCTCTTATGGTCAACCAACGATTGACCATGAAAAGTGAATCGGAGTAGTGACTTCACTGCATAAAGAAATCACGCTGTGGGTGATTTTCCATTCTTCGAAGTGTCGTTGCTCTTCCTAGTTGCTAGTAGTTCAACGTCGCACTAACACATAGAAAGTTTTTGGCGACGCAATGATGGGAAAAGTAGCGGCAGTGGCCTTAATTAAGGCACTACCCCTGGAAGTGCCAGGTGTGAACATAGGAAACCACTGGAAAACCATATTCAGGGCAACCAACTGTGCGATTCGAACCCACCAGCTCAAAGCTACCTAACCCTAACCACGTGGCCAACTCACTCCTTTTAACATAATAATCACCATTGGGCTGTCCACTTACATCATTACCAATGAAGTTTAACCTCGGACATAATTCATTATTGCTTTTCTAAATAGGCTGTTCCGTTTCGCTGTAGGATTATCATTTTCAGTTCGTCCGGCTCCATGGCTAAATGGTTAGCGTGCTCGCCTTTGGTCTCAGGGGTCCCGGGTTCGATTCCCGGCAGGGTCAGGAATTTTAACCATCATTGGTTAATTTCGCTGGCACGGGGGCTGGGCGTATATATAGTCTTAGTCATAATTTCATCCTCATCACGACGCGCAGGTCGCCTACGTGCGTCAAATCAAAAGACCTTCACCTGGCGAGCCGAACATGTCCTCGAACACTCCCGGCACTAAAAGCCATACGACATTTCATTTCATTTTCAATTCATATGTACTTCATTCTCAAAATAGAGACAGTGATTTTTAGTTAGTTCGTTCGTAACCAACACCAGTATTTTATTTCTTTCGAAAAACATAAAACCTCCCTATCCCATGTTTAGTTCACCTCTCATGAACACGATGCAACCTCCCTATCCCATGTTTAGTTCACCTCTCATGAACACGATGCAATCTCCCTATCCCATGCTTAGTTCACCTCTCATGAACACAATGCAACCTCCATATCCCATGTTTAGTTCACCTCTCATGAACACGATGCAATCTCCCTATCCCATGTTTAGTTCACCTCTTATGAACACGATGCAAACTCCCTATCCCATGTTTAGTTCACCTCTCATGAACACGATGCAACCTCCCTATCCCATGTTTAGTTCACCTCTCATGAACACGATGCAACCTCCCTATCCCATGTTTAGTTCACATCTCATGAACATGATGCAAACCCAATGGAAACGTCACATTGTAGCGTATTTAGCAATACAAATATCTCAGAAAAGGATATCATGTTCTGTCCGACTCGTTGCCTCAATGGTCAGCGTACTGGCCTTTGGTTCAGAAGGTCCCGGGCTTGATTCCCGGCCAGGTTGGCGATTTTAATCGCTTCTGATAATTCTTCTGGCTCGGGGACTGGGTGTTTGTGTCCGTCCCAACACACTCCTCTTCATATTCACACAACACACTACACTACCAACCACCATAGAAACATGCAATAGTGATTACGTCCCTCCATATAGGGTTGGCGTCAGGAAAGGCATCCGGCAGTAAAACAGGGGCAAATCCACATGTGCGATGCAGTTCGCACCCGCTACCCCACAGGTGTGGGACAAGCGGTAGGAAAAGAAGAAGAAGAAGAAGAAGAAGAATATCATGTTCTCTATATTATACTTCTTGAATAATAATAAAACAATAAATAACAAAATATTATCACCATATAATATAGTGGACTTCTGTGATATACCTTCCAATACGTGGGAAATTACTGTGAAATTCTGTCCGAAAGGTACGATCCTTGAGAATAGCTACTTTACTTCTAGAAAATAAATACGCATTCAGCAAATGAATTTCACATAGGCATTTCCCATTAGGATAGAAGGCATGCCAAGTAAAGCAATACCAGATGATTGATATTATGTAACCGAAGTGAAAACGGCCGTGTTCACATCGATTACGTGTGTTACAGTCCAAGAGGCCATCAACAAACGAGATATACTGTATTTCATGACTGATATAATGTCTGTCACGACAGCTATGAATTTTCCTACAGGAAATGTAAGTTATGACGAACACTTGTCATGACAAGGAGAGACGAAGATCGTCGCACCTTTCCTTTCTCCTCTAATCCGAAACAGTCATCAGTGGACCAATTTCTAAGTCCATGGATAGTCATTACATAGACTTCGGCCTAACGTTATGAACTATCTCATTTGCTTACATTGGTGGAAAATAGAATTCGATACTGTTGTGATAAAGGTGGTGGTAACGATCATGGAAACCTGATATCGGACTGTAGCTACTCCAACTGATTATGATGATATTATTATTATTATTATTATTATTATTAACATCATCAAATTCCCATTAAAGTAACCTTTAACTTGTGTGTTAATTCTTAAAATTATTTCCTAGTTACTTTAATTGTATCAGTTTCATGCGGTTGTTAATCTTGGTTTAGTTTAAGGGAAAGCTTTATACCCTTAACTACGTCAAGAAAAATAAGGCAAATAAATAAATAAATAAATAAATAAATAAATAAATAAATAAATAAATAAATAAATAAATAAAGTAACTTACGGTTAACACAAGCACCCAATATCCAGAGGAATTAACCAGGCACGGCTAAAATCCCCACCCTGACTAGGAATTCAAACCGAGACACTCTGAACCAAGGGATGCTACACAGAACATTCAAATAAAGAGCTGCACATACACAAACCAGAAAAAATTATCAATATGCCAATAATTGAAGTTTAGCAGTAATACACAGACAACGAACAACATGAGCTCTAATTAAGAGAATGTCCGTCTATAACCGGAATTATAGAACTCTCTCCCAGAATTAAGTTTAGGGTTTATTCCAGAGAGTTCCAAAGGTACAGTAGCTCAATAACAAAGCTATTCCAAACAGTTTCAATGGTACAATAGCTCAATAGCATATAGTAGAACAACTACATGAGGCTTCGTAATGATATATGAAATACTGTGCCATTAGGGAATTTATGTCACCTTAGAGTTGTGACATCAGCGCGTCATTAATATATTATGTGATAATGAGGTTGTTTGTTGTTTAAAGTGGCCAAACATCTAGATTATCGGCTATCTTATCTCCAGAACAGAAACATACCTGTATTATTGACGATATTAGCGTTTTCATTTCTAAGATTTTATAAATAGTAAATTTGTTATTTATACCGTAATAAACAGCTTAATTTAACTGAAAACTCTATAATGTCTATTGATGATATTAGTGTAACTCAGAATTATTGAATTTCAAGCAGATCAAAGTAAAGAAAATGAATCATCGTACAGGTCCTGAAGGTCCTTGGAGATGTGTAAGGTAAAGGCTTCCTCTATTAATAACTTCGGCGCTAGTTGGGATGGAGTGGTATGCCCTATGCTAGACCGCCTTTGGCCTCAGGAATTAACATGATACTGTCCGGCTCCATGGATAAACGGTTAGCATGCTGGCCTTTGGTCCAAGGGGTCCTGGGTTCGATTCCCGAAAGGGTCGGGGATTTTAACCTTAAATGATTAGTTCAGATGGCTCGGGGGTTTGGTTTGTGTGTTGTCTTCAGCATTAGATATCATCCTAGGTAGGGCAGGTCGCCTATACGGCGTCAAATCGAAAGATCTACAGCATGCCTCTCTGCTGATCACACGGCATTATTATTGTTATTATTATTATTATTATTATTATTATTATTATTATTATTATTATTTTTATTATTATTATTATTATTGTTACGGAGTTATCCGTGGTAGTTAGAGGTGAAAGAAGGTGCTGGGATGAATAGGTTTCAATCTACGAAATTAAAGTTAATTTAAAATTTAACAAGGTTATATTTTCTTTTCAAGATCAATAAATAACAAATATAACAGGTACACAGTAGCCTAGCAACCAATCAAGAATGTACAATTACGGTAGTTACAGGATTTGGGCTCTGAGACCCAGACACACAATTCTTGAGCAATTAGCCCAACTTTACTCGAATATACAAGATTCAACAAAAGGGGGAGAAAACCTCTATCATGCTCGGGGGCACTTACTCCCAATTACACAGTAAAGCTTCCTCGAGGCACACAGAAACCTTTTTTGAGAGAGCAACCTGCTCTCGAAGTTCCAGCCTATCAAAGGCCACACCAAACTCAACTTTCAAGCTGACCTCCAAACACATGAAAACAGGGGTAAAAATACCCAACCTACTGAGGCCTATTAAGTAAAGAAACAGGACAATTGCATGGCCTCCAAAATACCAACTTGAGAGGAGGCGAAACCGCACTCCAAATACGCCTTATTAAAACCTACTTGGCACTAGGCCGCTAATGCAAGGGCTAATCCCATACTAAAGAGGTGACTTACATAAGAAAACGATTTACATTACATTAGAAGGGAAGAAATGGTAGTGAAAATAAGTTCACCTCAAAGCAATATGAGTGGGAGCTCGAGAGGGTTAAGCACTCTCTATCCCCATATGTAGTTACAGAGGCAGAATTTAAATCAAGAGAATTTTACATTTTAGAGGAAAGTTACATGGTAGAAGGTTTCGAACCCGCCCCGAGGGTTAAACTGCTGAGCTGGCAAGAAAATAAGTTATAAGACGGCCATTACCTGGTGGTTGAACTGCTACCCGAAGAAAGAGGCGCTTCCCGCCCCCTGCTACATAATTTACACACTGATAGATGTTACTGAAGTGGCGCAGAGACCCGAAAATCAGCAGTTTATATACCCTCGCGGAACATTCGAGACCTTTCAGGAATGATAACACCCGCCCACAATCATTTTATTGGACGACCAAAAGATTACATGTCAGAAGTGAAGAAGAAAACCAGGATTGGTGGAAAATTAATTACAGAAATTACTCATTGGTCGAATTCAAAACTGGCGGAAAGTGAAGGGTTATACAGCCAACCTAAACAATAACTGAAAGAAATTTAACACAGAACAAACTTATGAACACAAAATTTCTCCAAAAACACAGTTCTTTCACTTCGCACTAGGGTGCATAATTGTAGTCCTTCAGTAGTGCCATCTAGAAGAGAATGTTCACACTTCTTACTACAGGCAAAACAAAAATACATCGAAAACGACACCGTTCAGAACACTTCAAAATTAACAAGTAGGGACATCTTCTGAGAAACTAGAGAATTAACACTGTAGTTAAAGTTCGGGCTTCCTCCAGTGGAGGAGTTTCAACTGGCGCAATATTTGAATTAGCGGAGCGGAGGTGTACCGCCCGGCACAATTATTATTATTATTATTAATTTTATTTGCTTTACGTCCCACTAACTACTTTTACGGTCTTCGTAGACGCCGAGGTGCCGGAATTTAGTCCCGCAGGAGTTCTATTTACGTGCCAGTAAATCTACCGACACGAGGCTGTCGTATTTGAGCACCTTCAAATACCACCGGACTGAGCCAGGATCGAACCTGCCAAGTTTTGGTTAGAAGGCCAGCGCCTTAATCGTCTGAGCCACTCAGCCCGGCAGTATTATTATTATTATTATTATTATTATTATTATTATTATTATTATTATTATTATTATTACTATTACGGTGTAACATGATAATTATTTCTGGTGTAGATTGGGGGAACTACAGAGCTTCCGACTCCTTGGCTGAGTGGTCAGTGTCGTGACCTTCGGTTCAGAAGGCCCCGATTTCGGTTTCCGGCTGGGGCGGAGATTTCAACATCATGTAGTTAATTCCTATGACTCTGGGTCTGCCGGTTCGTGCTCATTTTAGTACACATATTTTTATCTACACACAGCACACTGCCAACTGCAATAAAAAATCGTGGTAGAGAGTGTATCCCTCCCATAGGGTTGGCGTGTGGACGGACATCCGGTTGTAAAGCCGGGTCAAATTCACACGAAGTGTCGGCCCCAAGACATTGGGAATAAAGCGAAGAAGAAGAAGAAGAAGGAGAAAAAGAAAAGTGAGTTAACCTCAGAGCCAAGCGCCTCTCCAAAAGTGCAAATCTCGTCGTTAAACGTTTCGACTTCCTAAAGGGGTTACGAACCCACATCCTACTGGATGAGCCGGGCTGAGTGGCTCAGACGGTTAAGGCGCTGGCCTTCTGGCCCCAACTTGGCAGGTTCGATCCTGGCTCAGTCCGGTGGTATTTGAAGGTGCTCAAATACGTCAGCCTCGTGTCGGTAGATTTACTTGCACGTAAAAGAACTCCTGCGGGACCAAATTCCGGCACCTCGGTGTCTCCGCAAATCGTTAAAGAGTAGTTAGTGGGACGTAAAACAAATAACATTATTATTATCCTACTGGATGATGCAGTTATGCCTTTACCATCTCGGCAAGGCTTCTCCTGTATTACTTGAAGGTACAGGAATGTCTTAAGGTTCAGCAGTAGAATTAATTTCTTATTGTCTCGGTCATTGCTGCCAACACAACCGACGCCATATAGCCCGAGTCCGAGTCTCTGTAATGTCATACACATATTTCTATGAACGTCTGTGAGCATAACTTTCTTCAAGGATGTCCGGCTCCTTCTCTGATTGGTCAGCATAGTGGTCATCGGTTCAGAGGGCTCCGGATTCGATTTCCGGCTGGTTGGAGAATTTTTTGCTATTTGCTTTACGTCGCACCGACACAGATATGTCTTATGGCGACGATGGGATAGGAAATGCCTAGGAAGTGGAAGGAAGCGGCCGTGGCCTTAATTAAGGTACAGCCCCGGCATTTGCCTGGTGTGAAAATGAGAAACCACGGAAAACCATCTTCAGGGCTGCCGACAGTGGGGCTCGAACCCACTATCTCCCGATTACTGGATACTGGCCGCACTTAAGCGACTGCAGCTATCGAGCTCGGTGGAGAATTTTTACCTGCGTATAGTTAATTCCTCCTGCTTGAGAGGTGGGTGTTCGTTTCCGTCTATATATACGAGTTTATTTGCGTACAACAAATATATCGCGCTAAAAGTTATCACCGAAACACGCAATAGCGAATACATTCCTTCACAAAGATTGGTGTCAAGAAGGGCATCGAACTGTAACAGTGGGCTAAATTAAAACAAAGTGCCACACTGGGTAATAGGGAAAAGTCTAGGAAGAAGAAGAACTTTCCTTAAGGGCCTGAAATTACCGTATTATCGTACACATAAGATATTTATATTTTGTTTTATTTAATATATTTACCGCAAAGGGTTGGTTTTTCTCTCGGTCTCCGCGAGGGATCCCACCTCTACCGCCTGAAGGTCAGTGTCCTGGAGTGCGAGACATTTCGTCGGGTATAAAACTGGAGAGGAGAACCAGTACCTCGCGCAGGCGGCTCCACCTGCTATGCTGAACAGGAGTCTTGCAGGTGATAGGCAAGGCAGAAGGGAGGAAACGTCCTTGGACTTAAATTAGGTACCATCCCGGCATTTACCAGGAGAAGAAGTGAAAAACGACGGAAAACCACTTCGAGGATGGCTGAGGTGGGAATCGAACCTCCGCTACTCAGTTGATCTCCTGAGACTGAGTGGGCCCCGTTCTGTACCTCCCACCATTTTCAAATTTCGTGGCAGAGCTCCGGGGGTGGCAACTGATGACACCAACCACTACACCACACAGGCGGACGCACTTAGGATTTATTTTTATTATTGTTATTATTATTAAATCAGTTTGCCACCCAGGGTTTTTCCTCGAACTCAACGAAGGATCCCACCTCTACCGCCTCAGAGGCAGTGTCCTGGGGCGTAAGACTTCTGGTACGGGATGAAACTGGGAAGGAGGACCGGTACCTCGCCCAAGCTGCCTCACCTGCTATGCTGAACAGGGGCCTTGTTGGGGATAGGCAAGGAAGAGGGAAGGAAGTGGTCGTCCATAAAATGACAGAACACCTTGAATGACTAGAGGTACGACATTTATATTAACAGGACATATTCATTAGTATGTTCTGCAGAAACATTACCATTTCAGTCACCTAGCTTCAGCATGAGTCCTGTTTCCTAGTAGATACTGGGTCCTCCATAGGCATTGATAACTTGTTCCATGCATGATGGCATGTGTTCGTGAAGCAACATGTGATCACGCATTGTCCTGCTGAATAATGGCGTCTGCGGTGTCGTGCAGAAAGGGTATGGCTACGGGTCCCTGGATGTCATTTACGTAGGTCAAACTGGTCACAGTACCTTGGACACGCACCATCTGTGATTTGTGGTTGTACCCAATAGTACCTCACATCATAAGGCCTTGATTTGGTGCTGTATATCTTGTGCGAATGCAGTCAAGGTGATGCCTCTCCCCCTGTCTGCGGCGAACCAAAATGCGGCTTTCATTTTCAAGCAAACAGAACCTAGATTCGTTCGAAAACACTATCTGCTGCCATTTCTGTCCCCAGCGATGTCATTCCATGCACCATTGCAGTCTATCATACTTATGCACATTAGTCAAAGGTAGGCGGAGAAGTGGTCGACGCATCTGTCACCCAGACCGTAGTAAACGGCGACGGATTCTCACTCGTGATAGTGTACAATGTGTTACACTGTTCCAGAGTTGCGCCAGAGCCGAGGAGGACGGAGATCTGTCCTGCAATGCAATTCGGATGAGATGTTGATCTTCTCAGGTTGGGGTGGTCTGGGAGGTGCGACCAGACCCATCTCGTCGTGTTCTACGGCCTTGTGTGAACCATTCTGTACACACACGTTGCACTGCCGACACACTTCGTCCCACACGAGCAGCAATTTCCCGAATGGATGCATCACGTTCTCTCATGCCAGTAATGCGCCCTCTTTCAAACTCTCTGATTTGACGGTTCGGTTCTCGTATATGTCTGCGAGGCATATCTGCACGTCTGTTCAAGCCACACCGATCCATAACCCTCGGTTCATAGCAACAACGAGAGCCGCAGGCACATTTTCCCAGTCGGTGGTGGTGCGCCGAGATATCGATGTGGACCTTGAACAAGAGGGCCGACATGATTCGAATGCTAGTCATTTCTTCAGAATATTCGCGTGCACATGCCCTGTGAATATGAACTTCCTATCTCTAGTCTTTCAAGGTGTTCTGGTTTTTATGAACATGGGTGTAGTTGTTGGGGTTAGACAACGCTATAATCGTCACCGTTACTGTTCATAGTTTACATTAATTTACTGCCCGGCTTCTCGGCTTAATGATCAGCGTAGTCGCCTTCCGTTCGGAGGTCCAAGGGTTCAATTCCCGGTCAAGTCAATGATTTTATCGTAAATAGTTCATTCCCCTGGCTCGGGAACTGGGGGTTTATACTGTCCCCATCACCCCTGGAACCCACAGACCACACATAACACGCATTTTCCTATACACGGAAGATGCCATCCACCCTCGTTGTCGGGTCTGCCTTATGGGGCTGCACCAGGCTAGCAATAGCCACACGAAACTATTTATATTCATTTACTGAAAGGTACAACAATGGAAAGAGCGATTTAGCTGGATGGAAATGTAATGAGCAGTTAGGTCTGTACCGAAGAATTGGTCTTAATGACAGACTGCGGTGAAAGCTTGAAGAGAGGTACAGTGTCCTCGGAGGATCAGGTACGGAGTAAGGAATTGCAACTGGCAGATCAGTTTTTGTATTTATGATTTTTATTCTCCCAGAATAGTAATGTGTACGAAGGTTACTGCAGTGAGCTTAGTTGTGATCAACGATATTCTATGAGGAAGAAGTGTGCTCTCGGAAGAAATTATTTAGTATATATATAGTAGTGTCGTGCAAAACACGCTGTATGCTCGGTTCATATTTAGCGAGTATGGCTATGACCGAGCCTCGCTTCTCACAGGCACATACTCGCTCCTTCACGCGCTGTCTCAGGCAGAGGTAGAAGTACTCGATTCCCCTCGTTCTTGTTTAGCCGTACTCTGCTGCTTGTCTCGCGCACCTATATCTATAGAAACATTCGCTTTTGCCTCAATGGTGGACTTATGACTGGGCATAGTTAAACTCGTATTTTTAGACTGTGATTCTACATTATACTGAACTCGGGCGGCCTCGTATATATAGGTAAGCAATACTGGAAAATACTGTAGTAAATATCGCTCCTGTCGGAGGAATAGTTAACGAATTTCACGTGCTGCCTGGTGTATTCCTCCTGGCTAGCATACTTTACTGCTTTTATACGGAAACTAAATACACATTATTAATGCATAAGCTATATATTTCACTACTAACTATACCAAAGACATTTTATATCAACTGTTCAAGTTAAGTCATTATAACATATAAAGTTAAATATAAACCTCAGTAATTTGAAAAGTCCTCTTTGTTCAAGGTTTTCTATGACTTGTGCACAAACTCTAGCTCCGAACTAGGAATAGCTTGTGAACTCTGATTTTTATTTTACGGATTTCCTGAAAGTAAAATCAAGGTTCAACATAATATTAATGTAAAGACTACATGCATATTACTTAAGTGACAGAAAATGAAGAAGTCAATCATTGGCAAATACCTCACTGTCTGATTCACTGAATGAGCAGTGCTGCCGCAGTTTATAAAACCACAAGAGTACTAAGTGAATTGTTGGTGCTGTGTCATGTTCCAGATCATCGGTTGCTTCTTTGAATACCGAGCTCGATAGCTGCAGTCGCTTAAGTGCGGCCAGTATCCAGTAATCGGGATATAGTGGGTTCGGGCCCCACTGTCGGCAGCCCTGAAGATGGTTTTCCGTGTTTTCCCATTTTCACATCAGGCAAATGCCGGTGCTGTACCTTAATTAAGGCACGGCTGCTTCCTTCCAATCCCTAGGCCTTTCCTCTCCCATCATCGCCGTAAGACATATCTGTGGCGGTGCGACGTAAAGCAAATAGCTTATTTGAATGGTTCGAGAAAAGCTACCATCTCTTCTGCAACCTCATAACTGAAGCCATCTAACTTTTGGAAGGCATTATTATTTCGCAACAGCGCAACAATTTGATCATCCTGCTTAAAAACAGACTGTAACATCGTCTAGAGACTATTCCACCTCGTCATTACTTCTTGCTGAACCGTTGTTTGAAGCTGGGCAGCAAGACCACTTTTTTTTCAGACACCTCACTACTGCCTTTGCGGCATTTATTGTGTTTGCAGATACTGGAGCATCTTCCACAAGAAATCTCGTTTCATCGAATACGTGCGCAAGTGCAGTCAGCAGCACAAGGCAGACGTCTATGTTCTTCGAAAGCTTTCTTTATATTTGAACCCTAACTCAAAAATCATGTCTTCATAATCACACTGAGGAATGTTTAACTCGGACATTCCTTCGTGAACTTCCTCAATTATACTTGTACGTGTTTTCTTTGTATTTGGAAATTTTGTAGTAAAATGTACATTAGTCTACTCATCAGCTTCCACTGTCTGTCTATATGCTGCGTAGTCAGCATCAGATAATGGGTTTGGTTGTATTGGTCAGTCCACATATCAACAGTAGCCGAGCAACATTTGCCATGCATGTCAGAAATAATCAGCGGCATTATTTCGCTTCGTATTTCATCTGCCTTTGCTTGGACGTTTCTACTGATGGTGGAAGGATGCGGTAACACATCAGCAGTATCTACTTTTCCAAAATTAGCACCGATATTAATCAGTTCTTGCCCTAATTCTTTAAAGCCTTCTCCGGCAACAGTGTTAAACTGTCGGAAATCTTTGGCACACATGAAAACACACGCGTTAGTTATGATTTTCTTTGTAATGCCGGGCAATATTTGTCGAGAAAAGCCAGCATTAAATTTGCAAACGTGTTTTTTAAAATGAGTTGTACCTGATTTATATGTTAACAGTGCATTGCACATTTCATTGGAAACATACCCTGTCTACTGACTATCTGGAGTGACCACAAGCAGGAACTCCTTCCAAACATCAGAATTGAGCACGTCTCTCTTGATTAGTTTATATTCACTGCTTTGAATTTTAGCCATAACGCTGTCCGTCCATTCGCGTGGCATGGTGAACTTCAGCTCAAAACTAACGGGTAACTCAACCACTCCTTCACTCTTTTATGCTTCCGAATTCCCGGGCTTTGCTCTATGTAAACAAGGGATTCCCTATATCTGGAAAAATCACATTGCTTGCAACGTCAGTAGAGCAAGCAAGGCGATCCTCTCTAGTCAGCACGCTTCGCTTCGAGCATGACGTGTCGAACGAATCGGAGCATACTCGGACATTTTAGATTACACGCTCCTCTCATGCGTGATACTGGTTGCATATGCAGCAAGGCACATGATGTTCGAACAATGCACGACACTATTATATAGGTCTGATTTCAGACTAAATTCGCTGTTCGGGAATGAAATCTGGGTGAACTCAGGATATGTTGTTAAATGACTGGAAGCAGCGAAAATTATTGCTGGCGCAAACAGGTGTAGTCAATAAGAGGAAGGGTCTCGGAAAGGTGAGATTAAAATTAATTTATGAATGAACTCGGTGGACGAAGCTGCATGTATAATCAGGCTTTGGTGGTGCGGGTGTATGACGCGAATAGAGAAGAACAGGTTACCTATGAGAATAGTAGAATCAGCCACGCAGGGTAAGAGAGATAGAGGAATACCACAGCGACGACTGTTCAGCTCGGCTTTTAATTATTTAAAGATAAAAGTTGTAGAACTAAAGGAAGCTACAGAGCTAGTTGTAAAGTGAGAATTGAGAGAATTAATTCACAGAGACTTGCAGACCGAACACTAAAAGGCATAACAATCTATAAGGAAGATATATGTAACATTAGCCACGAATTAGGCCTAATTAGCAGCCTGTATACATATACATTATACACAGGAAGTATAATTTAAGACTTCGCAATTTTGCTCACAGGCCGCGGGGATACCCAAGCGAGCACCGTGTGGCTTGTGCCAAGCTTGGTGTGATAAGAAGTGTTAACAGATGACGTAGCGGTTCGCTAGTAACTACTAGAATTTTTAAGGTGTGTTGTGAGGTTATTATCGCGATGTTTAAGTACACTGCAGCGCAGAGAATATTTTTCGTCGAGTTGTATTTGCACACGAAGAAGAAGAAGAAGAAGAAGGAGAAGAAGCCAGTTTAAAGGTGCCTTGGAAAATTCCGTAGACAGTTTCCCGGTTATACAATATCATCTTAAACGTTACGTGCAACAACGAAGATCACCTGCAACATCTTCTGTATATACTGATGAGTTCATTTTCATTTGCTAGTTCATTTGTTTGCTTTATTTATTTATTTATTTATTTATTTATTTATTTATTTATTTATTTATTTATTTATTTATTTATTTATTTATTTATTTGTTTGCCTTGAACATATATATGAGTGCAGTATATTCATGCCGCTTCTTTGATACGACTAGGTCCACACCCCACACTACGCTCCCTGTCACAGCTTCTCGACGCTCCTATGTCTCGGTACTCCGCTACTAAATCTAAATTTTAAATTATACTCCATGTATCAAACATTGTCGTTGCGTCTGAGAAAATCACTATGTGATAGGCCTGAATTAAAACTGAAAACTCAGGGAGGAAATTCTCTGTCACTTAACATTAGATATTGTAAAAGAAATGTAAATTATCAGCAAACGTTTGCTCTAAAGAAAAATGTTCTGCGACTTGGTATTTCCTCGAAAACATTTTCACAGAGTGGTTTTCCCGGTCACAACAATGAAGTATCTGGTGAACTATTTATTATTACGATTAAAGTAACTACCAGTATGTCAGAAGGTAGCTACCTCTTTCCTAATAATAATGTTACTTCCCTTACGTCCCAGAAACTACTTTTACGGCATTAGGAGACGCCGAAATGCAAGAATTTAGTCTCGGAGGAGTTCCTTTACGTGCCAATAAATCTACCGACACGAGGCTGACGTATTTGAGCACCTTCAAATACCACCTCTTTCCTAGTCACTTGGAGACATGTTGGTGAAGAGACATCGCATTGATTGCTCACTACGGTAGCCAGGATGCCATTCCAGTCCGGTGCATTTTGAATCTTTAAATGGAAATGGTTTGGAATTCACGTAAAACTTGACGTCCCGTGATCATGACGACATTATCAACAATGATTTAAAACGACAAGCTTCGTTTCTTGCTTTTACCGACTATAATTTCATAAATGTGAATTTCTTACTTTAAAAATCTAAAGAACCGAGAGAAGAATGAAACATGAAGGGCATGTTTGTCTATACCTGCTATTGGAATCCTTTGAGACACATTCCACCTTGCAGCCAGGATGGGTTGGTATCGCGTGGTGTATGCTCACTGGATCGATTGTACATACGAGATGCGTCGGACTCGAAGTTTGCTCTGATCAGCTCAGCACAATATTCCACTCAGCTTTGACATGACTTAAGTCAAAATATTATCTTTCACGGATTCAATGCCTTCCATAGAATAATCCCGATCTTTTGAATATTTCATACTGTTAAATAAATTTTAATTTCACATGAATTCAGAATTATGGTTTTCTGTACATTTCTATAAAGATTTAAATTTGCTTTGTACTCAGTTTCAAATAGTAATTTTTATACTCTTACACTACACTTTTAAATAATACTAGGTCTTTTTCATACAACGATCTTCAGACTTAATTAGCCGGTACCGCGTAATGAAGAATAATTCCAAGTCATGTAATTGGAAATCGTTTCATATTTAGTATACACAGCCATGTTTACTTGCTGTACTTCAACAAACGTACACATCTATCTCCGCTCAGCGAGTTCTCAAACATTCAATCCCATCAAGGATTGTAATACAATAACTGAGGAGTGAATGTGAAGTAAGACGAAATAACAGGAGGCAAGTGTGTAGTTTTAACTGTCTGCTGATATCGCGATAAATTACATCGTGAAACTAGAAAAGAACTTCCTTTATAATAAAATTCGTCAGTAAGCCTGTGAATGGGATACCTTAAAGTAAATATATAACCACTGAACTAATCCCCTCCCTCCCACAATAATTGTCCTGTCTTAGTCAATTTTTACATCGCCGTAAATGTGACCGGTGTGTGGTTTAGTTGTTCAGGCCCAAGCTTACGCGTTGACTCTCGACGCAGTCGGTTAGCTTCATTCCGTATTGCGTAAGGCACTTGTCGGTTGATTTAATGGTACATTAACAAACTCTTAATCATGGCGAAATTCTGGCAATCCGGCTCTCTTTATATGGAGTAACAATGGAGTGGACGTTAAACTTATAGCATTATTATTATTATTATTATTATTATTATTATTATTATTATTATTATTATTATTATTATTACCCTTGCAAATTATAGTTACAAGATTGCCTAGCCACAACAACTGTGTTGGAAAAGGTATGTACATTGCGCCACTTCCATATGTACTCTGGTTAAATAGTGACAGATGATTTATATTCTTTCCGTCATCATATACCAGTAATTCCTGAAAGAAGCAAGACACAGTTTATCAGTGAGGAACTGAATCAACTTTCGTGCTTTGATTAGTTATTTACCTTATGAGAAATGTAATTCATAGCCAAAATAACAAGAGAAGCGTTATTGAACAGCAGAAGTAAACATTTTATGATGTAAGCAGTGAAATCGTGATACTCCTTCATTCTTCTCGTCTTCCGTCAGACTGCACGGAACAGTCATTCTTCGCCCACTTCTGTGGCAAAAGAGCTTAAACTTCTTGCTTCTTACTTCATTTCTTTTCCATGCAACAAGTACCACTTCTAGGGTATCAGTGCTAATCATTTTATATCGTTCTGCTAAATTCGCGTGTGGTTGTTTTTTTGTTTTTTTTGCTAGGGGCTTTACGTCGCACCGACACAGATATGTCTTATGGCGACGATGGGATAGGAAAGGCCTAGGAGTTGGAAGGAAGCGTCCGTGGCCTTAATTAAGGTACAGGGATTCGAACCTACTATCTCCCGGATGCAAGCTCACAGCCGCGCGCCTCTACGCTCACGGCCAACTCGCCCGGTGCGTGTGGTTCTTGTCATGAGTTGGTGTTAGTGAAGAGTTTAAACAATGTTGAGTTCCACCGCCATCATTAAATGGGAATTAGAAGATTTGAAGATTAGGAAGTTGCCCAAACTCTCTGACAAGGATATTTTAGGGAATCAGTTCAAATATTTTGATTTATTTTTCGATTTGACTCTTCTAAAGAGGCCTGTTATAACCATCGCTACAATATTTCTTTAAAATATCTTGCAAACATTTTTCTTGCGACCATAATGACATTAATACGTATCCAGGTAATCGAAGATTCCACAAATTGTGATTTCATCTAAATAAAATTTGAGGCATTACCAAAACTCGTATGCCTACTAATCTTGTGTTATTGGGTATAGTGCCTTATTTTCTCCAGGTATAACGGAGTAAGTGGTCGTGCTGTTAGGGTCAAGCACCTGTGAGTTTGCATTCGTGAGATAGTGGGTTCGTACCCCACTGTCGACAAACCTGAAGATGGTTTTCCATGGTTTTCCATTTGCACTCCAGGCAAATGCAGGGCCTGTACCTTAATTAAGGCCACGGACTCTTCCGTCCCACTCCTAGCCCTTTCCTACCTCATCGTTGTCATAAGACCTATCTGTGTCGGGGCTAAGTAAAGCAATTAACAATAATAAATGGAACATTTCTCCAGGTATTCATCTTGTTTTCTATTAATTCTCTTCTACCGGTAGGCATCGGGGCCTTCAGCTACTTTCTGTACCTAGTTCGATCCTGCGCCATCCTCTTCACTTTCTATATGACTGAATCTCTAAGTCTGACGATATCTGACTTTTTTAAAATTCCAGCCATGGCGGTCCTCGTACTCACTTGCTTAAAATTTTGCCTTTATAACAACTATGGATTTCCTATTCTCATCCATTCTGAAGGCATAACCATACTACTGAAGAGCTTTCTCTTCGATGCATGTGACGAGAGGCTCAAACTGGAATTCCCTCCGTCATTGTAGGGATGACATAAAATGTTAGTGCTCAATTGTACAAGCATTGTAAACAAAAGAAATCGAACTAAGTAATTTAATAGATATGTACTTACCAGATATTGTAATAAGAGTTGAATCATGGCTGAGAAATGATAATGGATGCAGAAATATGCTCACGGAACTGGAGTGTGTATCGTAGAGATAGGATTGTAGCGGGTGATCTCAATTTACCAAATGTCATTTGGGAAGGTAATGCGAACGACAGGAAGCATGAACAACAAATGGCAAATAAGTTAATATGCGAAGGGTACCTGATTCAGAAAGTGATGGAACCAACTAGAGGGAAGAATATTTTGGACGTGGTGCTGATAAAACCAGATGAGCTCTATAGAGAAACCGAAGTAATAGATGGTATTAGTGATCATGAAGCTGTTTTTGTCGTAGTTAAAATATATGTGATAGAAAGGAAGGTATTAAAATTAGGACTATTAGGCAGTACCATATGGCTGATAAAAGAGGCATGAGGGAGTTTAAAAAAAAGTAAATATGATCGCTGGAAAATCGTAAATAAAAATGTAAACAGACTCTGGGATGGGTTTAAAGCAATTGTTGAGGAATGTGAAAATAGGTTTGTACCTTTAAAGGTGGTAAGGAATGGTAAAGATCCACTATATTATAACAGGGAAGTAAAGAGTCTAAGAAGGAGGTGCAGGTTGGAACGAAATAGGGTTAGAAATGGTTATGGAAGTAAGGAGAAATTGAAGGAACTTACTAGGAAATTGAATCTAGCAAAGAAGTCAGCTAAGGATAACATTATGGCAATCATAATTGGTGGTCATACAAATTTTAGTGAAAATGGAAGGGTATGTATAGGTATTTTAAGGCAGAAACAGGTTCAAAGAAGGACATTCCAGGAATCAATACGTAAAGATTGTTGGTTACAAGGATAATGTCCAGATAGGGGATATGAGTAATACTAAAGAAGTATTAAAATTTACCTATGATAACAATGACATTTATAGTAAGATACAAAAGTTTAAAACTAGAAAATCAGCTGGAATTGATAAATTTCTGGGGATATACTAAAGACAATGGGTTGGGATATAGTCCCATATATGAAAAATTTACTTGATTATTGTTTGGTTGAAGGAGCTATACCAAATGAAGGGAGAGTTGCTATACTAGCCCTTGTGTATAAACGAGAGGGTGATAGACATAAAGCTGAAAATTACAGACCAGTAAGATTTACATGCATTGCATGTAAGCTTTGGGAAAGCATTCTTTCTGATTATATTAGACATATTTGCGAAATTAATAACTGGTTTTACAGAAGGCAGTTTGGGTATAGGAAAGGTTATTCCACTGAAGCTCAGCTTTTAGGATTTCAGCAAGATATAGCAGATATCCTGGATTCAGGAGACCAAATGGACTGTATTGCGATTGACCTATCTAAGGCATTTGATAGGGTAGATCATGGAAGACTACTGGCAAAAATGAGTGCTATTGGACTAGAAAAAGAGTGACTGAATGGGTGGCTATATTTCTAGAAAATAGAACTCAGCGAATTAGAGTAGGCGAAGCTTTATCTGACCCTGTGATAATTAAGAGGGGAATTCCTCAAGGCAGTATTATTGGACCCTTCTGTTTTCTTATATACGGTATATCATTGATCTGTGTAAAGAAGTGGAACCAGAGATAAGGCTGTTTCCAGATGATGTTATTTTGTACAGAGTAATAAATACGTTATAGGATTGTGAGCGGCTGCAGTGTGACCTCGATAGTGTTGTGAGATGGACGGTGGGCAATGGTATGATGTTAAACGGGGTTAAAAGTCAGGTTATGAGTTTCACAAATAGGAAATGTCCTCTCAGTTTTAATTACTGTGTTGATGGGGTGAAAGTTCCCTTTGGGGATCATTGTAAGTACCTAGATGTTAATATAAGAAAATACCTTCATTGGCGTAATCACATAACTATGATTGTTAATAAAAGGTACAGATCTCTGCACATGGTTATGAGGGTATTTAGGGGTTGTAGTAAGGATATAAAGGAGAGGGCATATAAGTCTGTGGTAAGATCCCAACTAGAGTATGGTTGCAGTGTATGGGACCCTAACCAGGACTACTTGATTCATGAACTGGAAAAAATCCAAAGAAAAGCAGCTTGATTTGATATGGGTGATTTCCGACAAAAGAGTAGCGTTACAAAAATGTTGCAAAGTTTGGGCTGGGAAGACTTGAGAGAAAGGAGACGAGCCGCTCGATTAAGTGGTATATTCCGAGCTGTCAGTGGAGAGATGGCGTGGGAGGACATAAGTAGACGAATAAGTGTGACAGGTGTCTTTAAAAGTAGGAAAGATCACATTATGAAGATAAAGTTGGAATTTAAGAGGACAAAGGGGAGTTAGGGATTGGAATAACTTACCAAGGGAAATGATCAATAATTTTCCAATTTCTTTGCGATCATTTAAGAAAAGGCTAGGAAATCAACAGATAGGGAATATGCCACCTAAGCGGCTGCCCTATATGCAGATCAGTATTGATTGATTGATTGATTGATTGATTGATTGATTGATTGATTGATTGATTGATTGATTGATTGATTGATTGATTGATTGATTGATTGATTGATTGATTGATTGATTGTGTTCCACACACAATCTCTTCCAATTTTGGTGGGCTGAATAGCGTAGACAGTAAAGCGCTGGCCTTCGGAGCTCTAGATGGCAGGTTCGATTCCGGTTCATTCCGGTGGTATTTGAAGGTGTTCAATATGTCAGCCCCGTGTCGATAGATTCACTTCTGTGGAAAAATATCCGGCACCTCGGTGGCTATGAAAATCGTAAAAGTAGTTAGTGGGACGTAAAACTAATAAAATTATTATCTTCTAGTTTTCCCTTTCGAAGATGTTTCATTTCAGCTGTTATAAGTCTGATAGTATGCTTCTTCAACAGAGGTTGACATTTAGTGGCTTATATGAGATTTGTAAAGAAGGCAAAGTTTTATACCAATCAAATCAGAGTAATGACATCGGTTTATGTAACCATATAAATAGCATTTGCAGGCAAGAATGTTGTTAGGATATGTCTCGCCGGTTAGTTCTTTTTAAATGGTTTGGCTAAGCAGGGAATATAAATTAGTAATTTGAAGGTTACATCAGAACAAATACTTTGGAAGGTATGAGTTCAGCTTTTACAAACGTGGCATATGATACTGCTAGAAAGTTATATTCAATTTTGAAAATAAAGTTGAGCCTCCAAGTCATTTTCAAATTCTTCTTTGTTTTCATTTACTGGCTGGGGATAACACATCATCAGTTTTGATCATTGTTTATCTATAAATATCCTGAGAGTCGTCGTGTTTTTGATGTATTATTTCAATGTTTGTAACAGTAATTATTTCGATCCCGTGCTTAAAATAAGTTATCGTCCCGATCGCAGTTAGTGAAGGATAACCGATTTCGAAGTCAGGATTCCTAGGCCTCCGTTCAAATGATCAATATTCAAGCCTGATTTCCATAACTTCTCGACTACGTAGAAAATCCGCAAGCATGTTAGAAGGTTTGCGTGCCTCGTAATATCCAAACCATAAGACATGAATTCTACACATTACATGGAATATTAACCGCCAAGAAGTAATTATTCACTTTAAAGATATGGTATTTTTGACCGGGTGGAATCACAGCCCTTTTAGTGAGAAATTAGAAAATATATCACTGAGCTAACACGCCTTTACTTGTAGAGCAATTATATGGTAAAAATAAATGTTACATTTATATATTTTAAATATAAACTCTCTTTTGATATTTTCTCCTTCAGCTGAAAATGAATGTTAAAATATCTATTACCTTACATTTGTACGCCTGTGCCGGTTACCTGAAAGCAGTCAAAGGATTGGAAAGGAACTGATTGATGAGTTAGAGCAGAACGGAGCTAGGCGATCAGCGTCGAAACAGGAACTGACGTAATCGGAAGGTGGGGATGAGCGGAGATAGCCTAGGAAATGGAGTAAGTGATCCAATATCAGATCCAATAACAATAATGGTTTAGCTCTGAAGTGCTGTACAGAAAATAAACATTCAAATACTCATGCTGAACTGCAGCAACCTTCTCTTATCTCATTAAAGCGTTCAGATGATCAAACTTGTATTACGTGATGCTTTCTCTGTTGTGAAATCATAATTATAGATAATTAAAGCCCGAATTTTTAGGTAGTGATAGGTAAGAATGCAAATTTACTGAAGCGAGTAACAAGTATAGCCCAACCTGCACGCCGGTTATGCTAGGAGTTTTGCATAAACATTAGGGGCTCGATCCTTCAGAACCTTTAGAAGCTAAGTTACTCTCGCTACATAATGTAAGAACGGACTAGAACAACACTTCCTAATAACCAAATTAGTTTGCTTTCTAACGTATTACTGCCAAAAATCTGGGGTCTATAGGTAACGATTACTGTAGGAAGCGCCCAGTGTGTATTGTACTTTGAATCCTCTTGTCCAGAGGAGTTAAACTTAGCACAAAAATGTAGTTTTCTGAAGAAGGGAACTCTAATTAATAAGCACTATTCGTTTTATCACTACTTTTACTGATTTTGGAGACGCCGAGATGCCGAAATATTGTTCCTCAGGAATTCTTTTACGTGCCAGTACATCTACTGACTCGAGGCTGACGTATATGAGCATCTTCAAATACCACCGGACTGAACCGTGATTAAACCCGCCGACTGAGTCACTCAACCCAGCGGCGTACGAACTCTCTGAGAGTCTCTGTGTTATAAACACTCAACAAACGTTGTTTAACATCACTTCTGTACGTGGTACCAGTGTGTTTCCATCTTGAATGTTCATGTCCAGACCAGAAAACCGGCCCTTAAATTGTTTGTACACATGACCACATCTGTATGTTGCCCTACTTATAGACAAAACTAAACTGGAATAGTTGGGAGCAGTTAATTAAGGGAGTATTTGTGTCACAATCAGAGCATTACTGTGAAAGTACCTCATAACACGTAGTTTCGTTGACGCAGGCTGTATAGACCATCTATGTTCTAAAATATTTTAGCCGATGACCGCTGTCTCCGATTGTTGGCACGAAGGAACCGTGAGCTGAGGGACTCGATTCGGTATTCGTGGTGGCTACAGAATAATTTTTGTCCAATCAAACTGTTAGGAATAGGTCACATGATTCCAGTCTGCATTCCCGATGGTCATAGTGAGGTACGAGGTCGAGATCATACAACTCGATATCATGCAAACCGTTACAAGTAGGAAAGAAATGATACTGAATGGTTTCCCCAAACCTGGCGTAGTTTACTGAGCAAAATCGCATAAAGTATATCTGAACCCCGATGATGGCAGATGACGTGTTTGCAGGGAACCAGGTAGTACACCCATCTCAAACCCTGTACCTGACGGGTGCATTGGTGTTCTGGAATGCCATTACACGTGGTCACCATGCATCTCTCGTCGTGGTTTTTAAGGGCACGCTACATGCTCAAAAGTACATGGATGACATTTTTCAATCAACAATGGAACCGTATCGCCAGCTAATCGGATAAAGTGTCATCTTCATGGACTATAGCTTGTTTGTATATCGTTCAGTTATTGTTAACACCTTCCTTTTGTCGTACTGGTGTCTTGCCAGTGGAGTGGCCTACGTGTTTCTCAGAAATAAACTCATTGGGCATACCCGAGATGAATCGAAATGTGTTTCTTAGTTCATAAATTCATAGTTCATACATTCTTCAAGACTTATGCAGGGTCAGCAGCGATAAGCGGGGCCAATTGGACCAAAAATGGCGTGATGACCTTGTTGGGCAGTATGCTAAACGGATACAATTATGCACCCAAGAAAGAGGTCGTGCTATCTAGTATTAACGTTGTAAAGACTGATGTGGAAAACCCCAACTGAAAAGCTAAGGACGTGATCTTATACATAATTATCAGTTCTATACTTCCGAAGTTAAACGCATTTTTTTTTTCTATTAGCGTTAAGTCGCACCGACACAGATAGGTCTTATGGCCACGATGGGAGAGGAAGGGGCTAGGACTGGGAAGGAAGCGACCATGGCCTTAATTAAGGTACATCCCCAGCATTTGCCTGGTGTGAAAATGGGAAACCACGCAAAACCATCTTCAGGGCTGCCGACAGTGGGGTTCGAAACTACTATCTCCCGAATACTGGATACTGCCCGTACTTAAGCGACTGCAGCCATTGAGCTCGGTGACATGTTTCAGCTTGCTTTGATCATTGCATATCGCATTCATTCCTGACGCTATATAAAGAGGATTATGCGAAATTGTAAGTAATAAATTCAAAATTAAGTACTACTACTACTACTACTACTAATACTACCGGGCGAGTTGGCCGTGCGGTTAGGGGCACGCAGTTGTGAGCTCACATCCGGGAGGTAGTTGGTTCGAACCCAACTGTCAGCAGCCCTGAAGATGGTTTTCCGTGTTTTCCCATTTTCACACCAGGCAAATGCTGGGACTATAGCTTAATTAAAGCCACGGCCGCTTCTTTCCCATTCCTAGGCCTTTCCTGTCCCATCGTCGCCATAAAAGTCGGTGCGACGTAAAGCAAATAACAAAAAATCTACTACTACCGGGCGAGTTGGCCGTGCGGTTAGGGGCGCGCAGCTGTGAGCTTGCACCTCGGGGATAGTGGGTTCGAACCTCTCTGTCGGCAGCCCTGAAGATGGTTTTCCGTGGTTTCCCATTTTCACACCAGGTAAATGCTGGGGCTGTAGCTGAATTAAAGCCACGGCCGCTTCCTTCCCTCTCCTTGCCCTTTCCTATCCCATCGTCACTATAAAACCTACCTGTGTCGGTGTGACGTAAAGCAAATTCTAAAAAAAGCCACTACTACATTCATTTCCCAACCTTGATAATTTCTTCTTCTTCCTGCCTTTTCCCAATTACCTAGGGTCGGCACGTTGTATGAACTTAGCTCAGCTTTACGCTGGGGTGCCTTTCCTAACTTAACTTTATGTGGAAGAAAATTTTCACTCTTGCGTGTTGAGAAAGTTAAAATTCTCAAACCGGCTGGGAATCGAATCCCGGGCCATCTGATTCGAAAGTCAATACGCTGACCATTTAGCCCAGGAACCGGATTGGAAATATCCGCCTCTGTGCTTTATTTATTTATTGCCATTTGAAGGCGAGCTGTTTCCTAGGATTTGACTTGCATGAAATTATATGGCAAAAATGACCAATGATTGAAATTCTCCCTATTAGAAACGTTTGTCCAGTGGCAGTCAGCAAAAATAGCCATGTCAATTAAATGTTTTACACAGAATTTACTTCCAGTCACTTCACATTGCACAATGTTGATGGGTTTTGGTTGCGTAGTAATATGATAGAGGACTTCACTTTTGTGCAGTGGCATATCGGACGGATGTAAAGGATTTAAATATTCCGTTGACGAATGAATGATCTACATCATAGCAGATATTGTATATCCTCGCAGTGTTGTATTTCACTCTTTAATTCAGTTCAGTTAGGATACCAGATAAATATATACCGAACAAGTGCTCGTGCGGTTTGGGTCACGTAGCTAAATGCTTGCATTCGGGAGATTGTGGGTTCGAACCCCAGCCCTGAAGATGGTTTTCGTGGTTTCCCATTTTCACACCAGTCTGTACCTTAGTTAAGGCCACGGTTGCTTCCTTCCTACTCCTAGTCCTTTCCTATCCCATCGTCGCCATTAAGACATTTCTGTGTCGGTGCGGGGAAAATAGATCGTAAAAAAACAGGAAAATATAACTAAGTAATCCCACTCCCATGCGCTAACCAACCCATCGAGGTGACTGAAGCTACGAGTTGAGGTGTGTTTCCCGTTCTAATGCTCAGAAAAGAATTACACTCCCGGATGAACTTGAGGTCTCCCGGTTACTCTTACATCAAGGGGCTGTAATTAAGAAATCAGGTTTGCCATAACTCTCGACATGGGTCAGCGCCGTATCTGTCACCCCTTTACATATTTCAAACCAGGCGGCCCCACCCGCTTCTCCATTGCAATATTTTTAAAGTACGTGATCTTTCTGTGATACTTCAATATTATCAATAGTTTAAGGATAAATTTATGCTGTCGTATATCTTCTTTTATAATCGTTTATGCTCAACAGCTCTTTCATACATCGCTGTGATTCAGTAAGTGTAAAGGATTTTATTAAATAAAAGTAAGTATTCTTACAGTCAATCAGTACTATTATTGATGTAATGGTATATTGCGTTATAATTATTACAAGCTGATGCATTTCAATCCTGTGACCATGATCGTCATTGGCACAATACCAGTGAAGCCTTTCATTGGCAATTGTCACTTCATACTAAAGAGACTCCTGATACGAGAACGACACAGTTAGAAATGTTGCATTGACATCTAGGATCTTCAGAGTCAAGGAGAAAGTTATTAATGACTCAACTGTGTAAGGCACCCGTGGTTTACTCAGTCTATAGCCGTCCTATTTGTTAAACTAAATGGGGTGTTCAGAAATTTCCACCACCTCGAAAATGATTCTTGGTGTAAAAGAATTCTTCTTAAAAATGACAGATGGTTCACCAAAAATTATTTGATTGTCATAATGTATGGCATGCTCATTAACAGTAGAACTTTCTGACAGGCGGCTCCATGGCTAAATGGTTAGCGTGCTGGCCTTTGGTCACAGGGGTCCTGGCAGGATCGGGAATTTTAACCAGCATTGGTTAATTTCGCTGGCACGGGGCTAGGTGTATGTGTCGTCTTCATCATCATTTCATCCTCATCATGGCGCACAGGTCGCCTACGCGTGTCAAATCAAAAAGACCTCCACCTGGCGAGCCGAACATGTCCTGGGACATTCCCGGCACTAAAAGCTTACCCCATTTCATTTCTTTGACAGGCAAAGACGTAAGTGCCTGAAATGTTCCTTAACCGTCGTTGTTACCTGCTTTCATGTTTGGCCAACATAACAAGATCCAGAGGAACAGATGACTCTTATATTTTTCAGCACAGTTTAAACCAATGGAATCTTTAACATATCGTGGACAACTGCATATAACGATATTAGTCTTAAAGAAAGATGGTCTTGATATCGTGCCTTCTGAGAATATTGCTAACCCTATCCGTACCGGACGAGTTGGCCGTGCGGTTAGGAGCGCGCAGCTGTGAGCTCTCATCGGGAGAGAGTGGGTTCGAACCCCACTGTCGGCAGCCCTGAAGATGGTTTTCCGTGGTTTCCCATTTTCACACCAGGCAAATGCTGGGGCTGTAAATTAATTAAAGCCACGGCTGCTTCCTTCCCATTCCTAGGCCATTCCTGTCCCATCGTCGCCATATGACCTATCTGTGTCGGTGCGATGTTAACCAACTAGTAAAAAAACTATCCGTGACAGACTATACGTATGGCAAGAAGGTTAAACTCAAAGGAGGACAATCATGTGACAATCTGTCTTTTAACTTAGGTTGTTGCACGTCGTTAATCAGTTTCATGTAGTAGCCATTGCTTTAAAATGTTCTGATTAAGAATTCAAGTTCACCATTTAACTTATCCTCCTCATATACCAGCTTTTGGGCTGAGAAGGGTGTTAAGCGCAGAATGCTATCGGCAAAGATGGTGATGAGAGGAGCCATCAAAGTATTTGTTAGTATGGGTGACTTTACGGTAAACAGAATGACCAAAACTTCCTTCTCATTATCCATGGTAAATGTAATGTCTAGGTGTAAGCTGTTCAAGTAATGAAAAATAGTCTAGATAATTCATGTTCATCATGAGGTGAGATAACAGAAGTGTCATCGACATGTCTCAGCCAGATGGAAGGCTTGAGTGTGCAAGACGTCGATGAGCGCTCTTCAAACTATTGCATATAAAAATTAATGATGACTGGTACCAATGGTGATCCCAAGCCAGCACCATCTATTTTTTCTTAGACTGAAAAACTAAATACGTGGTGGTGAGAACAAGATGCAGATCAACAATGTCACCACGAAAGATCTTATCCAACAGGGAATATGTATCCTTGTTTGCAACTCCAATGCGCACAGACACAACATCAAAACTGACTAGAATATCATCTATATATATAAAATAACATGTCCTGACTGACTGACTGACTGACTGACTGACTGACTGACTGACTGACTGACTGACTGATTCATGATCGCCGAGCCACAACTACTGGACAAAAAGAAATGAAATTTTGGATATATATTTATATTAGAGTGTAGGTGCTCACTAAGGGAGGATTTTTGGATATTCCGTCGCTAAGGGGGCCGAAAAGAGGAGTGAAATGTTTAAAAGAATACATCTATATTTCAAAAACGTAAAAGTTTACAGCCGTAAAATTGGTATTTGGACTCTTCATTGAATATAAAGAAATACGTATATTTTTGTTTTCGTAAAATCCCATTAATGGGGGTGAAAAAAAGGTGAAAAATATTTTGAGTACCTTTTATGAGGATACTTATATCTCAAAACCTGAAGATGTTACAGACGTCAAAATTGTTATTTGGAATCTCCTTTAAAAATAAAGAAACACGTATTTTTTATTTTTGGAAAATCCAATTAATGGGAGGTGAACAGGAGTGACAAATGGGGTGAAATTTTGAAAAGACTATATTTACAATATATCTCAGAAATGTAACATGTTACAGACGTGAATTTTTTTTTTGCTAGGGGCTTTACGTCGCACCGACACAGATAGGTCTTATGGCGACGATGGGATAGGAAAGGCCTAGGAGTTGGAAGGAAGCGGCCGTGGCCTTAATTAAGGTACAGCCCCAGCATTTGCCTGGTGTGAAAATGGGAAACCACGGAAAACCATTTTCAGGGCTGCCGATAGTGGGATTCGAACCTACTATCTCCCGGATGCAAGCTCACAGCCGCGCGCCTCTACGCGCACGGCCAACTCGCCCGGTGACGTGAAAATTGGTATTTGGAATCTCCTGTAAAGGTAAAGAAATGTAGACAATTTATTTTCAGAAAATTCTCTTAAGAGAAACTGAAAAGACTGAAAAGGGGGAGAATTTTTAAGATGAGCATATCTACAATATATCTCAAAAACATAACATGTTACTGAAAATTGGTATTTTTAATCTCTTTTAGAAATAAACAAACATGAATTTTTGTGTTTTGGATGCATATGCCTTAAAATCTGAAGATGTTAGATTCATGATAATTGGTATTTGGAAGCTTCTTTATGAATAAAGAAACACATTTCTTTTCGGAGAATTCACCTAAGGGGAGGTTGAAAGGAAGTGAAAACTGAATTATTTGTATGGGGATACTTATATTTCAGAAACTGAAGATGTTAGAGACATGAAAATTTGTATTTCGAATCTTCTTTCAAGGTAAAGAAACACGTCTTCTTTTGTTTTCGAAAAATCCACTTAAGGGGGTGAATAGATTGAGAAATTAGTTGACTTATTTGTATGAGGACACTTACAGTACATGCAAAAACATTAAGGATGTACAGACGTGAAAATTGGTATTCGTTATTTGGAATTTCCTTTAAAAATAAGGAATCACGTATTTATTGTTTTCAAAAATCGACTTAGGTTGGGGTGAAAATAAGTAAGAAAGCAGTTGAATTTTGTTTATGAGGATACTTATATCTCAAAAAGTGAAGAAGTTGCAGTAGTGAAAGTTGGTATTTTGAATCTTCTTTAAAAATAAAGATACGCTAATTTTTTTGTTTTCAGGAAGTCCACTCAACTGGGGGAGGAGGGTGGAAAGAAATGAATAAGTTGAATTCCTTTTATAAGGGTGATTATATGTCAAAAACTGGAGATTTTACAGACATGGATACTGGTATTTGGAATCTCTTTTAAAATTAAAGAAACACGTAGGGTTGAATTATGTTTTATGAGGGTATTCATATCTCAAAAACTGATGATGTTGCAGATGTGGAAATAGGTATTTGGAATCATGGTTTTTCTTTTTTTTCGACTTGAGAGAAGACCGTTTCTCACATGTACAGTTCTCTGTTGCATAGTCATCTTAGCCCCCAAAGGCAATACCACAAACTTGGTTTACATAGAGTTTCTGGGGTAAATGGAACTCAATTCTTCGGTGAGTTTTTGTACTTTAGTAGGGATTTTCTAATAATGTCTTAGTACAGTACGGAGGAATGATTAATTTTATCAAATTACGAAATCCACGCGAGTGAAGCCGCTGGTAACTGCTAGTCATGAGGAAAACGCAGAATGAAAACAAAACAACAAAATGGCGTTGAAGTCCTAATGAATGCCTCATTACCTTCATACGGTTTAAGCACTGCTGCAAGGTACATGGCCAGGATGCATGTATGGGACCCTATACCACTGACAGTAGGCCCAAGGGGAATTCCGTCTTTATGGTTCTTAGGGAGACAATACAATCGCAAAACATAAGAAACGTCATTCGCTAGCTTAAAGAAGAGACGATGGTTTCCCTGTCATTGGTGTTGATATGTTCATTCTTCATACGTTATATGTAGGATCTCTAAGAAGCTCTTCCATTTTTTATTGTAATCAATGATATCCATCACCATATTTACACTGCTTTATCACCTTTCAAGACCATCAAGTCTTCATTTATTGTCAGCTGTTTTAGAGCATGCTGCTTTAGAAGTAAGGTTCGGATGAAAAGGCTTAAAAATTCTAGTGTCGATAACGGTTTCAAGACGAACCTCCTCAGCGTTACATCCGATAGAGAATTTATAGGCAGCTTCGACTTTACAGATGATCTTCCAAGGAATTAAACTGGTACTAACTTTTTGGGTAGGTTGAGTGAACTTCGGGGCCACCTGTCTTTCCAGAAGTGGAAACCTTGTTTCAAAATTTTCTTACATACTGACTCTAAGGTCACTGGACTGTAGATCAAGATGTCGCTGGCCTCCATTAAGCAACTCCAACTTTCACTGATTTGTTATTTTTCTATCTTTCCAACTCTCCGTTTGTGAATGGTTTGTTTATGTAATAATTACGATATCTGGGCTCGAATCCAGGATATATCATTTTCAGGTCGTTCTTCATAGAAGCCATGCCAAGCACGCTTCGTTTTGTCATTGAAACAAGCAACGCTATTCAGCTATTGAAATGAACAGCTGAAGGCCGATAATTATTGGAACTAGATAATGAAACTCAGCGGTCGCTGTCGTATGAAAGCTCCCTATATTGTTCTGAAGATACCTTAACTGAACAATTCACTACACTGAAGGAATTAGACAAACAAATTCTATATTTTGCTGTTCGTCGATTTAATTGGTTTACAGTAACACTAGGCCTGTCCGGTCCTGTGGTGTAGGGAGTAACGCGTCCGCCTGTCATTCGGTGGCCCCGGGTTCGGTTCCGGGCCTGGTCAGGGTTTTTTTAATTGTAAATGATTATTATTCCTGGCCTGAGGACTGGGTGTTTGTGTCGTCTTGAACGTTCCATTGCTCATATTCAACACTCTACACTTCCGCAATTACACTTACACGCGGGTTCCTCTCAAATGTTGAAGGTAGTGGCAAAAGATCTGTAGAGGACGACGCCACGAACAAATATAATTTTTAAAAACTAGGCCTCACTCATCTAATCGCACACGTGAGATGCGACAAGTTATAGTCCGGAGGTGTTGGACCATCTTGTCCTGACCTAGTACCCACGGATGTCCATCTGTTCGAAACATATAAGCAGCCTCCTGGCAGAGCAGGAACAGAAACCGATGGTCTAGATAAGCAATTCGTCACGTTCTGATGTCATGAATTTTATTCTGATTTCGTCTGTATGGAGATACTGTACTTTGGAATACGTGAGGGCAGATGCTTTAACACCAATATATACGATACGTAAAAACATGTACCAAGTTTATACCAAATACCTCATGACGGGGAACTTCACCTTATACGATGGATTGCCCTCGGGTTTATAGTGTTCAATATTATATCGTCTTTGCGCCGGCGAAAACAGCTATGTGATAATATTGTGGGAGAAATACTGACCCGCAGCACATGAGCGAGAATTCTTCTTTTCGACCTAGCTCGCACAGTATTGAACCGCAGATGACAGAACTTTACCGGCCAAAGTTCTGAGCTGAAATATTGCACATAGCGATTTTCGCAGGCACAACGGCAATATTCAGACCCTTCTTAGGTTCAAGTTATTGGACGTCTACTTTTTGTGGATTCAAATCTGAGTGATTGCATGGGAATTGTTTTATTGACAAAGTCCACTTTATTTGTTTTTTGAAAACAGACTTCCTCTGTTATTCCCTTTTCAACACTACTTTATAATCATGTATTTATCATCGCTACAGAGGTGTTCTACTCGTCAGACGCCACTTCGTACATCTCGAGGTCAGGACAGGTAAAATCGCTACAAGCAGGCAACTGCCTAGGATAAGTATGGAGTAATGTGCAGGTGTGAAAGGTTCTGCGAGGAATCACTGAAAATAATAATCCACTTGTGTACTGTCGATAAGCCGCCCCATACTACTCAGGTCCTTTGAACAACACGTAATGAATATCCGATTTCCTGTAATTTGTGATGAATGTTTCTTCCGCACAATTATCTTCGATCTATCCTTTACTCCTGAAATAAATAAATAAATAAATAAATAAATAAATAAATAAATAAATAAATAAATAAATAAATAAATAAATAAATAAATAAATAAATAAATCTATATATATAAAATAAGAGTTTTGTCTGTACATTGCTCAGATTTTGAAAAGAATGGTATTTCTGTATCGGTCATGTTCATAGTAGCAAGGAAATGCACTTTCTTACTTTTCCGTAATTTCTGTCTGTCTGTCTGTCTGTATGTACACGCATCACGAGAAAACAGCTGAAGGGAATTTTATGAAAATCGGTATGTAAAGTCGGGGGATGGGCCACTACAATCTAGGTTATACATTATTTTACTCACGCTGAGTGAAATGGTAGTTTAGGGGAAGGCCTAAAATTTAATTCTCAAGTATTTATATTATTAGTGGTCCTATCGATAAATACTATATAACTAAAGTTATATAGAATTAAATTTCCGATCATTTATGTCATACATTGTTACCGTACCGGCTTTGATAACACAGATATTCAGGAATTTGTATTTTTGTTTCCAAGTGCATATGAACGCTGAGCCACGAGGAAATGGGTTAACGGAATTTAATGAAAGTCGGTGTATAGAGTCGGGGAATAAGAAACTACAGTCTAAGCTATAAACAATTTCAGTCTCCCTGTATGAAATTGTAGTTTATGGGAAGGCGCCTAAAATTTAATTTTTACTACCTATGATATCGGTCCTATCAAAAAGTACTACATAACAACAGTAATAGAGAATACAATTTCCGATCATTTATATTTTATAAAATTTCATCGTACCGACTATGATGAAAGTGGTATTTCAGAGTCGGAAGGAAACTAAATGGGAAAGCCTACAAAATTGAAGGCGCATAACATTGATCAACAATAACATTACATTGACCATTGTTTGTGGTGATGTTCTCTGTCTCTTATGCTGCCACTCAACTCGGATAGATGGGATTACTGCTGCGTACCGAGTATAACAGCCTGCCTGAATATTGGCAGGATAGAGCTGGGGAGTTAGAAAACTTTCTTCTTTAGCACGGCATTCCTCTGCTTCATACATTTTCTGATACCGTACTGCTGGTACGTAACACACTGGTTCATCATAGTATTCCAGCTATTCGATCCCCACTCTGACACACTGTTTTGAATGAGCAGTGTGCACTCTTAAGGCAGAGGCTCAGTAGTAGTAGTAGTAGCAGTAGTAGTAGCAGTAGGAGTTGTAGTAGTAGTAGTATGAACTGGTTTAGAATTACAATTTAGGCATGTTCCAAATTATAGCACCACAATTCACTAAACAACCAAAATTCAACCCTGAAAAGAGTCTTTTCCTAAAAGAGCTTCTTCCTCTTCACTTTAATTAAATTTTACATTCATTTTATTCAAAATTAGCAGTGAAGAGGGGGTTTCTCCTCTCGCTTGGAGTCAGATAGATTTTTCCGCCGCCAGTGTAGTGAATTGAGATTTTCGGACTCATCGGGTACTCCTAGGAAACGGATTAGTAAAAGGGCATAGTTTTTCCCTGGGACTCTCCACTATTCGACCCCTACCCCCCAAAGGAAAGACTAAGAGTGCTCACGGATCACGGCTGTCTGCGCCCTGGTCATTCCAGCTCTGGAACTTTGGACTGTTAGATCGGCAGTGTTGTACTGTTTGTTAAAAGTGAGAAAACCGAGCTCGATAGCTGCAGTCGCTTAAGTGCGGCCAGTATCCAGTATTCGGGAGGTAGTAGGTTCGAACTCCACTATCGGCAGCCCTGAAGATGGTTTTCCATGGTTTCCCATTTTCACACCAGGCAAATGCTGGGGCTGTACCTAAATTAAGGCCACGGCCGCTTCCTTCCCACTCCTTGCCCTTCCCTTTCCCATCGCCGCCATAAGACCTATCTGTGTCGGTGCGACGTAAAGAAACTAGCAAAAAAAAAGAAAAAGTGAGAAAAAGTGTCGTTTTTCATTTGACCGAGTATTTCATGTGAAATCATTGCTTTTACTCGCGTCATTCCTACTGACGTCATAGTAATGACCTATGTTCATTTCAGTTGGGAAAACCACTGACAGTCTTTCTGAGGATGTAAAAAGGCAGGTGGAGAGCGAGTGTCTGCCATTATAATGCAATTCCCCCAACCCAATTGTGAATGATGGTAGGCAAGCGGGCCTACCATTACAATGAAAATTCCCTAACGCAGTCTTCATATGAGAAGAGACATTTGGTGATTTCTCCATCGCGTTTCCAGGGTAACGTTAAGAGCTATGCAAATTAATACAGTCTTGCTCACAACGTGTACTCTACCTAATCTACAATTCTGTATACAATGTAGAATTCCGTAGCGAAGCACGGGTACATCAGCTAGTAAATAAATAAATAAATCTCGTAAATAAATACACTGACTGACAGAGCAAATGCAACACCAAGAAGGAGTGGTCAGAACTTTATGCCAATTGCAGGGTAGACTGACGTCACTGAGGTATGCTCATGATGTGAAATGCGCCGCTGTGCTGCGCACGTAGCGAACGATAAATGGGACACGGCGTTGGCGAATGGCCCACTTCGTACCGTGATTTCTCAGCCGACAGTCATTGTAGAACGTGTTGTCGTGTGCCACAGGACACGTGTATAGCTAAGAATGCCAGGCCGCCGTCAACGGAGGCATTTCCAGCAGACAGACGACTTTACGAGGGGTATGGTGATCGGGCTGAGAAGGGCAGGTTGGTCGCTTCGTGAAATCGCAGCCGATACCCATAGGGATGTGTCCACGGTGCAGCGCCTGTGGCGAAGATGGTTGGCGCAGGGACATGTGGCACGTGCGAGGGGTCCAGGCGCAGCCCGAGTGACGTCAGCACGCGAGGATCGGCGCATCCGCCGCCAAGCGGTGGCAGCCCCGCACGCCACGTCAACCGCCATTCTTCAGCATGTGCAAGACACCCTGGCTGTTCCAATATCGGCCAGAACAATTTCCCGGCGATTGGTTGAAGGAGGCCTGCAATCCCGGCGGTAGAAGACTACCATTGACTCCACAGCATAGACGAGCACGCCTGGCATGGTGCCGGTCTAGAGCGACTTGGATGAGGGAATGGCGGAACGTCGTGTTCTCCGATGAGTCACGCTTCTGTTCTGTCAGTGATAGTCACCGCAGACGAGTGTGGCGTCGGTGTGGAGAAAGGTCAAATCCGGCAGTAACTGTGGAGCGCCCTACCGCTAGACAACGCGGCATCATGGTTTGGGGCGCTATTGCGTATGATTCACGTCACCTCTAGTGCGTATTCAAGGCACGTTAAATGCCCACCGCTACGTGCAGCATGTGCTGCGGCCGGTGGCACTCCCGTACCTTCAGGGGCTGCCCAATGCTCTGTTTCAGCAGGATAATGCCCGCCCACACACTGCTCGCATCTCCCAACAGGCTCTACGAGGTGTACAGATGCTTCCGTGGCCAGCGTACTCTCCGGATCTCTCACCAATCGAACACGTGTGGGATCTCATTGGACGCCGTTTGCAAACTCTGCCCCAGCCTCGTACGGACGACCAACTGTGGCAAATGGTTGACAGAGAATGGAGAACCATCCCTCAGGACACCATCCGCACTCTTATTGACTCTGTACCTCGACGTGTTTCTGCGTGCATCGCCGCTCGCGGTGGTCCTACATCCTACTGAGTCGATGCCGTGCGCATTGTGTAACCTGCATATCGGTTTGAAGTAAACATCAATTATTCGTCCGTGCCGTCTCTGTTGTTTCCCCAACTTTCATCCCTTTCGAACCACTCCTTCTTGGTGTTGCATTTGCTCTGTCAGTCAGTGTAAATAAATAAATAAATAAATAAATAAATAAATAAATAAATAAATAAATAAATAAATAAATAAACAAGCAAATAAATAAATAAATGAATAAATAAATAAATAAATAAATGCATAAATACATAAATAAATAATGTTTTGGTTTAGTGTCCTAGTGTGGCTCTTTGGTTGAGTGGCGAGCATGATGGCCTTCGGTTCAGAGAGCCCCGAGTTCGATTCCTGTCCAGGACGAGGATTTTAACTTTTCCTGGTTAACTGTTCTAGCTCGGGGACTCCATCTTAATACACGTCTTCATTTACATAAACATAGGCACCCTACAATAGTGAATACGTTCTACATAGATTTAGCGTCACGAAGGCATCCAGTTGTAAAACTGGGTTAAATTCAAACCAAGTGTCGACCCCAGGTAATTGGCAAAGGCTAGGAAGGAGAAGGAGAAGAAGAAAAAGAAAAGGAATAAGAAGTTTGGCTGTATGTCCGGCAAACTGCTTGGATGATTTTTGGGGTATCCAAAGTTGCCGGAATTGTGTTCCTCAGCCGTTCTTTTACGTGCCGGAGAATTTACCGGTTCAAAGCAGGCGTATTTTAGCTCCTTAATATTCCAGTGAACTGAGCTTGGATCGAGCCCGCCAACTTCGGTTTAGCTCTACTCTGTTCTACCCCCCAAATGACTGAGTGATTGACTGACCGTATGCCTCACTTTTGAGTTTGGTAAGTTCGATGAGATCAGTATAAATTAATTCAAAAGATGCATGAAAGTGCACTGCAGTTACTGTACTGTTACAGCTGCAGTGGGCTTCGTTTGAGAATAACTCACATCATGCTGTTTACAGAGTAGGAAAACAATTAGTACTAAGATGTATTTGAAATACACATGAATCCACTGTTTCCTTGAAACTCCTGAAAGTTTTATTTCAGGAATATAAATTATCTTTGCATTTGTTTAAAACGCACTATAGGATGAAATTGTTGCGGAACAATTGTTATAAAGAATGAATATTTCAAATAATCTACTAGAGTTGCAATTCACTTCGAAATCGGCATCCTAGTTTCATCATATTCTGGAAACTGAAAGCCTGAGGATGATTCTACAAAATTTTGTTTATATGCTCAAAAATTCATAAAGTCAGATTTCTGTAAAAGCTGCAGTGTGGCAGTGCTGTCTCTTCTATTTTATAGCTAAACTTGTAATTCACTTATTGTTTTCCTTAAAAATATAGACAACAAACAATAATCCACCACTTAAACGAACACAGTGTCTTACTAGGCCACTTCGTAGAACAACATGGAGCTAACATTCCACGACACACACACGAAAGCCTTTCAATAAAAGAGAAGGAAACAACGGATTTTCTTACAACAATCCGCCAAAATATTAATAAAGTCCTGGAATTTTCTGCTACTGGCTTGCTGCTAGTTATTTCACGCTATTACCAGTTAAGCACTGAGGTAGTTTTTTCTTGCAATTGATTTCGAATGTCATCGTAGCTCACGAACCAACTACGCATTTTGAATATCTTTTATTGTAGGCCTACACAGTATATGCGTGTCGAAGGAAAGGTAAAGTGAACCCTTTACTTGGTTTCATTTGCTTCTCGTTGTACGTCATGGCCATGAAAGTGTTCTTCTTCTTTTTCCTGGCCTTTTCTCAGTTCGTTAGAGTCGACACTACTGGTGGGTTTGGCCCACTTTTACGGCTGGATTCCCTTTGTGACACCAACCCGTACGTGGGAGGATGTATTCACTATCTCGTGTCCCTATAGTGGTCCCAATTTGGCAGGGTCGATCCTGGCTCAGTCCGGTGGTATTTGAAGGTGTTCAAATACATCAGCCTCGTGTCGGTAGATTTACTGGCACGTAAAAGAACTCCTGATGGACAATACTCTGGCACCACGGTGTCTCGAAAAAACCGTAAAAGTAGTTAGTGGGACATAAATCCAATATCAGCATTATCTATAGTGGTTAGGAGTGTGGCATGTTGTGTACGTATGAAGAGGTGTATTATTATTATTATTATTATTATTATTATTATTATTATTATTATTATTATTATTATTATTATTATTATTATTATTATTATTATTATTATTATTATCGCGCAATTTGTTTCATGTCCCGGTAACTCATTTTGCGATTTTCAGACACGCTGAGTTACTGGAATTATGTCCCATCGGAGTGTTTTGAAGTGCCGGTAAATCAACCGACAAGAGACTGACGTATATTAGCACCTTCACATACCACCGCGGTGAGCCGGGATCAACTCGCGTAGTAGGATGCACAAGGCCTGTCTTCTAATTTTCATGCCATGTGCGCAATTCCGGTGCGCGAGCGCGCCGAGCCCCTACCAGTTCGTTTGCGGTCATCTGGCACCCCATGTGGAGCCACGAGGGGAACAAATTCACAAAACAACATTTGAACGCATTTCTTGGAAGTCTCATAATTTATTATTAGTTTTTTAGACTTCTGCGTTAAATGTTGGAGATTTACATAACACGTAAAGTAACTAAGGTTCAGTGTTGCATAAAGTATATCAACGGATTTTCGTTCTAGTGATACGTGTGCTGCGGGTCAGTATTCTTCCTCTCAATATTGTCACAAAGCGGTATTTCGAGGCGCAGTGACGATACACATCTTACATACGAGAAGCTGTGAATTTGTGTAATAGCCTACTAATCTTTTGTATGGAGTGCTCACATTTTATGTTTATTGAGGTATATGCACTTGGGTGTCAAGTACAGTAATTTATTGTAGAAATGAACATGGAGAGCACTTTCACGACCTCTTTACTGGTTCTCCGATACACTTGCTGAGGGAATGTACTCTAAACCTCTTTTAAGCAGGAGAGTTGTTGAACCCACCTTTCAGCTTAGTATTGCAAATACTGTGCGAAGTATGCGGAACGTCTTCATCAGACACAGAAAAATGTTCAACAAATAAATCAGGAGTGGATTTGTGCTCCACAAAGTCAGTAAACCGTGTGGAAAGTTCCATTTTAAACGTCAAATGATTTTCGTGTGTTTTCGATTATAATTTTGTTCCTGGCAATGTTTCTTCAAATTAAAATGTCAGGGCCACATATAAGAATTTGAGCGTTTTTCCTATGAGGATTGAGTGTGGAATAAGTCACTTCCCATTCTTTTTTGAAAATCAGTTACTCTCTTTCAAGACTGGCAAAATAGAAATGTTGCCATCAAGCATACTATCCTTCACCCTTTTGCAAGCGCTGAAATGAAATGGCGTATGGCTTTTAGTGCCGGGAGTGTCCGAGGACAAGTTCGGCTCGCCAGGTGCAGGTCTTTTGATTTGACTCCCGTAGCAGGATGAAACGATGATGAAGACGACACATACACCCAGCCCCCGTGCCAGCGATGTTATCCAATTAAGGTTAAAATTCCCGACCCTGCCGGGAATCGAACCCGGGACCCCTGTGACCAAAGGCCAGCACGCTAACCATTTTTAAAAGTCGTTTATTCTATGTTTCGACATTTACATTGCACACATGTAATAAATGTGAACCAAAGAACCAGTACATAGGACAGTTTTACCGAGCTCGATAACTGCAGTCGCTTAAGTGCGGCCAGTATCCAGTAATCGGGAGATAGTGGGTTCGAGCCACACTGTCGGCAGCCCTGAAGATGGTTTTCCGTGGTTTCCCATTTTCACACCAGGCAAATGCCGGAGCTGTACCTGAATTAAGGCCACGGCCGCTTCCTTCCACTTCCTAGGCATTTTCAATCCCATCGTCGCCATAAGACATATCTGTGTCGGTGCGATGTAAAGCAAATAGCAAAAAAAAGGTTAGTTTAAGCAGTTCTAAGCAGTTTCACATATCCTCTCACATAATGCCAGATAATAAAAATGAAGTGTTCGTATACCTGCGAAGGAAACAATTGAACCTAAGAACTGAGAGGATCACAATAACAAAAAGAATACACAAGGAACATTGTTATAATTCAATACAGTTCAAATAGGGAGCATACCTATCTTCCAGCTGTCCACTTTCACTGAGTTTCCACCGCTCTTTCTTCATGTGATACAAGAGAGCCGGGAGTATAACACCATCAACACTGTCGAACATGTAAGTAATGTATTGTCCTATTATCCACACAATCGCTTGCTGTTTTATCTGGGGGAAGGCCGTCACGGACAGACAAATCAGCTTCCTGTCGTCGATCTCTCCCAGGGCCATGTTCATGAGGCGACACACTTGCCGTTTACACCATCTCCATGTGTGCACTGCATTTGTGCATGTTGTTAGTCGGTGTATCGCTGTATCCGTTTGACCACACACCGTACACCATGGCGAGTGTTCCAGATGTATTTTGTGTCGACATTGTGCTGTTGGTACCAGACTGTTGAGAAATAGGAAAATTTGAGAACGTGCGTGAGACGAGAGTTTCATACGACTAAAGTTTGCCCAGACCGTAGGCCAGTCGATGTAGAGTGCTGTGGATTCAATCTGTGGGGTGAAGTTCACAGCCCGGCGTATCATACTGCCCCCATTTTTCCCGAGCTAAGCCCAGCCATCGAGCGAGAGATCCCAAGGTGGACCGTTCGATCGTTGGCAATCACTTTCTAGAGGCATTTAAGGGATGTTAGGGATTGATGACCAAGCAGGATAAAAAGAAATGTTAAAACAACACTCTGACATTTATTCACATAAGCAAACAAACAAATGAAATACTCTTGCTGATGTGTTTACAAAAATAGAACTTTCATAATATTGCATTTCTTCCTCGATTTAGAGTGACACGTGTTCTTAATCTCCAGCCTTACTGTGCTGTAATGAAACCAAAGAAAAATTAGGCCTCTTGCCTTTTCAAATCAAAATATTTGACTGAAAGAATTAAATAAATTAACATAGAACTTCATAAAATCATAAACAGCTGTCTTGCTAACGAGGGTTTACAATAAATGTGTTCAAAGCTTTACCAATTCAAAGTAGTCTCAACACGTGGTTTTAAGATGTACTCAACTGAATTTGTCATTTACAGTATTTAATAATAGTCAATGACACCAACATGAACTTCAGTAGAAAATGAAAATTGATTTCAAAATTCTCAAAATTAATTAATTATTATTCTGATTATTATTATTATTATTAATTTCTCATCATTTAATTAGCCCATGTTTCATTGTTACACGATCGTGTTCTTATTAATTTTCCACTGCATTATTTACCTAATGATCGTCATTAGCACTTCAGAATAATTATTTTGAATTAATTATTAATGACTTATTTTCACCATAACTCCAATTAATCATGAGGCTAAAAAATTTCTACCTCTGATCTTTGTATTTCATTTCTATTCAAATTAATCTTAAAGTATTTCAAATTTAAGAAATTTGCATTACCACCGTGTGAGCTAGTTAAATAAATTTTATTTACAAATCGAGTGCCTTCATAAAGTAACGAGATGATCTTTCCTTTTAAATCTCGCTAATTAAGAAAATATATTCTTCCTAGTCTTCCTCGACTTAACTTAATCAAACTTTCCCTTAAGGGCATGAAAATTATTTCTTAAGGCAACACACAACGATGAGTGTAATCTGCGTCACAGCGAGTGCGTGACCAGATCAAAATTAAATGAAACCAACATGACATAAGAGAAATATACATATTTACATACACACACACATTCACACTAGGGAAACACGTTTTATGTACATTATTTACATCGAATCCTGTTTTGGCAAGTTTATTCATGATTTTTATTGGTGGTCGGGACGCGTAATGTCTAGCAGAAATAATCCGTGTACTGAAATTATCCTTCATTAATAGTGGCTAGTGATCGAAGTCATGGGTATCACTTGGTAGAAACACATTTCACATATCAATGTAAGTTCATCTAACTCATGAAATTATAATGGAAGATTCTAGTAAAATCCATAAGCACTACCATCATTTGGGCTACAGGTCGAAATTACCGCAAGCGTGAGCCTTACTTGTATTACTTTTATTTCCTACCTGTGAAATACACTCGCAACACGTGCTCCAATAAATATAATCTATCTTGCGCTCCCAATACACAAGAATAAGTCAAATATCATCATTAAATCATCAACTGCATAATTATACAACAAGTATCCTTCAGGATTGGTCATATTCCAGACCCTTCATGAACAGAGCACATTCAATCTCACATATAAGGACTCTACAGTAATTTTATGGCTCACGAGCGTTTACTTCTGTTTTACCCGATCTTTAGTTAATATTATTATTATTTAAGTGATTATTACATCTACTGATCCTCGTGGAATATCGTAAAATTAGATGACTTCATCATAAATTCAACAAGTGATCTTGAAAGACACTAGGTTCGACCCTATTCACTCAAAATGTACACGTAAATTTCCATCCAGTAACTTTCAACATTACAAGGAAAGTAGATTTATCGTGTGGTCAGTGATTATTAAATATAAAGCTCCTTAAGCATGGGAAATCATTCAAAGACAACCTACATGTCTACTCTAATAGATTCCAAAATTTCATTCACACGTACCTAGTCTACCACGACACCTTAAGAAGTGGAAAAATGAAATATTTCTAACTACAACAAACTAATAGATCTACGACTTAAGAAGAAAGACCTCTAGTTGTACAAAAGGTAAGACAGATAAATTAAATTAAAAAGGTACTCAAGTTTTTGATGGGGTTCGATTCCCGTGGACAGTCAGTTATTCCAGCATACTCCTCCGGTCAGTCTCCTTCCGATTACCAGATACGCCTCACATTTTACAGCTCCATGGAGGCTCTGCAACAGGTGTCCCTCGATGAAATGATGTTGTCGGTGGTTGCGGAATTATCCATCTTGAGATGTTCAATTCTAAGACGACTTCCGTAGAATGCCGGTCACAAGCTGTAACTGAGATGACAAAATTAAGTATTTTGCACAAGCACACGCCGAATATAAATAGCTCGTCTACACTGTCACACTTAACTTGGCTCCTAGGCGTCTTTACTCCATAGAATTCACTAATGGTTTCTCTAAATTCTAGCAGAACGGCGTCGACTTGAACTGAAATTACTTCTCCACGTGGTCTGAGAACGTGGTGCAGCACAACACGACGAAGGATATTCAGAGTAAGAGCTTCAAGAACATTAAGAGAGCGATTTACTCGAAACAAGGCCTTTTATCTAATTAGCCAGGGAGGTGTGATCTTCAGCGAGAACGGTAATTGGCTGATGGTCTCATTTAATTGGCTCAGACTATTCCAGAAACAAGCTGGGTTGCGCGCGTGCGAAGGCAGTCACGTGGTCAGCTCTGACCTTGGCATAGTCTTGCCGGTGTGTCACCCCTCTGAACGACGAAAAAAACCTCGTTCTCAGCTCGCCACAACTCCCCAAATGGAACACGCGTTCGAATAAATACATCATGGACATCCTAAGTTGCATATACCAAGCTAAGGAAAACGGAAAAGAAGTTCATCTTATGTGGATCAAAGGTCACACTGGAATTATACACAATGAAACCGTAGACCAACTGGCAAAGCAGAGCATTAAAGAAGGCCAGTTCCAAGCACTACGCCTACCATACACGGACTTCCAAAGCCACATCAAGAAACAGGCTTACAAAGAATGGTCAAATTACTGGGCAACAACTCAACGCATCAAAGGCAAGCATTACGCCGCTATCCAGAGATACATCCCACAGAAACCATGGTTCAGTCTACTATCTCTAACTCCCCGCCATATGACATCAATTATCAGAATGAGACTTGGACATGCATCTTACCCCAGTCATCTGTTCAGACTCAAAGTCATAGACTCCCCAAATTGTACCTCTGACCCCAATCAAGAAGCAGACCTCAACCACACAATTTTAGGATGCACTAGATACAAACCACAAGTGACCAACTTATATCAAACGCTTATACAACTGAAAGTTCCACTTCCGACTTCCGTTTCGTCGTTGTTCAGCAGCTATGACATCCGTATATATCAAGCAATAGCCAAATTTTTAAGTGAAGCTAATTTAACATTGTGATACGTTTGTTCTGTAGTCTGTAGTTAAACTGTTCTCATCCAACCAAAGTTCCTGTACCGTGGCTTTCCATCACCAATTAGTCATAATGCCATGAACGGTCCCATGTTGTAAAGATGTTGCTATTTGACTTTCCTGTTTTCTAAATGTACAGAGCTGGCAGCATGGTCTTACGGACCAAATGCCAAAAAAAAAAAAAAAAAAAAAAAAAAAAAAAAACTCCCCAAATGATCTGCTGCAGTTACAAGCAGACAATAAAATTTTCACTTTCCACTTGTTAAAATATTCGTAATATCGCCAATTTTAACGGGGACAATACTGTAAATGGTCTTGGTGGTAGCATTCGTTCCTGGAGGTAGTTCATTTACAACTTGTTGGAGTTTCAGATGATGATCTTGGAATATTTTTGGCAGAAATCTGGTGTTACCGTCAGCTTATCTCCAGATATTCTTATACAGTGCGTTCGAGAAGGTGTCCGACTGTAACAAAACAGTAGTGCTTGGCATTTCGTTCCATGTGCTATTAGTCCTAACCCACCGAGCCTATATGGAAGATACAGTTGGTCTCATTGTACTTGAAATAGCTGGCCTTGCCATATGAACCAACCAATATATTTTGAGAGTTGGCCTTCAAATTTTGTAGGTAGCGGGAACACTTGAGCTAAATACCAAACCTTTGATAGCACATAAATATTTATCACCACAACCCGCTGATTAAATTCAAATTCCTTTGACGAAATTTCATCATGACAGCCCTAACGTTGGCAATAAATGTAGCCCAGTTGGTTTCTAAAGTATCGAGCACATATTTCTTTCATTTAATACGAAGGATTTTCACCTCATCAACCATACAAAACCAGTTCCTTGGAATGATTCCTGACCCTCCATTGAAGTGAAGTAAAGTAGTTTCTTTGGGGTTGGATTTCGCTCCTGAAGCGGCGCTGTAGGTGCGGAGAGCTTTAGCAAGATGATCAATGTCATTGGCACATCGGACTAACATCGATATGTCATCAGCGTAAACACAAAATGAAAATGTATAGGTATTTACTCTGTATCCGTGTAGCTGTGGTTGAAGTGTCCGAATGAATGGTTCCAGTCCTATGACAAAGAGTAGCATGGATAGTGGGCACCCCTGTCGTACCTGATCTCTCTATCGGTATCAAAATTGAAAAGTATCCGTTGACAAGTACTCGAGATATAGAATTGAAATTGATCATTCGAATGTACTCAATCACCATATCAGGGAATTGAAAATGCTTTAAAACTAGGAATGGATATTGATGGCTAACACGGTCAAATGCTTTATCAAGATATATGTTCATTAAGCTTAGTTGGTCACTTGGCTGGGATTGGACTTTCAAATAGATATCACGTAGAGTTCGCAGATTTGTCAGAATGGTACGTCCGGGAATACTGCAACACTGTTCTGTACGCACTTCACTGACGGTTCCATATTTACTGAACACTGATCGGAATATTTCAGAGGGAACTTCCAAGGGAACATTGAAAACACGAACCGTAGTCTAATTCAAGTCAGCTGGAGTGATCTTGACATAACACCTTTCCCCATATTCATAGCAAAATTGTACAGGATCGTGAAAAGTTTGTAAGCATTCCATTTATCAGAAATGTACATGGCTCGCTCCTGGGCATTCAGTTGAATAGCTTCCACTTGGTCGACGGTTAACCTGAGTGTGTTAGCAATCCACCGATGAATTTCCATAGGCGAAGGTCGGGGACTCTGACCATCCCACAAACAGCGTACGGTGTTTTTCCGTCGGTATGTTGACATTTTCCTTTTATTTTTTTTTCTTTCACTACAGTTAAATCCAGAAGGATTGTTCACTTAACCTTGTCGCTATACTACAGAGTATTACACTTCACTGATTACTGTCGTATGCTGTGTATACTGTTCAGACGCAAGCGGACAAGTAACACGTCCTTCCTCTACCGAAGATACAGCACTACTACTGCCATTTAGCCATGGAGTCGGACTTGGCAAGCGCTGAGTCAATGCGAGGTACGTAAGGAAGAGACAATGTTAGACTAACCCGTGGAACACTTCCCCGCTGGTGCCCTGTCAGGCGCGCTGCTTCGCCGGAAGCGTTGTTTGGACAGCTCTAGTCTAAGCTGCTCACCCCGGCAGAGTCCATGGGTAAATAGCGTACTGGCCTTTGGTCACAGGGGTTTCGGGTTCGATTCCCGGCAGGGTAGGGGAATTTTAACCATCATTGGTTAATTTCGCCTGCTCGGGGGTTGGGTGTATGTGTTGTCTTCATCATCATTTCATATTCATCACGACGCGCAGGTCGCCTACGGGAGTCAAATCGAAAGACCTGCACCTGGCGAGCCGAACATATCCACGGACACTCCCGGCACTAAAAGCCATACGCCATTTCATTACCCCGGCAGAGGAATTAACCAGCGTGGCTATAAATGCCTCTCCCGACCGGGAATCAAACACGGGACTCTCTCAACCGGAATTTGCTACGCTAAACGTTCAGCGAAGGAACTGCATGGCGACGAAATTGTTTTACGGCTATCTAAATCGCATGCTTCTGGTACTACATATCACTGTTTCACCAGCCTTTGGCAGTGATTTATAGTAGGTAATTCCACAAGTACATTGCAGAAGGAGGAGAGCTTCATGTGCGTTATAACTTGGAACGGTCTCACCTTGTGCAGCTATCGCGAACGTCCAGAAAATTGCTCTTGAATGACTGCGCATAAGACCAATTAACCTCATGCAGACTTACGCAAACATTTTAAAATACGGATGATCAATGAAAAGATATAAAGCGTAAAATATTTTGGTTCCCCCAGAATTAAGTTTGATTTCTTGTCAAATATTCAAAACCTTCTGAAAGGCATTCATCATTTCTGGAGTGATGCAGACCTCTATGGCCCACTAACATGCAACAGCTGGCTCAGTCCGGTGGTATTTGTAGGTGCTCAAATACGACAGCTCCGTGTCGGTAGATTTACTGGCACGTAAAAGAACTCCTGCGGGACTAAATTCCAGCACCTCGGCGTCTCCGAAGACCTTAAAAAGTAATTAGTGGGACGTAAAGCAAATAACATTATTATTATTATCGTGCAACAGAAACAGCTATTGTTGCAACATTGTTGGATTTTGTTCCAACTCTTGTTACAACATTGTTACTCCGTCCATGGACTTTGTTCGTGAATGTCTTACGTTAACTGTTGTGTACCCGTCGTTGACGGGTGAATTTTTGTGATAACATCAGTAATGCAATATAGCAGAGATGAGTGGCAGCAGAAGAAACATAACACACCTAAACTAAGAATAATGAGTTAGTACCATGTAATTGAGGGGTGTCTGTTCAAAAGGTGTTATTTCCACCTTAAGTAAGTTGTGAAAAAACGCGAGGAAACGTACGAGTATAATAAAAAGCAAATGCCCATGATTGGTTATGGTACTATTAAAAAAAATACATCTTTCTTGTCTGCATTGCTCATGACATTCGACAGTTTTCAACTACTGCAATGGATCTGGATGATATAATAAAAATAAATTTGAAGTGGAAATAGCACGTTTTGAACAGATACTCCTCAATTTTTGTTAAGTTTGAATGGGCTTGGGACATTTTAAGTCCTCACATTTCTTCTTCCGGCTCGAGCACATTAGCAGATTCTAGACCTTAGCTTTTAAACACTCCCCTAATCTACCTTTTTATGATTCCTTCTTCCCTACCACCCCTTTTTCGAGTGATCTTTCATTTATACATTCCTTCTCATTTCGATAAGTCACCTACGAGTACATTACCCTCCTTATCAACAGCGGTTAACGACTACGTGAATTAAGAAGATAAACACGACAGCCACTACCATGCTCGTCATTTAGTTCGTTACCATGACGGACCATGACGCCTGAAAAGTATGTCAACTTCAGTGATGCTCGTCGTCGGTAAAAATCAGAAATCATGAATATCTCCGTTATTTCTCGTTTTTATGGTAAATATGTATCAGATATAAATGAATGGAAATTATAGTTTTAATAATTATTGTTACATGCACTTTTTTAGATAGAATTAATATTTCTGAAGATACAGTGTATTTGAGAAATTTAATAATCGCTAATATTTACGTTACTATTCCCCGTACGGTAAGAAATCTTGGGATATAAAAGAACGGTAATTATATTTTGCTCAACTCTTAGTAGGCCTATGTTCAGTTTTTCGATAGAAATGTGACATTTCAGGTTTCGGTCCCCTTAATATTGCTGCGCCACTATATGCTAATGAATAGAGCCTGGATGTTACGGCAGTCAAAATAGACAGGCAAAAGGCAGGGAAAATATGTAAAATAAGCACTTCGAATTAAAAACTAACAATAATATCAACAATTATGTCAGTATACGTACAGTGCATAAGCACCGAGCTCGATTTCTGCAGTCGCTTAAGTGCGGCCAGTGTCCAGTATTCGGAATATAGTGGGTAACTCCACTGTCGGCAGTCCTTAAGATGGTTTTCAGTGGTTTCCCATTTTCACACCAGGCAAATGCTGGGGCTGTACTTTAATAAGGCCAAAGCCACTTCCTTCTCACTCCTAGGCTTTTCCTGTCCCATCGTCACCATAAGACCTATCTGTGTCGGTGCAACGTGAAGAAATATGTACATTTTTATATATTACATACTACTACAAACCATTTCTTCAAAATATTAGTGTTCTAATTCATATCACTATCAGATTAACTAGATCGATAATTTACATAAATACACTTTACCACAAGTTTTCATATTTCAGATTCTTCGTGCATCCTATTACAAGAAATAGCTTTTTAAGGTGAAAGGTACTGCTCCACTTCAACTGCCGTGATGAGAGGGTATTTAATGCAAAGCATGGTAGATGGACTTAAGTTTATGGTTATTGTGAGATTCGCCATTGCAGCGATCTGGCACCACCACCTTTCTGTAAGATCATCTTCGAAAATTTCGAAAATTTCGAAAATTTCCCAAAATTCTAAATTTCCAGACTTAACCCCTTTGTAGTTTTCGCACTTTCCACTTCACATGGAGCAGTTTCAGTTAAGCCCACCGTTCCTTCATCAATATTCAATGAACACTTAAGAGACCTTAAAATGTTGGCGTTTTCTTACCACTTTCGGCAATTCAGCATAGTGGGTTGCTATGAATGTTAGACAGTTTCTGACACTTGCACTCTTGAAGAGTTCTTTCAAATCCGATTTGATGGAGCGTCACCTTCACGGAATGTGGCAACCACTTCGAATATCATGTCGAAATTCCCCGAAAAGTACAAGGCAGCACAGATTCTTAGAATAATAGAATAGAACATTTATGTTCTGAAAAGTGGGCCATACCAAAATGACGGGAAAACGTGAACAAATACGTCAATGATTGCTTTAAAAGGCAAACGGAGGCAATAAATCTTATAAATTATAGCCAAAGCTAAAGTTAGGAAAATAAAAAATGACCCTGGCATTCCAAAATACGGCAAAACATTTCATATCTTTATAATTACTTCGAATAGGCCCTATCAACCCGGCAAAAACGGTATTTTGTCAAATAACTGGGCTCTAAGGTAATACATAGACTAGTTCACAATCCGGCTATTCATGAACATAAATACTCATTCTGATTAGCCGTTTTCCCGTCATGTCGTAAAAATCAATCAATCAATCAATCAATCAATCAAGCAAGCAAGCAAGCAAGCAAGCAAGCAAGCAAGCAAGCAAGCAAGCAAACAAACAAACAAACAAACAAAAAACAAACAAACACACGAAAACTGTACTGATCACACTTTCAAATTTTGTGTATCTAATCCGAGATAGGAACGAAGAATGAGGCGAAGTGCACAAACAAAATTATAATCATATTTATATGCGGAATAGTACATGTTCTTTTTAGAACAGAAAATCATTGTGCATGAAAAAGATTGTTTTAAATTAATCAAAAGTATCTGCAGCCTCCAGAAGAGTACCTTACCCTCCAACCTGTTACAATTCCTTCATGTATGCAGTACTTCTGCGTCTGTCTCTTCGCATAGGCCGGAACGAAACGTAGTTCCCATTGAAGTATCGGTCACGATTATGGCCGGGAATGTATGAGTATGGCTAGTGTTCAGCAATGATGTCCAAAGCACGAATAATTCGTCTGGATGCTACAGAAGGTGTTATTTAAAGGGTCAGTGGTACTCATTTTTTCCTCCTAGTGGTTTAACGCCTCGCTAACACGTCGAAGATTTTCGGCGACGCAAGGAAGGGAAGGTAGCGGCCATGATCTTAATTAAGGTACAACCCCAGCATTTTCCAAGTGTGAAAATGGGAGACCACGGAAAACCATCTTCAGGGCTACCGACGGTGAGATTCGAACCGACAGTCTCCCGAATGCAACTTCATGTCTACGAGACCCTAACCACACGGTAAAATTTTTCGGTCAGTGGAACTGCAATAGCACTTCTGGCTCAGTGAGAAAAGCAATAGCAAACTACTTCATACTTCATCTTGCGTAGCACACCTCATTATGTGCCGTCATCAGCTTTTGTGGTTTCCTCATAACCGTGTAAACTTCGATGATGCTATTTGAGAATACAACCATTCTCCAGGCTGATGACTGAACAGTTATACCTGACTCTTCAAGTTCTTTATAATATATTGGAACACTACCTGTTACTCGCGGCTTCGCTCGCGAGGATTTCGTAATTTCATCAAATTAATTGTTCCTCGGTACTGCACTAAGCTATTATCTGAAAATCCTTAAAGTACCAAAACTCGCCGAAAAACTGAGTTTCATTTACCCCAGAAACTCATTATACACCACGTCTGTGGTACCGCCTTTTTGGGCCAAGATGACCAGGTACTGGCAACATGCGACGTAGAACTGTACATGTGAGAAAGAGTCCTCCCTCCAGTCGAAAAAAAAGTGTTTATTTTTACAGGAGATTCCAAATACCAAATTTCACGTCTTTAAGCTGTTCAGTTTTAAGATATAGATATACTCGTATAAAAAACCACCCCCCATTTTACCCCTCAGCGATGGACTTTCCTAAAATTCTCCCGTAGTGAGCACCTACACTTTAATATAAATGTATCCCCAAAATGTAATTTCTTTATGTCCAGTAGTTTTGGCTCGGCGATGATGAGTCAGTCAGTCAGTCAGTCAGTCAGTCAGGACATGTTATTATATCTATATATATATATAGAGAGAGAGATAGATATCTATATATATAGATACATAGATATTGTGAGTTTTACTGAAGCGAAAGGAAGCTGACATAGATCTATCCATTTTATCCCACTTAATACCGCCAGGTAAAGTGGTTCAGACGGTAGATGTGATCACCTTCTGAGTCCAAGTTGGCGGGATCGACCACGGCTCAGCCTGGGGGCATTTGAAGTTGCTCAAATACGCCAGCCTCGTGTCGATAGATTTACCGACACGTAAATGATCAACATTCCAGCACCTCGGCCCTCTGAACAACCGTCACGATAGTCAGAGGGAAGTCAAACCCATAGCACATATTATTATTATTATTATTATTATTATTATTATTATTATTATTATTATTATTATTATTATTATTATTGACTTTTCGTATATATCAACTTACATATAAACTCCAACATCCCCTTCCTCCATAATTGTTAGGTAACCACTCATTTTGTTCGAGTGATCTCCAACTTGATCTATCCTCTTGTCGGATGTTTGCTGAATGGTATGTACGATAACAATGTTAGTTTGACGCGACCGCAAGCTAATGGCTCAAGTACCGCAACTCACGCCCCCGGCACCTCTCCACTCTCATTAGCAACACTTTTAGCATCGCTTTGTAGTTCACTTGCGGTAGATATCCGTCGTAGGTTTTAATATATTTTCATTCGTGTGTCGCAACCACAACTTTGACAGAAACGTTGGAAATATTTCGCATGGGACGGGATTTTATTGCGCTTCGTAATTAACTTACCAGTTATTCCATACATCAGTGAACTCCCTCGGAGTTTTAATGACCATGAATAAAAATTGTAGATTCTAAAACTGAATGAAATTTGAATTGTTGACGACAAAGGGGAAGTTATAACGTAAGCAACAACAACAATAAAATGGCATACACTCCACTGACATGTAATTGAACTGTCAGTATTTTAGGACGCGAGTTATAACCCTTGTAGACAGGAAAATCTCTTCTGATGTGTATGATGATACTTTTGTCAATTATTTTGCACAGTTCGAATCCCACTGTCGGCAGCCCTGAAAATGGTTTTCCGTGGTTTCCCATTTTCACACCAGGCAAATGCTGGGGCTGTACCTTAATTAAGGGCACGACCGCTTCCTTCCCACTCCTAGCCCTTTCCTGTCCCATCGTCGCCATAAGACCTATCTGTGTCGGAGCGACGTAAAACAACTGGCAAAAGAAAATATTTTGCACAGAGCCCGGACTTTACGATATCCGAATATCAATTTTAATGTCTTGATTTTACTTATTGGCAAAGCAACCCATGGTGATATAACAACCGCAGCGCGATATGCCTATAAGACTAGGTCCACACTTGGGTGATTTCACCCTGCGTTACTGCGTGAAATCTCGCGTCAAAAATGCACAACACTAATTTGGACGGGACCGGCCACACACAGCGTGATTTCCCGCCGCGGGACGCGATAAAAGGCGCGTCTCCAAGGTCCCCCTCTCGAGAATGGGTCGAGGTCCATTTTGTTTGCGTGTTTTCCCATCAGTGCGGAATGAAGACGCTACGGTATTGTGCTCTTGTTTGAATACTGTGCGTGGTCCATCTGCGTTCGTTTTGTATTTTCACTTTGCAAAACGGAATTAGACAGCGAATTCATAATGTTGGAGGTACAAAAGTACCCGTGTGATACACAGGACCAAGAATTAAAAAACAGAGACATAAAGAGATGCGTGGTTATCAGTAACGGACGCTGTGTTGGGGAGATGTGTTTTTTTTTTGCTGATGGGCCGATGACCTTCGAGGTTAGGCCCCTTAAAACAACAAGCATCAACAAGCATCTTTTGCTGAGAGCATTTTTCAACTAACGGTAAAGCATTGAGTTCACGGACATACTGTAATACTCAACAATTTCTCTGGGTTGTGTTTTACTTTATTGTGTAGGAACACAAATTGTCCACTTGATGATCTGTCACTTACTATAGGTTGGATCCAACATTTTCTTTGACGACGACGACGGCTGCGGCAGCGAACAACTAACGCAGCACATAATGCAACTACGATGTTATTATTTAATGGAATTCTTTCCATATGTAGAACAATGGCGATGCTTTGCTGCTTTACAGTATACAACACACTAATAAAATCACGCCGTGCAAACACGCAAGTGTGGGCACGAACCCTGTCGTCCATCTGTGTGAAAAACACACAGAAATCCAGCGTGTCAAAATGCAGGAGTGGCCACCCACCTCGCAGGTCGTCCAGCTGCGTGGAAAACACGCAGTAGCTTTAGAGCCCTGGAAAGAAAGTAGTAAAAAGTAAACTCGTGTCCTCATCCCGAGGTGGTGCAGCTCTTTTCAGGCACACCCCCATTGGAGGTGAGCTGCATGTACCATTTCAACCACATACCAGCCCTCCTGCCATTCGTAAATTTCTGGCAGTACCGGGAATCGAATCCGGGCCCCCGAGGACGGCAGCTAATAACACTAACCGTTACGCTACGGAGGAAGAAAGTAGTGACACGCTGTCATCACTTTGAATGGGAATAACTGAGGGCGGTGCTTTCGGCAGCACAGATCGAGGGGACTTAAAGAGCTGGGTGCGATAGATGGAGTTCAACGTGCATGAGCAGGTCGCACTTGCTATCGCGCGCCATGAAAGTTCGCGTCTCCAGTTAATGGTTGTTAGCAGAAGTTTAATAGTGCACTTCCCGAGCAAAGGTGACAACAGACCTAAACACTGCTGCAAGTGCGTTTACCATTTCTCACACTTAAATTAAATCGATAAAGTGTTAGTTCAACGTAAAAAATACGATAGTGAATAGTTTGATCGAATGTGACATCACTCGACCAGCTCTTTATTTAATCCATGAATGGATTTTTTAACACTGAACTCGACGAAAGTGAAATAAAGATGATAGAATTAACTGGCATATCGAAGCAAGTGCTCATCTAGTGCAAGAGATAGGAAACTACTGATCAAATCCTTAAAATATTTGCAGGGGAGCAAGTCTTCACACACACACACACACACACACACACACACACACACACACACACACACACACACACACACACACACACACACACACACACACACACACACAGCAATGGGTATCGTCGGTAAACTCACAGTAGATTCTGCGAGTCTCGGAACTAAATTAGTCCCAGTAAGTCCCATTCCTTGGCCGAGTGGTCAGCGTTGAGGCCTTTGGTTCTAAGGGTCCCGGGTTCAATTCCCGGCTTGGTCGGGGATTTTAATCGCTTGTGAATAATTCTTCTGGCTCGGGGACTGGTTGTTTGTATATCAAAATAATGGGGATAATCTAGCTGGCGGAAAAGATGCGCATGCTGCAACCTTCCTGCCTTCAAGAAGTACATCAAAAATTGAAAAAGGCGAACATTTTAATAGAAGGTGGCTGGGACAGAGTGAGTTGAAGGACGAAACTAGCAAGTGCACAGGATCTCGATCTCCCCCGAGACAAGCCTAAGATTTCTACACAAGAACGGCATAGAATAATACGCCCCACTGATTGCCTTTATGGTTTTTGGAGACGCTCAGTTGCCGGGATCGCCCCTCAGGAGTCCTTTTATGTACCAGTAAAGTTACTCACTACTCCTACTGCTACTCAGAGTTCCGCGTCCTACAGGCCGGAGGTGCGAGTAAATTTAAATACCACCAGATTGAGCTAGGATCGACCCCAACATTTAAGGCTCAAACCTCTGAGCCACTCAGATCGACCCTTAAATGGCTGTTTTCTGGCGAGTGTATACTGTGGGTGTGTAATAACTTCATAGATGGTCCTTTTTAAGGTGACTACACTAATAGCAATGTGAAGTGTTTAATTTATGATTAAGGATCAATAATAATAATAATAATAATAATAATAATAATAATAATAATGTTACTGGTTTTACGTCCCACTGACTACTTTTACGGTTTTCAGAGACGCCGATGTGCGGGAATTTTGTCCCGCAGGATCTATTTTAAATGCCAGTAAATCTACCGACACGAGGCTGACGTATTTTAGCAGCTCCAAACACCACCGAACTGAGCCAGGATCGAACGTGCCAAGTTGGGGTCAGAAGGTCAGCAACTCAGCTGTCTGAGCCGCTCAGCCCGGCCGATTCAGGATCTTAGTGAGCTGATGTAGGCCTTATTATGATTGACAACTGTGTGTTAATAGTAAACAGAATCTTTCTGTGTGAAGAAATATACTGAAGGGACGTATTAAGTATACATTTCTCACTCTTCTCTATCCAGTCCTTATATCTGATGGAAAGTACGTTTCACTGAAATAGAGCAGACATCTTCGACTTCATCACCATTCTTTGTTGTTCTTCCTTGATTCCCCTCAAACTTGACGGTTTTCAGGTGTGCAGGATATAGAGGGACTTTCATTTTTTACTTGATACTATGGTCTTTCTCTTTACTTACCGCACATCCCTCATTCCTCAAGGGGTCAGAATCCTTCTACGAGGTACGATCACTGGAAACCAGAAAAATATTATTTATTGCAAAAATTGAAATAATTTCAATATCACTGTTCGTTGTTCCGATCTAGTTCTAGCCCAATGAATTTATACTAGCATTTGACAAGCGTATAGATACGGCATGTATGGGTACCCCATTGTTCCGTTTCTTGATACGGGGTCGAGGGCTGCTCAGCCCGAAGACCTGCAGATTACGAGGTGTCGTGTGGTCAGCACGACGGGTCCTCTCGGCCGTTATTCTTGGCTTTCGAGACCGGGGCCCCCATCTCACCGTCAGATAGCTCCTCAATTGTAATAACGTATGCTGAGTGGACTTCGAACCAGCCCTCAGATGCAGGTAAAAATCCCTGACCTGGCCGGGAATCAAATCCGGGGCCTCCGGGTAAGAGACAGGCACGCTACCCGTACACAGCGGGGCCGGTGAAGACGAATGATGGTGAATTAAATTGAGTAAGGAGATGGAAGAAGTGGCTTGTAGCCTATAACTAGGAACTTGCCCGGCATTTGCCTGGAAGTGAAAATAGAGAATCACAGAAAACCATTCTCAGGACAGCCCACGCGCACGGCCACCCGCTCGGTACAAACGTATAGATACCGAGGGAAAAATATAGCTCAAGCAGATGTGTAGCCACTCATACACCACCGACCTTACGTCATCGTAGTCCTAGAACTTCTCTCCACTCAGTATATCAACCAGTAGGTCAAACTCTAGGAAATACGATGCCACCAAGTCTGGTGAGTATAAAGGGTGAGAGAGGCAATCCAGCAGAAACTCCTCAATAGTCGACACTATTGCCCTAACAGTTCGTGCTCCTGCACTGGAGTGTAGGACTTGAAAGCTAAGCACCACACTGATTACTCGTCTAACGGCGAATCACCTAGGTTTCACACCTTCGCTAAACCAAACGCTCACAGCACATCGCTGCTCCTGCTTTGTGGCGTGTTACCATGACGCCACCGTCTTATCAAACTGTTTCTCAGGTTGCTCTGCGTGCCAAGACCCGCAGTAGGTCACTGTCTACACGTTGTCGGAACGCAATAACTTCGGTCGCTCACGGGACCTTTAATTACATTTTCCGCGTTGTCGATGAATGCACGTTGTGCATTATGCAGCTTCTCTTGTTAATTTACTAAACAAAGAAATGAAGAAGTCAGGCAGAACATCTACTCTATATGATACTATCAGAGGAATATTGGAAAGAAAACAGAGATGGTGAATGAGGAGGTCTACTAGAAACTAATAATAACAACGATGTTATTGCTTTTACGCCCCGCTAACTACCTCTACAGTTTTCGGAGAAGTTAAGTAACAGAATTCTCTCCCGCAGGAGTTCTTTTACGTACCAGTAAGTCTACTAACACGCGGCTGATGTATTTGAGTACCTTCAAATACCACCGGTCTGAGCCAGGTTCGAACTTACCAAGTTGGTGTCAGAAGGCCAGCGCTCTACCGTCTGAGCTACGCAGTCCCCTAGAAACTATGTCCTAGTTAAAGTCTAGGAAAAAACTCACAAATTCTATGTTTTGTTATTATTATTAGAAATGTTATTATTGCCGGCCCCGTGGTGTAGGGGAAGCGTGCCTGCCTCTCGCTTGGAGGCCCCGGGTTCGATTCCCGGCCAGGTCAGGAATTTTTCTCTCGAGCTGAGGGCTGATTCGAGGTCCACTCAGCCTACGTGATTAGAACTGAGGAGCTATCTGACGGTGAGATGGCGACCCCGGTCTCGAAAGCCAAGAATAACGGCCGAGAGGATGCGTCGTGCTGACCACACGAACCCTTCGTAATCTGCAGGCCTTCGGGCTGAGCAGCCGTCGCTGGGCAGGCCAAGGCCCTTTCAAGGGCGTTAAGTGCCGTGGGGTTTGGTTTGGTTATTATTATTATTGGTTTTACGCAGATAGGTCTCATGGCGACGATGGCGTAGAAAAGGAAGGAGTGGGAAGGAAACGGCTGTGGCACTAATATAGATACAACCCCAGCATTTGCCTGGTGTGAAAATAGGAAACCATCGGTAAACCATATTTATGGCTACCGACAGTGGGGTTCGAACCCACTATCTCCCGAATGCAAGCATACAGCCGCGCGCTCCTATCCGCATGGCCAACTCGCCCGGTTTTGTTATTGTTGTTTTTCTTAAAGATAGGCCTAGGAAATTAGCCTATAAACTGATGACCTTACCAGCAGCACATGCACGTGTTTCAGTACCCTGGATCAACAAAGAAAACAAACCTGCAGAACATGCACGTGTTTCAGTACCCTGAATCAACAAAGAAAACAAACCTGCAGAACATGCACGTGTTTCAGTACCCTGAATCAACAAAGAAAACAAACCTGCAGAACATGCACGTGTTTCAGTACGCTGGATCAACAAAAGAAAACAAACCTGCAGAACATGCACGTGTTTCAGTACCCTGGATCAACAAAAGAAAACAAACCTGCAGAACATGCACGTGTTTCAGTACGCTGGATCAACAAAGAAAACAAACCTGCAGAACATGCACGTGTTTCAGTACCCTGAATCAACAAAGAAAACAAACCTGCAGCACATGCACGTGTTTCAGTACCCTGGATCAACAAAGAAAACAAACCTGCAGAACATGCACGTGTTTCAGTACCCTGGATTAACAAAAGAAAACAAACCTGCAGAACATGCACGTGTTTCAGTACCCTGGATCAACAAAGAAAACAAACCTGCAGAACATGCACGTGTTTCAGTACCCTGAATCAACAAAGAAAACAAACCTGCAGAACATGCACGTGTTTCAGTACCCTGGATCAACAAAGAAAACAAACCTGCAGAACATGCACGTGTTTCAGTACCCTGGATTAACAAAAGAAAACAAACCTGCAGAACATGCACGTGTTTCAGTACCCTGGATCAACAAAAGAAAACAAACCTGCAGAACATGCACGTGTTTCAGTACCCTGGATCAACAAAAGAAAACAAACCTGCAGCACATGCACGTGTTTCAGTACCCTGGATCAACAAAAGAAAACAAACCTGCAGCACATTAGACATTTGCTGCCCAGCCATTTGGCCTGAATCTGTGAATGCTGTTTATGAATGAGATTTCGGTGGTCACATGTTTCTCACCCCAGTTAAATCCTGAAGTGGCGCTAAATTTCGGTCCGAGATAGTAGGTTCGAATCCCACTATCGGCAGCCCTGAAGATGGTTTTCCGTGGTTTCCCATTTTCACACCAGGCAAATGCTGGGGCTGTACCTTAATTAAGGCCACGGCCGCTTCCTTCCAACTCCTAGGCCTTTCCTATCCCATCGTCGCCATAAGACCTATCTGTGTCGGTGCGACGTAAAGCCCCTAGCAAAAAAAAAAAAAAAAAATTTCGGTCCAGGACCTCGTCCCTTGTCGTAGCCCAAATTAATTAATGTAATTAATTATGAATATATTCCGCAATAGAATCAACAAAGTACAACAGATTAAATAAGTCTTGATGCACACAAACACTATGCGTACACAAATTTAATGACCACGAAGTTCGTACCATGTAGGTGAAGGTATAACGATCACATTATTTTAGAACAGAAGTGGTATAAATTTCCTTCTGCACAGTTCATATACAGGATGGACGAAATGAAACTGGCCCGGAAAATATTTACAATAAAACTGACGGTGGATTGACCATTGTTCACAGAAGATACTGGAAATGTCCTCATCTGAAGAAATGAAAACTGAGGATCCAAATATCTTGACTCGGAAACCACCGGCAGAACTCAACACGCGAAGGTTCGCTGGACACTTTAATGCATGCACAACAGTAAATTTGTAAGGATACAGATGCAGGTCCTTTTTGACAATGATTCGACACGACAGTCACATAATTCCCACTTGTACAGGTAAACGGCGTTGAGATTCCTTCGGACTTCGTTCCAGGCTTTCCTTGACTCGAGCAATGTCTTCCGGTGTTCGAACTCTTTTCGGACAGTTGCGGCTTTTATTCACTACAGAGCCCGTTTGACGCCATTTAGCCATTGCGTTTTTTTTTATTGAGACTTTGCTGGAGGTTTTGCCTAAACACTTCCAGGCTTAAACTCTTGCGCAAACAGTTCCGCTCAGGTTTTCCACAAATCGTACTTCGCATCTCACTCGACAATGAACACGCGCTTCTTTACCGTGAGCACCATCCGGCTCCATGACTAAATGGTTAGCGTGCTGACCTTTGGTCAGAGGGGCCCCGGGTTCGATTCCCGGCAGGGTCGGGAATTATAACCATAATTGGTTAATTTCCCTGGCACGGAAGTATGTGCCGTCTTCATCATTATTGTATCCTCATCACGACGCGCAGGTCGCCTGCGGGAGTCAAATCAAGAGGACCTCTACCAGGCCTCTCTGGTCACTAAGCACGTCTGCCCTTCTCACTCAATCACGCGTAATTCGTGTAAATAATGCTTCTCTCGATGTTACCTGCACTGAATCTCGCCGAATAATAGGGTGGCTAGTCCACGCACTCATAACTTTTATCAATTCGTCCTCTAAGACGCCGTTGTATCCTCGATCGGGGCCATCATTTACATAGACCAATGCCTAGCCAAATTGACAGTGGCTCTCTCATTTCATTGGTTCAACATTACATAGCGACGTACACGGGGTATGCGAGGGATGCGTACGCTTAACTGGCTGGTGGATCAAAATCACGGTTTCCAACATTTCCTGTGATGGGCAGTTCTCCTGTTCGTTAGGAAGGGTCAATTCGCCGTCAGTCTTATAAATATTTTCCGTTCCACTTTTATTTTTCCCATCCGGTATATTGAGTGTGTTTCAGCAACAGAGAGGTTTATAATACCACTTAAGGATGTTACCGTATTATAAACCTGTATTAGATAGCACCTTACAAGCAAAATCTGTTTTCTTTCCCTCTGACATACTTTTCCTTCTCGATGCAAAATCTACCCCTGTCATGAAGATGGACTTGCTCCGAGTAAATTTAATCAGCGCTGGTTGGCATGTAATCTAATTAACTCTCACACTCTGATGTTAGAAACACCCTGCGGATCTAGTGGCTAGCAGAAAAAAATCAGAAAACGGCGCATAGTAACTCTCTGTTTAGTCTCAACAGGTTTTTTATGATGTATTCCAATAAATATTAACTAAAATTACAACTTTAATTAAAATAATAATAACAGTAATAATACCGGGCGAGTTGGCCGTGTGGTCAGAGGCGCGCGGCTTTGAGCTTGCATCCGGGAGATAGCGGGTTCGAATCCCACTGTCGGCAGCCCTGAAGATGGTTTTCCGTTGTTTCCCCTTTTTACACCAGGCAAATGCTGGGACTGTACCTTAATTAAGGCCACGGCCACTTCTTTCCAACTCCTAGGCCTTTCCCATCCCATCATCGCCTTAAGACCTATCTGTGTCGGTGCGACGTAAAGTCACTAGAAAAAAATGAACATGTGGGTATATGATAAAATTTAGACTATCCCAAGAAAGGAAGGTCTTCATTAAGAAAAGAAAATAATCTATTCACTTCGAACTTAAGTATGCATCTTAGAGAGATACTTCTGATGAATTGTGTGTGGAGCTTGACACTGTACGTTAGTGAAACACGGACAAAAACCGGTGCTAAAAGATTAGAAAATATAAGCTTTTGAAACGCAGTTCTAGTGTGACACGGTGTCTGGCTGCATGGCTAAATGGTTAGCGTGCTGGCCTTTGGTCACGGGGGTCCCGGGTTCGATCCCCGGCAGGATCGAGAATTTTAACCATAATTTGGATAATTCCCCTGGGTGGGTGACTGGGTGTATGTGCCGTCTTCATCATCATTGTATCCTCATCACGACGCGCAGGTCACCTACGTGTGTCAAATCAGAAGACCTGCATCTGGCGAGCTGAACTTGTCCTCGGACACTCCCGGAATTAAAAGCCATACGCCATTTCTTTTGTTTCAGTGTGACACGGTGATTCGAGTAGATGGACATGTGGAGGAATACTGAATCGAATTGGTGAGAAGAGAACCATTTGCTTAAATTTGACCACAAAGAGAGGTAGATTGGCATGTCAACTTTTGAGATAGCCAGAACTTGTGCAGCTAGTTTTAGAGAGAAGTGTGTATGTGTGGTGGTGGTGGTGGTGGTAGTGGTGGTGGGGAGGAGGTATAGAATGGCAGAGGAAGAAAATGTGAATTTGAAAAAACAGATTAGAGTACATGGAGGATGTAATAATTACGTAGAAGTGAAGAGCATAGTCAGGGCGACATGAAATCAGCCTATCAACTGATGACCTTACCAACATCACATACACGTGTTTCAGTACCCTCGATATTAATAGGCCCGAAATGTCAGAGTTTCAACATGAAATGGATTTGTTAACGTATTTACATGTTTTCATTTCTTGATGGCATATTTATGTAGGCTATAGTTAAGTCTGGAATACACAGTATGTACAACCTACCTGTACGGAGTTCACGTGAACACGTAATGCTTGGCTTCCTTGAACAGGTCCGCTGCCACTCCTACCAGGCAGATCTTCAGTTGACCTGAAGAGGCTATCCTCATTCCAGGATTAAAATACTTGGACGATCCGGGAGCCGAACCCAGCTCAGACACTCTAACTCTGTACAGCGGAACTGGCGCGATTTGTAGCAGTAAAATGTAAAGATATTGGGAGAATACAGTGGTAAGTTGGTGGCCTTGATATCACCAAAAGTTTCTTCTTATACTTTCAATAATGTCTTCCAATGGAATTCAAGGTTAAACATTGGAGTACGGTCTATCTGACGAGGGTCGCTTGGATGAGGGGTGAGAGGTGCGAGGGGTTAAGCATGGCTGGCACGCATACGCCTATCTCAAGTCTAAAGGCCTGCCAATAAGCATCTGTTCTGTCCGCGATGACTCTTGCGAAAGTGGTAGTGCAAAGTGTGCCTTAGTTACACATTTACTACATGGCTGCAAAATGAACAGTTTGATGGAAAAAAATGAAATGACGTATGGTTTTTAGTGCCGGGAGTGTCCGAGGACATGTTCTGCTTGCCAGCTGCAGGTCTTTTGATTTGACACCCATAGGCGACCAGCGCGTCGTGACGAGGATGAAATGATGATGAAGACGACACATACACCCATCCCCGTGCCAGCGAAATTAACCAATGATGGTTAAAATTACCGACCCTGCCGGGAATCGAACCCGGGGCCCCTGTAACCAAAGGCCAGCTCGCTAACCATTTAGCCATGGAGCCGGACAAACAGTTTGATAATGAGTATGCATTGATTGAGAAAGATCACATTGTCTGTCACGGCTGATGTTTGTTGCTACGAGTGTAGTACTTTTTATTTGTGCCGTACTTACAAGCTGCTGCGACTTCCCGTCGGACGCAGATAGATAGAGTCGGAGCTATTATGTCATGGGTCAAGTACTGATCAACCACATCCAGTTGGTGATATAGCAATCACTGTTTGGAAGATAGTAATTGGAACATATCACATTTGGTTGTAAGTGAATGTGAGTTTATAATAATTTATTCAAACAATGAGAGATCATGTAAGGTATTGACGAACTCTAATGAAAAAGCAGTAAAATGACCAATTTTTGTTGCAAATATGAACGACGTATTCAATAAAAGCATGTTTTGAGGATATAGCATTTTAGGCCTAAATGATTTCGTTAGGGTGAACTCAACAACAGCAGGAAAGGAGCTTAGAAATGTTAAGTACTACTTCAGTTACAACTATTCATTCGGAGAACGAACAACTGGGCCATTTACTGTATTCTACATTTGTTAATATTTTCGAGGACAGAGTATATCTAATGAACAAATTACGTAGCTACGACACAGGTTTTCTTCAAATAAATCATTTTCTATTACAAAAAAGGAATAATTAATTTCACTTATTCGTAGTGAACAATTTCGTTATTGCCGAAGGAAAGGGGCGGGTGCATTCGGAAACGCACAGATGCATACACAAACTAGAAGAGCTGTTGAGTGTGCCTTTCATACTCACAGCCACATCGTTCGAAATCTTCTCTTGATTTTCTTCAATGCTTATTATCAAAGGGAAAGAAATGTGAATTCAGTAAAGTTGAATATCATTATTGTTCTCCACGGCTATTAGTTCAACTTTACAGAAATGAAATCCATTTGCACAATAGATAACCACATCTGCCTTGTCCAGTTCTTATCCGATTGATGATTCGCCACCGTCGCTTTGGAAGATCAAATCCTTGTACGCGTTTAGAAGGATTTTCAACTAGATGTTTGTTGACTACGGAAGACTGGTCCCACTGTGCTTTCCATGGACTGTTAACATGAAAAGAAGTTCTTTCAAGATCTGTTTCTGTACGCCAGGGTGGTTTCCTTGATTTCAGTCGTTGATGTTCGCAGTTTGTAATATCTTGATGGCTGGGTAGTTGGGGGTTCTGCTGAATGTTTTTCCAAACCTTTAGGAGAGCTTCTGATCGTCTTAGGGCTGGAGGTAGAATATTGTTGAGAACAGGAAGCCATAGCGTGTTCGTGCTCCGAATGCATCCCGTGATTATGCGCATTGCCTGATTGAGTTGTACATCAATCTTCTTAATGTGAACACTATTGATCCAAGAAGGGCAGTATTCAGCAACAAAATATGGTAAGGCTACAGCTGTTGATCTTAGAACATGAGTATTGGCTCCCCATGATGTACCAGCAAGTTTATGAAGAATATTATTTCTAGTTTTAACTTTAGCAGATACATTTGAGAGATGTTGCTTGAAAGTCAAAGTTCTATCAAGTGTTATTCCCAAGTATTTTGGTGTACTGAAGAACGGCAATACTTGACCTCGGAATTTTATTGTTGGTTTGTAATTAGACCGTTTCTTGCGTAAGTGGAATATAGATATAACTGTTTTTTGAAGATTTAGATAAAGGCACCATTTCTTGAAGTATACATCCAAGGCTTCCAGATCAGTGGCTAAAGTAGTTTCAGCGTCATAAAAGTTGGAGCACTGAGTCACCGAACAAATGTCATCAGCATAAATGAATTTTCTTGATGATGTGTCTGGGAAGTCGTATATGTACAGACTGAAAAGAAGGGGACAAGGACTGATACTTGAGGTAAACCATCGTTTAATTTAAACACTCTACTGCTGTCATTATCAGCGTAGATCTGGGACTACCTATTACTAAGCATATTGCTAAGTAAGGCCGTAAGTTTACGACATGGTATAACACTCAAAAATTTTAGAAGGAGTCCTTCTCGCCAGACAGTATCATAGGCAGGTGATAGATCCAAAAAGGCAGCCACGCTTACTGATTTCCTCTCATATCCATTTTCGATATACGTGGTGAGAGATAGTACTTGATCATTAAAACTTCTTCCGGGTCTAAATCCTGCTTGCTCAATAGGAATGTAGCTGTTGATTGTTTCATAAATTCGATTGTAGATCGGTCGCTCAAGAAGTTTATATGTGACACTTATAAGTGCTATTTAACGGTGGCTTTCCATTTTAGATGGATCTTTATTTGGTTTCAGTATGGCTATTATCTTTGTTTTATTAATCAAAGGTGGGATGTTTCCAGTTTGCAGAATATTAGTGAAGTTGGTTAAGCATTTTATTGTGGCTGGTCCGCAATGAGTCATAAAATCAGGATAAATTCCATCAAATCCTCCAGCTTTTCCAAGTTTCATACTTTTTATTGCGGCTTTAATTTCCACTTCTTTGAATGGAGTAGAGAATTCAGAAGACTGCGGCAGGGCAGTGTTCGTCCTTCACTCTTTATCCGCGCTACATCTCATATATTAATGTGTTCGCGAGCATTTTGTTTCTCGTTCTTGTTTATGTGTAGCCAGCGACAGACAGGCCATCTTTCGGATAAATGGTGTATTTGCATTTGTTTGTGCCGTTGCAGTGCCCAGCCACCTGCTACATCAAGCAACCTGCCACAAAGACCGGGCAATAAAGGAATCTTTGTTCGTAGACTGCGCTGTACGTAGCCAAATATTCGTTCTGTTACAGGTAAGACAGACGAATAAGTACAAGATTCCGAGTTTTCTAATGCTGTATATTACTTGTATGCTCCATCTGCATTTTCGAGCCGATTAAATGTGCTATTGACGACCACTGCACGAGGCCACTGACCGCTTCGACAGTGAGACAAGAACTACAACAATAACAACAACAAGATCTCATCACCGCCCGAACAATGATAGGCAGCTTGCTTTACGCGAGTTAATGCCGATCTGTCTACTGCACTTAAAGAGGATAGGTGTTAGCAGACGTCACAGGTAGCTTTAAATGACGGTGTCACTATGTTCAAATGAGAATCGATTGAGTACTCTAATTTCGCAAGATAGGGCAATTAGCTAATATATATTTCAAATCCTCAAATGAAACAGCAACGCGAATGAAATCGTCACTTATATAAAAATGTATTTATTGACCTTTAAGGGATAAGATACGGTACGCTAATGTGGTGGCTATGAAGCCCGTTAATATTTATTCCGAATGTCACACTGGCATATTATTATTATTATTATTATTATTATTATTATTATTATTATTATTATTATTATTATTATTATTATTATTATTATTATTATTATTACTAAACGAGTTCAAACCCAGCGGAGGTAGTCGGGTTTTTGAAGGGCGGATTAAAGTCCATTTGACACTCCATATCATACGAAGTCGACATGTAAAAGATCTCCGGTGACTCATTATTAAAACTCAGCCATAGACGCCTAAGAGAGATTAAGTTTATTTTGCCATCTAATAGATCTAGAGAAAATGGAACGTCGAAATTGACAAGCAGGCAGCCAGATTGCGTCATATTAAAATACCCGCAGACGATAGCTGAGGCCATACGATTATTAATACTATTATTGTTATTATTATTATTGTCCGACTCGTTGGCTGAATGGTCAGCGTACTGGCCTTCGTTTCAGAGGGTCCCGGGTTCGATTCCCGGCCGGGTCGGTGATTTTAACCTTCATTGGTTAATTCCACTGGCGCGGGGGCTGGGTGTTTGTGCTGTCCCCAACATCACTGCAACTCACACACCACACATAACACTATCCTCCACCACAATAAGACGCAGTTACCTACACATGACAGATGCCGCCTACCCTCATCGGAGGGTCTGCCTTAAAAGGGCTGCACTCGGCTAGAAATAGCCACACGAAAAAAAATATTATTTAAAAGACAGCAAGTAATTTTCCATGACTTTCAATTTCTTGATCTTAGCCATGGGACCTCGAGTTTTTCATGCAATCTAAGTCACAGGTACGCGAATTTTGATTTCTAAAATTCCACGTGCACTGGCCGGAAGTTGGATTGTGGCCACGTTAGTGAGAAGCCAGGGACACTGCCACTCACTTACTTCACCTTATTATTATGATTATGACTATTATTATTATTATTATTATTATTATTATTATTATTATTATTATTATTATTATTATTATTATTATCCAGGCAGGATCTCTTGAGCCCATCTAGAGTGCCTTTTTATGCTCTTCAGCCAAAGGTGCCCTCCGTCTTCTGGACACTGATTCCACTTCGAAACTCTGAAAACCTTCTACCGGTACCATTCCTCTAAATTAAGCCCTGTCAGTGATTTTGATTTCAGGGTACCGATGAGTCTCAAGTCTTTCTCGCATTCGTGGATCCACTTCATTTGTGTTTCTTTTGGTTTTAAGAAATTCCAGATTTTTTTTAGCCAGCCGGTCATTAGTAATGCGGAAGATGTCCCCATAGAAAAGTAATACTTTTTAATTTGTGACATTATTGGTTCTATATTGCTGTGAAGTTCTTCATTGGACCTCAAACGTACCTGCCATTTATTATTATTATTATTATTATTATTATTATTATTATTATTATTATTATTATTATTATTATTATTATTATTATTTTCCGCTTTTCCCACACTTGTGGGGTCGTGGATGCGAACTGAGTCAAACATGTGGTTTGGCCCTGTTTTATGGCCGGATGCCCTTCCTGACTCAAACCCAATTATTGAAGGATTTAATCACTATTGCGTGTTTCTGTGATGGTTGGTAGTGTAGTATGTTGTACGGATATGAAGAGGAAAGTTTTCGGACAAACAAAATATACTCAGTCCCCGAGCCAAACGAATTAATCAGACGCGATTAAAATCCCAGATCCGGCCGGAAATCGAAGCCAGGACCCTCTGAACCGAAGGTCTCAACGACGCTGACCATTCAGCCAAGGAGTCCTACCTTCTTCTTCTTCTTCTTCTTCTTCTTATTATTATTATTATTATTATTATTATTATTATTATTATTATTATTATTATTATTATTATTATTATTATTATTACCCAGGCTGGTGAACGTTGTTAGTTGTGACACAGTCCTTCTATTCTCAAGAATGTAAAATGGTATCCAGCTGGAATCAGCTGGCAATGGAGAGTTTTTCTCTTTTTTTTCTTCTTTTTTTTTTTGCTAGTGGCTTTACGTCGCACCGTCACAGATATGTCTTATGGCGACGATGGGATAGGAAAGGGCCAGGAGCTGGAAGGCACGGCCCCAGCATTTGCCTGGTGTGAAAATAGGGAACCACGGAAAACCATCTTCAGGGCTGCCGACAGTGGGATTCGAACCCACTATCTCCCGGATGTTGGCTCACAGCTGCGTGCTCCTAATCGCACCGCCAACTTGCCCGGTCTTCCCACTCTCTTATGACACCTACTAGCGGAATTGGTCCAATCACTCATCAGGTGTCAACAGTGTCAGTGGCGATTCGAATTTAACGAGCTGCGTTGTTAATGTCTCCATCATGTACTTAGAATTCATACAATATGCCTTATACTTTGTACACTATTTGCTTGTGGTGTCTGAACAGATGTAAATATTGATGAACCACTGAGGCTAGAATTCACAGGAAGCAGCTGTGGCCTCTTTTTTAGGTACCATCGCAATATTCTCTTAGAATTAAAGCGAGGAAACAATGGAAAGCTGGAGAGTGTTAGTCGAGTTCGGTAGTCGCTAGTTTCTCATCAACGCATCCCGAGTTCAAATCGTGGCCAATCCATGTGAATTTCTTGAAATTAAAAGACACATTTCTGTGGTTTGGGTTGCACATAAAACTGGATGTCACATGGCTTTGATCATGATACTATGATACTGAAGACTGGTGCAAGGTGCAGTGGCGACAAAGCGGGCAGGGCCAGAGGTGGCACGCTATAACGAAGCTGGCCGAGCTCCTTCCGAAGATGCTGGCAATGGCCAACAATGGAGAAAGCGCTTGGAATGATCTGGGGGTGGAAACTATGAGAAACTTCCACTGGTTTATGTAAAGAGCGAAGAGGGGAGCACGACTCATTCTTGATTCAGTTACGAGAGAGTCTTGAGTTCTTGGGATTAGTTGCGTAGTGGAGCGAACTACCCTGGGTAATAATAATTTCGTGTGGATATTTCTAGCCGGGTGCAGCCCTTGTAAGGCAGACTCTCCGATGAGGGTGGGCGGCATCTGCCATGTGTAGATAACTGCGTCTTATTGTGGTGGAGGATGGTGTTATGTGTGGTGTGTGAGTTGCAGGGATGTTGGGGACAGCACGAACACCCAGCCCCCGAGCCAATTGAATTAACAATTGAAGGTTAAAAATCGCGACCCGGCCGGGAATCGAATCCGGGACTCTCTGAACCGAAGGCCAGTACGCTGACCATTCAGCCAACGAGTCGGGCACTACCCTGGGTACGACACTGCGATGTGAGGGGTGGGAGTTTGACGCATCGGAGGGCTGTATAATTTTCCAAGTCAGTGATTGAAAGCTGCGTGGAGTGGAAAATTCGAATACACTTGTAAATAAATGTACTGTATACAGTAGTAACTTGAATAAATTTATCCTTTAATGAAACTCGCCATCCAATTTGAGCTTTAAAGATCTAGAGAACCCGCAACAATATCAATAGTCACGTAAATCTACAAGCATGAATGTTTGTAAGTGAGAAGTTTTCCAGCTCTATGCCTGGCGATTTAAATGCATTCCGCATCCTGACAGGCCGTTTAAAGCTTCAGTCCGTAAGCTGCATAAAACAACACTTATTAAATAACTCCATTACTAATCAGTCTTTTGAAACGAATTGTTAAACTACAGATGAATCTCATTTATACGTTATTCACTTCTAAATTTTCCCAGCTATATGCTAAATATTTTGGCTCCGAACATTGTCGGTTAATATTTAGATTTATTACACGATTCGTCCATTAATACGTCGTCTTTGTCTGGTCCCCATGAAATAAATATATTATTTACTGTTATACGTAATGCAGTACTGAGGGTATGAGACCCACAGAGAGAAAACTGACAACATCTATTCCCACCGAATTCAATAAACGCACTCTTTTGAGGTACAATTTTTGACACTACCTGCGGATTAAAGGGTTGCCGCCGGCAATGCGTTAGGCGAGGCGACAGCAGATGCCGATGCTCTGTGTATTTATGGAATGCGTTATCGCTGCGCACGTTTATATAACCGACTAGGGCATAATTGTGTAGAAAAATCAAGGAAGCAAGAAAAAATGATTTTTGAACCATTATAAAGCACCAGTACTCTGCCTGTATGCAAGTACTGAAAGTAAAGTACTGTACTCGAAATACTGCAGTGTGTGTGTTTATTTGTTTCTGTTATCGATTTCTTATACAGTAGTATAAGTATTAACATAGTTTCAGTTCCATAGGGAAAGTTCACTTTTACGTTTTCCTATGTATACATTATTTTAGCCGTTTCCCTTTGACAACGGAGGTTCATCAGTATTAATAAACACTTTGTTCTTCATACATTAAACATATTTTCATACCTGATACGTAGTTTTTCAGCTGGTTCTGTTTAATTATTTGAAAAGAAAAGAAATTCTGGTATCAGCTGGTATCATCTTAGCATGTGATATGAAAGTGGGTCTTGTTGACCAATATTGTTTTACATCGGGGCGTTTGTCCACTCCTGTCACACATACAATTAGTAGGTATGTTCACGTGATATATGATGTAACATCCCTGCAGTTACGATCTCGCGAGTGGGGAGATAACACATGTGTATCGAGGAGCTGGTTTGTTTATGGCAATTTGTATTCATCAGGATTGAATTGAATTCACCAAAGCTTCGTCTAAAAAAAATTAAAAAGGAGAATGGGTCAGTCATACCTGTCATGTCAATTTTTATTCCGAAATTATTTGTAAATATAGCTATCATTGCTAAAATGTCACTGTTTGTCCTTGCAGCTGATGTATGTCACTGTGGATGTAGTGGTGATATTTTCACTATCACGATCAACATCACCTGGATCACTTTCTTTTAAATTTTCTTTACGCCGCATCGACACAGATAGGTCTTATGGCGACGACAGGATAGGAAAGGGCTAGGAGTTGAAAGGAAGCGCTCGTGGCCTTAATTAAGGTACACTCCCATCATTTACCTGTTGTGAAAATGACAAACGACGGGAAACTATCTTCAGGGAAGTCCTAAAGGTTCAAATCAGTTAATTTTGACATTTTTAACTTTTTACACATTAATAATATATGATTCATTCTGATTAATTTGGCATGCGTTTTGTTATAATAGTCCAATATTTACTATTTTTGATTTCTTTATATATTACTGTAATCGTTATATTTCTTCAGAAATCTTGCAAGGTTTATAATTAGCATAGTTCACGAACGATTTGGTCTAGAAGACTGTGGTTTGGCTTATATTTCAAAGGAAATTCTGATACATCAGTTGGCTAGTCTGTCAATTCAATATGGTGTCAGCTTTGAGCAGTTAGCTTGTGTTTGAATGTAAACAAGTGGTAATAAATATCTTTGATTTATTTCTATATTTGTACATTGTGCTCCTAATTTTGTGTTGTTTTCAAAATGACAAAGCCTAAAGGTGTGTTTAAAAAAGAGAAAGAATAAAGGCAATCCGAATTATAGAACATATTCACGGGTACAGCATGATGTAGTTGCAGAACAAGATGAAAATATTATGTTGAACAATCCTAGTAAAAATGTTCGAACTGCACCATGAGCTTCTAAACGGAAACTGCACAACATAGGAGAAAAGTATATTGACATCAACGAATATGATGCAAATATTAACATATTAATTAGTTTAAATATATTGAATTCAGTTTTGAGTGACACTGTTAGGTGTAATATTTGTGGGGGGAAAGTGAAACTGTGTGAAAATGCTTCAAAACGAAATGGCCTGGTACGTAACCTTACAATAAACTGCACGAATTGTAAAAGTATGCAGAGTTTTTATACATCAGAGAAAACAGAAAACCCAGCTGTTTAAAAATAATTTGAGGTTATGTTATGGACTCAGATGTATAGGAAAGGGTTTCTCAGCTGGCAAGGTGTTCTGTGATATGCTAAATCTTCCCAAGCCACCAGCTAATGTTATTCGTTACACAAGTAGTAGGGAAAAGTGTAAAGAAGTTTTCTGAAAACTCAACAAAGGTTGTTATAAGTGAATCTGTGGTAGAAGATGATAACAGTAGGACTTAGCTGTATCTACGATGGGTCTTGGCAGAGGAGGGGTTTTCGGTCTAAAAATTCCTGTGCTTCTGCCATTGGCATTGACAATGGTAAATTTCTAGACGTAGTTCATGTTACCAAATACTGTCAGGATTGTGCTCAAACTGGCAAAAATAATAAGAAGGTACTGAAGCACAAGGAATCTTGCACAAAGATCTATGAAGGAATAAGTTGAGGCATGGAAGTTGCTTCTGCACTGAAAATATTTCAGCGTTCTGAAGGAGAGCGGGGTGTTCGCTATGTACAATCCCTTGGAGATCGTGACTCCAAAACTTATAAGAAAGTGGTGATTTGACAATTAAAAATTAGAATGTATCAATCACGTTCAAAATAGGATGGGCAGACGTTTAAGGAACCTGCGACAACAGCTGGGCAATACCGTTCTATCCGATGGTTTGACCATCAAGCGTCGACTGACAGACAAAAACATTGATGAGCTCACAAACGATTATGGCATGGCTATCAAGAGCAACACACGTAATTTGGATGGCACGAAGGAATCAGTTTGGGATATTTATTTTCATAAAATATCCACAGATTCTGAGTCGATTCACCACTTTTGTTCTCAGAATTGTTGTAAATACCTGAAGGCCAAAGAAGCTGGTACATTATGCACATTTGCAACAAAAATGCAATAGAAAAAGCTGTTATGCTTACCATCAAGCCTGTATTCAAGGATCCCAAAAATGTATTTGTGCTATGTCAGCACTACAGCTGGGTGTGTATGATGCAGTTCTTGCATTTAACGATGTATATACTGCCAGACTACAAGTACTGGAAGATCTTGGTTTGTCAGTAGGTTTCAAACAATGTCAGGGCGATGTGCAGAGAGCGAATTAATTATGAAGGCGGAAATTGCCGTAACAAACATGATCAAACAGGCTAGATCCAAAAGAAGGAGAGATAAAGGTGATAAAGATGGAGACGGTGGTGATTACCAACCAGGAGGATTTTGAAGTAAATAATTTATGATTTCGCTAGTTTACATGGAACTCTTACTTTAACATCAATTTTCTTAAAATTACTTTTTTCAAAATATAAGCCCCGTTTTCTCAGGAACTGCTGGTGGTATCTCCATAATTATTTTGCCATATAATATATACTGCACACTGATACTGTGGATCCTCGAAGTGTCAATTTTCTCAAATAGATAGTTTGAAAAAAAACCACATAAAATCTCCAAATATTTAATTAAGATATTAGAGGTTCAATGAAAAAAATTAAAAATTATATTAAAGTTTTCCATATGAATGAGGATCAGTACACTTAGAAAGAACCAATAAACAATCTGTAAAAATTTTAATTCATATATCTAATAGATGCTGAGAAAATGGCACATTTATATTGTCATTGTAACATTGGCGATATAGGGCTTTACGACTCCCCTTCAGGGCTACCGACAGAGGGTTTCGAACTCACTGCCTCTCGAATGCAAGCTGATAGCTACGTGACCCACTTGCTCGGTTCCTTTCTTTCATCGCAGTTTGCTACACTACTGTCCACCACCGCAGTGTAACATTGAACACTATCAGCTGGCGTCCTCGGAGGCTCGGATTTGATTCTCGGTACTACCACAGATTTGAGAATGACTCGGGGCTGTTAAACGTACGTGCAGCTTATCGCCATTGTGCCTTAAAAGAGCTGCACCAACTCAGGAAGAGGGCACTAGCTTACTGTATACTGCACTAAGGTCAAGTTCAATTAATTCTGAAATCCATAATTTCATCGCAAATTTCGTGATCAGCGCAAGTGTCCTATACCACACTTTCCAGCTGCAATACGTAGACACTTCTTACGTGAAGCGTTGGTGGCACCGAACTAAAAGTGGAATATTTCCTCTTGTTCAAGGATTCTAACAGATGTGCGGTAAGGTCAGACCTTCGAGGCCTCACGAGATAAATTCATAAACATGTGTCTCTTTGACGACTTTCTAAGCTCATTTTAAAAATTTTAAAAATTCACCCGGTTTTTCAATTCTTTTTACCCCCTTAAGTTAATTTCCAAAAACAAAAAATATACATTTATTTTTATTTTTAAAGGAAATTCTAAATACCAGTTTTCACGTCTGTAACATATTCAATTTTTGATATCTAAGTATCCTCATAAAAGAAGAGAGAGAGGGTGCCCGAACACTGACGCACGCCAATGCCAGGGACGGCGCTGGACCAAGGGCAAGAGAGTTTACATGCTCGCGCCAGCCACTTACCTACCAGATGGACCTTACATGAAGTGCCATTGACTCATTTCATTGCCACATCAATTACAAACATCTCCAACGTTAAACACAATCTGCAGTTTTAAAATTTCAATGCCTTTATTGCATACTAGCAGTTACCCGCGGCTTCGCTCGCGTGGATATCCAAATTAGATAAAAGTAATCGTTCCTCGGTACTGTACTAATATATTATCTAAAAATCCCTAAAGTATAAAAACTCACCGAAATATTGAGTTTCATTCACCCCAGAAAGTCTTTGTAAACCATGTTTGCGGTATTGCCTTTTGGGGGTAAGGTGACCATGCGGCAAAGTACTGTAAATGTGAGAACCACTCTTCTCTCAAGTCGAAAACCAATTAAAAAGTTCTTTATTTATAAAGGAGATTCCAAGTAGGCCTTCCTATTTCCACGTCTGTAGCATCTTCAGATTTTGATATATAAGTATCCACATAAATATAATTCAATCCCTTTATCAGACGTTCCATCACCCCCACCCTCACCTAAGTGGATTTTCCTAAAACAAAAAATACATGTTTCTTTAATTTTAAAGGAGATCTGAAATAACAATTTTCACTTCTGTAACATCTTCAGTTTTTGAGATATACGGCAAGTATCTTCATAAAAATAATTCTACTCTTTTTCACATCCTTTCTCCCCCGTTAATTGCCTTTACCGAAAACAAAAATATATATGTTCCTGTATTTTTAAAGGATTTTTCATATACCAAGTTTCACGTCTGTAATATTTTAAGTTTTTGACATATACTGTAGATATACCGATACTCATTTTAAAAAATTCACCCGGTGTTTTAATTCTTTTTACCCCCTTAAATTAATTTCCAAAAACAAAAAATATGCATATATCTTTATTTTGAAAGGAAATTCTAAATACCAGTTTTCACGTCTGTAACATCTTCAATTTTTGACATCTAAGTATCCTCATAAAAGAATTCAACTTCATCACTTCTTTCCATTCCCCCACCCGTTAAGTGAACTTTCCGAAAACAAAAAAAAATTAAGTGTTTCTTTAGTTTTAAAGGAGATTCAAAATACCAACTTTCACGTCTATAACATCTTCAGTTTTTGAGATATAAGTATCCTCATAAACATAATTCAACTCTTCTTTACTTATTTTCAACCCCACCCCGTAAGTTGATTTTCCGAAATAAAGAATACGTGTTTCTTTATTTTTATACGAGATTCCAAATAGCAGTTTTCACGTCTGCGACATCTATAGGTGTTTTAGATATAAGTATCCTCATACAAATAGTTCAACTTATTTTTCAATTCATTCACCCACCTCAAGTGGAATTTTCGAAAACAAAAGTATACGTGTTTCTTTATTTTTAAAAGCGATTCCAAATTCTAATTTCCACCTATGAGACATGTTTAGTTTTTGAGATATAATTATCCTCACGCAAATAATTCAGTCATTTTTTTCAATTTATTCACCCCTTTAGTGAATTTTCCAAAAACAAAAGAATACGTGTTTCTTTACTTTGAAAGAAGATGACAAATATAAATGTTCATGCCTGTAACATGTTCAGATTTTTCAATAAATGTATCCCCATGACGAGAATTCAAATATTTTCACTCCCTTCACCATCCACCCTTAAGTGAATTTTCAGGAAAAAATATGTGTTTCTTTATTTATAAAGGAGCTTCCAAATACCACTTATCACGACTGTAACATCTTCAGTTTTGGAGATATACGTATCGTGATAAGAATAATTCAACTCCTTTTTCACTCCCTTCCCCCAAGTTGATTTTCCCTCCAACATGCCTGTTTCTTTATTTTAAAGGAGATTCCAAATACCAACTTTCACGTCTGTAACATGTTTATTTTCTTTAGATATAATTATTCTCATATAAAGAATTCAACTAATTCTTCAATTCTTTCAGCACCCCCCCCCCCCATTAAGTGGATTTTCAGTAAACAAAGAAATACGTATTTCTTTATTTTTAAAGGTGACTCCGTATAAAAATTTTCACTTCCGTATAATCTTTTTGTTTTTGAGAGATCACTACCCAAATAAAAGGAATTCAATCCCCTTAATCCCCTTTTCAGTCCTTTTTAACACCCCCCCCCCAGCTAAGTGTATTTTCCGTCCAAATATACATGTTTCATTATTTTTAAAATAGATTGAAAGTACCAATTTTCACGTCTGTGACGTGTTAAGTTTATGAGATGACCTGCAGATAGTCCCATTTTAAAAATTCACCCGCTTTTTCACTTCCCCTTAACTGGATTTTCCGAAAGTAAATTGTCTATATTTCTGTACCTTCACAGGAGATTGCAAATATCAATCTTCACGTGTACAAAATTTTACGTTTCTGTGATAGACTATACTGTAGGTAGCCTTTAAAAATTCACCCACTTGGTCACTCCTGTTCACCCCTCATAATTGGATTTTCCCAAAACAAAAGAAAATGTGTTTCTTTATTTTTAAAGCAGATTCCAAATACCAATTTTCATTGCTGTAGCATCTTCAGTTTTTGAGATATAAATAACCTCATAAAAGGTATTCAACCCCCTTTCGCCTCTTTTCACACCTCTTAAAAGGATTTTGCGAAAATAAAAATATGTGTTTTTTATTTTGAAAGGAGATTCTATATACCAATTGTTAAGTTTGTAAACTTTTAAGTTTTTGAGATATAGATATGCTCATTTGAAAAATTCAACCCCCCTTTTCAACTCCCTTAAGGACGGAATATCCCAAAATCCTCCCTTGGTGAGCACGCACACTCTAGTATAAATGTATCCCCAAAATTTAATTTGTTTATGTCCAGTAGTTTTGGCTCGGCACTGAAGAGTCAGTCAGTCAGTCAGTCAGTCAGTCAGTCAGTCAGGATATGTTATTTGCTCTCACACTCTTTCATACTTACCACGTACTGTAGATGCCTAGATTTATCTCCCTATTAAAAGACAATGATATGTGTTTAGAAGCAAAATATTAAAGTGGAAATTTCAAGTTCTATGTTGCATTCATTCTTTCACTTGTGGCCACCCTTGGATGCTTCCGGCATCCAGATGCACAATGGACAGTTTCCACATTGGTCTTGGTCATGCAAACTTTACCGGTGTGCTGAGTGTGCTCACGATAGTGAGCTGAAATTGACTAAATATTTTCAAACATTTCGACGTGAAACACATTCCGCAGGTTTAAAATTTCAATACCTTTACTGTATCCCTGACATCACCACAGTGGCACGATACAGCACACGTGTGATGACCGGCAGCCAGACGGAGGAAAACAGCACCAGAAACAGCCATAGCAGGGGAAGCCGAGATATGTTTATAATGGCAATGCATACACCGGAGAGTTACTTTATTCCTCGTATTGTTCTAGTAAAAGATAGGCCCAACTAACTTGTTTCCAAGGCGTTTACTAGGCAAAACTAGCTACGGCTTCGTACAGGAGGATAGGTTCTATCGACAGTAAGTGAAGATGTACTTGGAATATTTGATTTATTCAAAAATATTGGCAAGTTGAAATTCATATTACCTTGGTGCAGTGAATCGCGATATCCCGAATCGTCTTCCCGAATTGTTCCCCAGGCAACTCGTACTCCAGGTTCCTCTCGTCACCATGGAATTGGACTCATACTCTAGGATCCTCTCGTCACCATGGAACTGGACTCGTACTCCCAAGTCCGCTCACCAGCATGGAATCGACACCGTACCTCGTACCTGAAGGTCTCGAATTTCTCGAAGGTCTACGGCGGTCTTGATGCGGGGTAATCACTCGTGGTTTAACTTTATACGAGTGTCTACGGTCGTACAGTCGTTCAAGAAAACTTGTCACGAAAATTTGTAAAAATACTGCCTTTAATTGATGTAGGCGGACAGCACGTAGTTTGAAATATGCCAAAAACTTCACCTGACACTTGCAGATAGAAATTAATGAATGTCACTTCAAAATTATAAAGTTGAAAATACGGATAGAATTGATTTATGAAACGAAAAGATGAAACACAGTTCATGGTTATTTACAACTGAAAATGGTGAAACTAAGCACAGTTCACTTGCAATACACTGTCTGTGGTTACTTGCCACAACGTAAAGTAAGATGTCGCACTTGATACAAAAATAGCCATTTAATAGTTTATTCCAAGACACTGCTAATAGCGATGAAATAAATAATAACTTGTTAGTCACTCTTAGCACAGTGAGTATCGTAAAATAATAATAAAGTCTCTGAAGAATATTTAGAAGTAATTATGTACAAGTTATATGCAGAAATCAATTCGAATCCATTTAATATTAACACTATAATGGATTATCAGTTTATGTCGCTCACCTTTAACAGTGCGGTTGGCAGAGTTTATCGTACTCCAAGTTTATCACTAGTTCAGGAGCGCTTATGTGTTGAATAGCACGAAATAGGCAAACACTTGTGTTATCACGATGAAATATTTCAAACACTTTTAAATATCACAGTTACTGAAGTAAATATTCTGACACTTGCATAATATGGAATAAGTTAAACACTTCACTTGGTTTTTGACCGAAGAAATATTAAGTTCCGCAGTTCGAGAATTACACTGAGTTCGGTTCTCGGCGTGAGAACTTACACGTCGCGCTTGATAATCACCACGTCTTCACTCGACTCTACTTTTGGCGGACAGAATAACATAGCGTCTCACCATGCAGAGCCCTTGCCGAAGAATGCTTGTCTATTGCTGTGTAGCTCTGCCTTTTACATGGTCATGGCCTACACGTCATAGGATAAGGTTATTATTTTAAAGCGGATTTACTCGAAAATCCCTCGGTGGACTTTCTTGAAATTTGATCATGGAGACGTTCTTGTATTTGCCTACAGAATAGCGTATATCTCAAGACGATACGACCATTATTAAAAAGTTTTTAAAATTTATGGATCGAAAGTTCTCGAATGCCAGAATCATTGTTCCAGGTGTATCCAGTCCATGCCACGAGGAAAATTGACGAGTTGGTTGGTTTAGTCTACCTCGCTCCTGCATCTACGTAATCTACAGCTGTTCACTCGTAAACTAGCTCGTCCTGGTGGATGTAAGCACATAGAGCTTGGAGTTCTCGGCGCGCGTGATAATGATACGACATTGCTCTTAATAAATACGGCATGTACCCTGCGTTCCTGGTACACTATTAACATGATTTTCCATATGAACACAATATATGAAAATCAAAATCCACACCCTGTTCCCAGTTTCATCCAGGTCAGGAAAGGAATGAAGCTCCATCTGGCGGCGAGGTTAGGAATTGTGCCGGCTGCCGAAGAAGTCTGTCGCACTATTTCGGGACAATGATTAATGACTGACTGGTTAAATTATGCTGGAGAGTGTTGCTGGAATGAAGGATGACAGGGAAGATCGGAGTACCTGGAGAAAAACCTGTCGCGCCTCCGCTTTGTCCTGCATAAGTCTTACATGGAGTGACCTGGATTTGAACCAAGGAACCCAGCCGCGAAAGGCTGGCGCGCTGCCGCCTGAACCACGGAGAATTTCATATGACCACAATATAATTATAATATTTTTAACATTATTTTCTTATAAATTTCTATATAATTTAATTGATTGTAACTTGAAAAGATGAACGACCATGGTCTAGCAGTAAGGTGATATGTGGAAGTTCTCAGATTCGATATCTTACTCTGTAACGAATTTATACTAGTGGTCCGACGTCCCTTTAATTGCTATAGATTTTGAAAGCAGTGGCATTGTGTCTTACTAGAATTCTTTAATATGCCAGAGGCAACGAGGCACTTCAGTACCCTCAAATGGCTCCGACTTTAGGCGGGATGAAAGTCGTTACCTTGGGATACCTTGGGGTATCTTGGGAATAGAAGGAAAAAACTAACCGACTGTGCCACTAAGACTAGCCCACAACGACTTAAAAGCTAGTTTCAAGTCTACGTCGAGGTTCACCTTCGCTAGCGACTGGCTCCACTTAATTACATCTGTGTATTGACAAAGCAAAGGCAAGCTTTAGGCGACTGTTGACATCGTTACTATAGCCATGGGACCTCCAGTTTTATGTGGAATATGAACCACAGGGGAGATACGTTTCATTTTGGAAACCCCGCAAGCATTGGCCGGGATTCGAACCGCGGCCGCCTTGGTAAGAAGCCAGTGACTACTGAATACAGTCACAACTACAACAAAGCTTACCTGTCTGAATGCATAACTGTTATTAAATATCTCTCTGTGGATCAGGCCGAGTTTCGCTCTCTAAATCCCAAGGTTATGGGATGAAACCTGGAAGAGCATATAAAAGTCCATTCGGTTTTGCTTATCGTACGATGTTGGTATGAAAGAGATCTATGTTTACAGCTTTTGTGTTACGCGATAAAATTAATTAAAATTAATAACTCACCGAACGGAGTTTTGGTTTCTCCGCCGTCAGGTGAAGTAAAACAGAACTACATTCTCAAGTTCCAAGGCATATCATTTCTTCTGTCTTGCTGTTTATACAGTAGTTTAGTCAATGGACGTGATGTCTCAGGTGCGTTTATTGTGATGGTTGGCTCACGTCGGACTTTGTCCGGCAATTTATGACCGGAGGATCAACCTATCACCGCATGATGATCACCTATGCCAGTGGAATTCGAAATTGTACCAGTAAAATCGGTAGACCAATAGATACACCTCTACACTATCCATCTCTAAGTCATTACTACTACTACTACTACTACTACTACTATAGCTTTTCCCACTTTGGGGTCGCGTGTGTGAACTATGTCACACATGTGAATTTGGCCCTGTTTTACAGATGGATACCCTTCCTGACGCCAACCCCATATGGAGGGATGTAATCATTATTGCGTGTTTCTGTAGTGATAGGTAGTGTGGTGTGTTGTCTGAATATGAAGAGGAGAATGTTGGAACACAAACACACATTCCCCGAACCAGAAGAATTAATTAGAAGCGATTAAAATCCCCGACCCGGCCGGGAAACACAGCCGTGTGCTTATGAACCGACCATTGGGCCATTGAGTCGGACAATTCGATAGTTGTAATAATATGAAATGAAATGAAATGAAATGTCGTATGGCTTTCAGTGTCGGGATATCCCAGGACGGGTTCGGCTCGCCAGGTGCAGGTCTTTGTACCTGACGCCCGTAGGCGACCTGCTTGTCGTGATGAGGATGAAATGATAATGAAGACAACACATACACCCAGCTCCCGTGCCACTGGAATTAACCAATTAAGGTTAAAATCCCCGACCCGGCCTGGAATCGAACCCGGGACCCTCTGAACCGAAGGCCAGTACGCTGACCGTTCAGCCAACGAGTCGGACAGTTGTAATAATAATAATAATAATAATAATAATAATAATAATCGGTTTACATTCTTTCACAGCGAGGTTGTAGCTCTTTAACACAATTGTCTTCAGCATTCCTAGATTATTTTTGTTATTATTATTAGTATATTCCATCACCCAATGTTCTTTATACAACTAAAGCATATTTTACGCTGTTTGAAAGTGAATGTAACGAGAATTTGTATTCGTGTATACGGTTTGCAACACCAAAATGACTGTTAAGTCAAATGTGTGTATTGCAGACTGTTTCACCCGTCTGCAGCTAACAAACATCTCTCCCATCTCCCCAGTCACTGTACTCGTGCTCGGTCTACGTTCTTTAACGGCAAGGTTGTAGCTCTTCAGTCACAATAACTGTCTTTAACCTTAAGAGCCGGTAGAACTCGCTGGTCGGCGGTAAAGAGTGTGTGACATGACATGATACTGCCCGCAACACATGATACTACTCACATACTGCCCGCAGCACATGATACTGCCCGCAACACATGATACTGCCCGCAACACATGATACTGCCCGCAAAACATGATACTGCCCGCAGCGCACACCCGAGCGGTAGTAATGCTGGAGGAATGTAGCACAACCCCTGCAGCGCCCAGTGAGGGATAGTAAATCCCCAAGAATTCTGATAGTATAACTAGTGGATGACGAGCCGAAACTTTAGAGCCATGCCCAGTTCGAAGGGAACGACGCACGTTCCATCCCTTGTTCGGAAATTCAAACTTGGGAAAACGAGAATTTTATTTCTGGACAAGCACATGAACGTGAGAATCACTCAGCTAACAACAAAAAGTAGCACCAGATTGCTTCCTGGGTGCAAAGGTGACCAGGTATAGATCTAACAACTGTATACCAATTACAGTAGTTCCGAGTTTATGAATAGTGGAAGCGTTTACGTTTCATTCCTCCAAGGGCCTTCGTGGCCTTGAACGGAGGTGGCTGTGCTTTTTAATAGCCTATGAAATATGTTCTGCACATTATATAATATTCTTCTTCTTCTCCTCATCTACTGATTTTACCTCACCCCTGGCGCCATGGGTGTGAACTGTTCCGCACATGAGGATTTAGACCTGTTTTACGGCCGGATGCCCTTCCTGACGTCAACCCTATGAAGAGGGATGTTATTGCTATTGCGTGTTTCTTTGGTGGTTAGTGGTGTGAGATGTTGTGTGATTATGAAGAGGACAGTGTTGAGAAAAACAAAAACACCCAGTCCCTTATTAATCAGGCGCGATTAAAATCCCCGACGTGGCCGACAATCGAACCCATGACTCTCTGAAATGTACGCCTCAACGCTTATCATGCAGCCAATGAGACGGAACTGCAAATTTCATAATGAGTGAATAATATAATATAATATAATATAATATAATATAATATAATATAATATAATATAATATAATATAATATACCTGGCTTAGTGGATCAATCAATGTTGAGGTGCTGACCTTCTGACCCCAACTTCGCAGGTTCGATCCTGGCTCCGTCCGGTGGTATTTGAAGTTGCTCAAATACATCAGCCTCGTGTAGCTAGATTTACTGGCACGTAAAATAACTCCCGTGGGACTAAATGTTGTCACCTCTGCGTCTCCGAAAACCGTAAAATTAGTTAGTGGGACGTATATTTTTTTCTAGTGGCTTTACGTCGCGCCGACATAGATAGGTCTTATGGCGACGATGGGATAGGAAAGGTCTAGGAGTTGGAAGGAAGCGGCCGTGGCCTTAATTGAGGTACATTTGCCTGGGGTGAAATTGGGAAACTACGGAAAACCATCTTCTGGGCTGCCGACAGTGGTATTCGAACCCACTATCTCGCGGATGCAAGCTCACAGCCGCGCGTCCCTAACCGCACGGCCAACTCGCTCGGTAGTGGGACGTATAGCCAATATGATTATTATGATTATTATTATTATTATTATTATTATTATATAATAGCCTATAATACAATAATGGAGTGTGGCATCCGTAGAATGCAGGTCTTTCGAATCCACGATCCAGCCGCGAATCGAACGTGGGACCCCCTGGACCAAAGGCCAGCACGCTAATTTATTTAGTCACAGAGCCGAACAGTGAATATAATGAAAATGCAACACTTTTTCTTGCCATTGTCCATGGATTCTACACCTTCGATTGTATAGAAAATACTTACTTGCTCAATTCATCGATTACAACAATATTATTATCATCATTTATATTTTAATATTAACAACAAATACATCGCAATTGGGAAATATCCCGGTGGCAATGGTCACTTGCACTAGTGTGATAATAAAGTAATACCCAACAACAACAACAACAACAACAACAACAACAACAAAAGTACAACAATAAATTCTATGGAAAGGAAATATTTCAAGAAATACTACTTGTTTAACATTCTAAATCCAGCATCATCATATGCAAATTCACACAAAACTTAGGTATTTAAGGTGCTTAACATTACGTGTTACCATACTATCCGTTGATCATACTACTAGCTTAACATTACACGTGATAATAAAGTAAAGTTAAAACCTAACTACCTAACAACTACTACTACTACTACAACAACTAGAACAACAGGAGTACAACAAGCAATATGGTACCGGTAGTGTTAGCTGTTCAGGCAGAATATGCCAGGAGAGGAAAATGCTTGTCTGTTACAGATTACACTTGTCCCTGCTCGCTGTATGATGTTAACTCGTGAATCCACTGTTGTCTTCATAAACCACCTCATGTTACATGTAGACATCATAGATGTGATCTAATTTGCTATCATTTGTGAAGCAAGTCTGCACGTTGGCACGGCAATACGTTACTCGGTGGACAGCTGTGCAGCTATTTCATCCTCTGGAGCACAGCAACAGAACAGCACATCGAACGCACAAGTGTTTCCGCGTATATGTGTAAGAAAGAGTGGCTGTCAGGTTTGTGATTGCATTGTATTCATTTGAGTCCTAGGATAGCTATGGTTCTCTGCATGGAGTATACGACGGGATTGATAAATTAATAATAATAATAATGCTGTTGCCTTTACGTCCCACTAAATACTTTTACGGTTTTCGGAGGCGCCGAGGTGCCGGAATTTAGTCCCCCAGGGATTCATTTACGTGCCAGTAAATCTACTGACACGAGGCTGACGTATTTGAACACCTTCAAAAAACCACCGGACTGAGCAAGGATCGAACCTTCCAAGTTGGGGTCAGAACGACAGCGCCTCAAACATCTGAGCCACTCATCCCGGCGTTCGATGTACTAATAGACGTTCTACCAGCACATTTGGTATTGCTGTACTGTGGTGTGCTAAGAACTCTCTCAGTTACAACTTCTGTCACTGTTACTCCATTCTTGTAAGTTTATACAAGAATGTGGAATGTCTGTATCCATCGGACACAAACTATGGGGAAAATTATCGATCGCGTTTGGTCTTCCATTTGAACTTCAGATGAAACCCATTGATGCCATTATTATTCAACGCTAAGCCCACTTCTTTCTTAGTCCTGGACCTAATTAATTGAACTGAAATTATACGCTTCCAGACACAAGAACTTAGCGGAATTTTGCAGGAATGTATCACCGTCAAACTTTGTATACCGTTCTGTGCTATGATCTTTCGCAATAAAATCTGCATTTTTCCTTAATTACATCATCATCATCATCTGTTTACCCTCCAGGTTCGGTTTTTCCCTCGGACTCAGCGAGGGATCCCACCTCTACCGCATCAAGGGCAGTGTCCTGGAGCTTCAGACTCTTGGTCGGGGGATACAACTGGGGAGAATGACCAGTACCTCGCCCAGGCGGCCTCACCTATGATGAACAGGGGCCTTGTGGAGGGATGGGAAGATTGGAAGGGATAGGCAAGGAAGAGGGAAGGAAGCGGCCGTGGCCTTAAGTTAGGTACCATCCCGGCATTCGCCTGGTGGAGAAGTGGGAAACCACGGAAAACCACTTCCAGGATGGCTGAGGTGGGAATCGAACCCACCTCTACTCAGTTGACCTCCCGAGGCTGAGTGGACCCCGTTCCAGCCCTCGTACCACTTTTCAAATTTCGCGGCAGGGCCGGGAATCGAACCTGGGCCTCCGGGGGTGGCAGCTAATCACGCTAACCACTACACCACAGAGGTGGACTCCTTAATTACATACAGTACATATTTTACCAATATTAGTTTACTACCGAGCTCAATAGCTGCAGTCGCTTAAGTGTGGCCAGTGTCCAGTATTCGGGTGATAGTAGGTTCGAACCCCACTGTCGGCAGCCCTGAAAATGGATTTCCGTGGTTTCCATTTTCACACCAGGCAAATGCTGGGGCTGTACCTTAATTAAGGCCACGGCCGCTTCCTTCCCACTCCTAGCCCTTCCCTGTCCCATCGTCGCCATAAGACCTATCTGTGTCGGTGTGACGTAAAGCAACTAGCAAAAAAAAAAAAATAAATAAATAAATAAGAAAACGAAAAATTCCTTGCATGCTCCTATTATGTTAGGTAATTAATAGGCGGCCTTAGGACAATTTTAGCAGATATTGACATTTAAACACTTTCTAAATGCACAGAAGTAAGCCTAAATCCTTTTATTGATAAAACTTCCGCCTCCATGGACGGGTGATCGGTGTCTTGTCCTTCTGTCCTCAGAGCCCTGGGTTCGGTTTACGACCGCCCGAGGTATTTTAACCTTAAGTGATCAATATCCTTGGTTCGAAGCTCCACTTCGTCAGTCCTGCAGGTGATTTTTCCTTAGTTTGAACTGAGGCAAACGCTGTGAATGTACATTAATTGAGGCCACGGATGTTCTTTCCTATTACATCGTTGCGTAGCACTGATTTAGATTAGTGCAATGGCAAACAACAAGCAAAAATGTGCCCTCATGGAAATGTGAGCTAAAATAGACACCGCAGTACAAAACTCGTTGTTTTATGTCATTGTTGCGGACATGATTATTGTCCCAGAACTTCGAGTTTATTAATGATTCCAAACAACATCGTTTCTCGGTCTAAAAATCTCACATGCATTGGCCGAGATTCAGAAAGTTGCCCGCTTTTCGAGAAGCCAGTGATGATGTCACTTTGCTATCATGCTACCCTCAGGCCTAATTTACAGCAGTTGTTAAACACGTTGGCCATCTGTTGACCGGAGTGCCTACAGTACCAGCATGTTCATCAGGAACTAGGATTGGGAAGGAAGCAGTCGTGTGCCATATGCTAGGTACGATCCCATAATTCACCTCGAATTGAAATGGAAAATAACCGTGTAGGGTGACCATGCGTCCCTTATTTTACGGGATTGTCCCTTATTTCTTTAAAATGTCCCATATACGGGACACATATTGTCCCGTTTTTCGTGAACCGTCCCGTATGTTTTAAAATACCGTGTTTAAATGTTATTTATCACAAACCTCTGATGTATATTTCTCACTTTGTAAAGAAATTACAGATTGTACGGTTGGCACTAAATACAACAAACCAGGGAGACATACGTATATAAAATGTTGGGCTGATGACCTAGATGTTAGGCCCCTCTAAACACCAAGCATCATGTATTAGAAGTTAAAATGGCAACCTATAATCCTGTATAGTGAACAGTGCTTTTTTGAAACACTTTGTGTTACTGGAGTTGGATCGCTTCCATTTTAATAATAATAATAATAATAATAATAATAATAATAATAATAATAATAATAATAATAATTTTTCTTCTTACTTTCATAATCTATTTACCCTCCAGGCTTTATTTTCCCTTCGGACTCAGCAAGGGATCACACCTTTACCGCCAGTATCCTGAAGTGTGAGACTTTGGGTCGGGGATACAACTGGGGAGGAAGACCAGTACCACGCCCAGTCGGCCTCACCTTCTATGCTGAACAGCGGCCTTGTAGGGAATGGGAAAAATGAAATGGAAATGGCGTATGGCTTTTAGTGCCGGGAGTGTCCGAGGACATGTTCGGCTCGCCTGGTGCAGGTCTTTCGATTTGACTCCCGTGGGCGATCTGCGCGTCGTGATGAGGGTGAAATGAGGATGAAGACAACATATACACCCAGCCCCCGTGCCAGCGAAATTAAACAATGATGGTTAAAATTCCTGACCCTGTCGGGAATAAAACCCGGGACCCCTCTGACCAAAGGGCATCACGCTAACCATTTAGCCATGGAGTCGGACGGGGGGATGGAAAGATATGGAAGGGATGGACAGAGAGGAGGGAAGGAAGTGGCCGTGGCCTTAAATAGGATGTAGCTCAAAGCTAAAAGTGACGCTTTTCAGAAAATTTATAGTGAATTCGATGTGCATACTGATGTTAGTCAACTTGCGATGAAGCAACTGAAACAACTGTATGAAAATCATCTCTTTTGTTTCTAACTCTTTCTGAAAAGGTCTATCATATTACAAATATTCCAGATACAGAAGTTCTGCATCTAATGCACCTGCCATATTTTGAACTACCAGAGAATTTAACTGGTTGAACCTCGACAGTTACGTTAACTAAGAGTTTAACAGATTGTTATTCTTTACCATTGTTGACTAAATTCTAATTTGGTTACGTTCACTGTTAAAATATTTTAAACCGAGCTCGACAGCTGCAGTCGCTTAAGTGCGGCCAGTATCCAGTATTCGGGAGATAGTGGGTTTGAACCCCACTGTCGGCAGCCCTGAAGATGGTTTTTCGTGGTTTCCATTTTCACACCAGACAAATGCTTGGGCTGTACCTTAATTAATACCACGGCCGCTTCCTTCCCACTCCTAGCCATTTCCTGCCCATCGTCGCCATAAGACCTATTTGTGTCGGTGCGACGTAAAGCAACTAGCAAAAAAACCACTTAGGCCTATTCATTGTGTTTCTAAGGAGGAACACACTCCTCATATTAGCTTTAACTTCGTACGAGAGGTCGAATTTGAACCCAGGTTAATCCAGTAGAAAGCTACCGTTTTAAACAATAGACCACAGTGCTATTTAAAATGAAACAACAATGATAGGAGAGGGAAGAGTAGAGATCACCTCGGCCCCATTCGTGTGCAGTCAGTCAACCACAAACTACTGTAAATCAGACTATAGCATGGCAGCTCTCAATGTATGAGTGTGGCGAGGGAGGATGCAGGGTGTAATTATATCGGCGTATTCGGACAACGGAGTATTTTGTGGGAGCGGGACTTTGTATATACATTCTACAAAGGAAACACCCCGCAGCTTTTCTAATAGTCAAACGTGGGCGCAAATAGGGCAACTGATGTAACAAAAAACGATACTTTTCAGTGCCTCTCTGTTGTTAATACTATTTTGCTATAGCAGATCACCAACTACCTCTCACCCGGAGGTCCCGGGTTCGATTTCCGGCCTTTTCAGGGACTTTTACCTGGACTTGGGGGTTGGTTCGAGGTTTTCTCAGCCCACGCGATTACAATTGAGGAGCTATCTGATGGCGACCCCGGTTAATTAAACCAAGAATTACGACCGAGAATATTCGTCACACTGACCATGCGACACCTCGTAAACTGCAGGCCTTCTGGCTGAGCAACGGGCGCTTAATAGGCCAAGGTCCTTCAGGGTTGTAGTGCCATGGGGTTAGTTTGTTTTAGATCATCTATTAACACGCCGCGCCGGGCGGAGTGGCTCAGTCGGTTAAGGTGCTAGCCTTCTGACCCCAACTTCGCAGGTTCGATGCTGCCTCAGTCCGGTGTGGTACTTGAAGGTGCTCAAATACGTCAGCCTATTGTAGGTAGATTTACCTGGAAATAAAAGAATTTCCGCAGGACAAAACTCCGGCACCTCGGCGTCTCCGAAAACCGTAAATGTAGTTAGTGTGACATAAAACCAATTATTATTATTTTTAATGAGCTTCCGTGGCTCACAGAGGAATAAGGAGCACCTGGGTTGAATAGCTGGACAGGAATTAACTAGAGCAGAATTTAACATAACAAATATGGAAAATTTTATTTCTTTCCTTTTCTAGAAGGAGAGATAGAGAATTTGAAATGAATAACAAACGGTATTAATGGGCTCGTCAGCTCTAACAATACATGGGACTAAGAAGTCTGAACATCAGGTAATAAATTTGTTAATTTGGATAGAAAAAAGCGTTATTGCTTTTGACAGGCACGATATTTTACAAGACCATGATTTTCTCCAAGAAGGTGCACTACTCAGGAGTCTGAGCTCCAAAAATCCCATAGTCTAGCCTCGCAGAGACAATCAGTCTCTTTTGACGCAATTACATTTCCACCTCACATTAAAGTGTTCATGCACAGTTGCCCCGGCTGGGCTTATCTATTTCTCAGCAGTTATATTACTCACTGTTCCCAAAAAACTAACACAAAGGAATATTTACACCCTGTAATGAATAAACAGGGACATAATTGCCCATACTACGTGGCCTTAATGATAGAAAGGAAAGGTTGCATATTACAGGCCGTAAACAAAAGGCAAGGAGGCGACACACCAGACTCCTTAAAACCACCGGTTTACAAAGTTACATTGAAAGGAAACGGCTGAAACTTTCCCCACAAAAGACCCGCAGGCGTTATGAATGTCTAGACCGGACGAGTTGGCCGTGCGGTTAGGAGCGCGCAGCTATGAGCTCGCATCCAGGAGATAGTGGGTTCCATCCCCACTCTCGGCAGCCATGAAGATGGTTTTCCGTGGTTTCCCATTTTCACACCAGGCAAATGCTGGGGCTGTACCTTAATTAAGGCCACGGCCACTTCCTTCTTATTCCTATGCCTTCCCTGTTCCATCGTCGCCATAAGACCTATCTGTGTCGGTGCGACGTAAAGCAACTAGCAAAAAATCAATGTTTTGGTAAATTCTGTCATTACCTTGTGTCGCTGGATCGTCCTCAATCAGACCTCGCCCCTGCCTCCTGGTCTCAAGTCAGGTCGCACTCCTCAGCACTGGAGCAATTCAGACAAGATAGCCCTAAAGTGCCCTGCTTTTATAGTTCCGTAAGGGGAAACTTCCAGAACACTTTGCTGATTGACTGGATTCCTGTACACACCCCCGACTTTAATTGGCTAGAAAACATATATACCAGCATCTCATAGGTTGATTACACTCGAGGAGGAACCGGCTGAAGTGTTAAAACTTTGGTATATTAGAAATGAAACTATCCTTAGAACATGTTTACCAACATCAGAAATAATTGTTACTCTATCAAGTAGTTAGGTTTTTACCGAGAGGGTGCACTAGCAAATCGATGGTAGAGACATCTAACTGTAGAAGAAGAAAGTTTTGGGGAGTTTTCCAGTTCAAGTCTGATGACATAGATGGCCATAGAGAAGGCACGCAGTTTAAATAGCCGGAGAAGCTATTATTATTATTATTATTATTATTATTATTATTATTATTATTATTATTATTATTATTATTATTAACAACGTAGACTAACGTTCCTCGACAACGGGTACATGGAAAGAAAGAAATAAGACTCTTTTAGTGTTTGGGTAGAAGGCGTATGTCCCCGATAGTATGTAACTTACATTTAAAGTCTCAATTGACGGATAAAAGAAGAGGCTACTTGTTACAAAAATATATTGAAATAAATTAAAATCTGAAACGCAGGTCTCATGAAACAGCGCTTCAAAGTCAGGCAAAATTTGTGCTAAATATGTGACGTCACACGCATACTCTTGTCATAATAATGTTATTGTATTTTACGTCCCACTAACTACTTGTACGGTTTTCAGAGACTCCGAGGTGCCTTAATTTTATACCGCATGTGTTCCTTTACGTGCCAGCAAGTCTACCGACACGAGGCTGACGTATTTGAGCACCTAGCCTGATGTGTTAGTGGGAAACCGCGGAAAACCATCTTCAGGGCTGCCAACAGTGGGTTTCGAACCCACTATCTCCCAAATGAAAGATCACAACTGCGCCCCTCTAACAGCACGGCCCACTCTCTCGGTCAAAAATACTTAGTAAGAGATAAGAACAATATCATTATTAAAAATATGATTATCAAGACTTGCTCCACGAACCTTGGACCATTGTCTTTTCAGAGTTCTGTTTAAAACACGTAATAATAATGTTATCGGTTTTACATCCCGCTAACTATTTTTACGGTTTTCGGAGACGCCAACGAGACAAAAATTTGTCCCACGGGAGTTCTTTTACGCACCGATAAATCTATCGACACGAGACTGACCGTACTGAGCCTAAATTGAAACCGCCAACTGGCCAGCACTCTATTGTCTGAAGATCTCAGCCCAGCTCATCTGAAATATCAATTAAGGAGCGATTAAGTGAGTTTTGCTATTTTTTTTTACAATTGCCTTTACGTCTCACCGACACAGACAGGTCTTATGGCGACGATGGGAGAGGAAAGGCCTAGGAGTGGGAAGGAAGCGGCCGTGGCCTTAATTAAGGTACAGCTCCAGCATTTGCCTAGTGTGAAAATCGGAAACCACGGAAAATCATCATCAGGGCTGCCGACAGTGGGGTTGGAAATCACCACCCGCAGAATGTAAGTTGACAACTGCTTGACCCAGAGCACGCAGCTAGTTTATTTCATGAGTGCAGAGGGGCGTACAATCATGACATGAAGCAACTACTTGGCTGTGTCGTTTGGCCCATATAGCTTTTTAGGTTGATTTCGTCAGACAGAGGCTACCCTGCAGATGAATTTCGTGGTATCCATCCCATCTTTACACCAGGCAGAGCGTCGGGGTTGAACCTCAGTTACGTAGTCGTCCACTTCCTTCTCAGTCCTAGCCATTTCCTAATCTACCGTCGCCAAAAAAAATTCTGACTCGGCGTGACATTAAGACACTAGCAAAGAAAGGTCAGGAATATTGTAACATCAGTTGCACTACTCATGCCTCAATTAACTGTTACGAAAAGTGCAAGGTGGAGAGATGGTTCCTATCTTCAGTATACGTTTTTATAATGGTCTCCTCTATCACTTCCCAATGTTAGAGTTCACTTATACTTTTACCTCGGTACCTTGCTCGATGATGAATGAAAGATTTACTTACTGTTAAACCACTGGCTTTCTTTCTCGGGACAATGTTATTAATCAGGAGCGGATTTCTTCTTTCCAAACAGCAAAACCGAACATTAGTTCATTTCAAATGCAGATGAATGGTTCAGGAATGTGACAAACAAGTATTCTGGAGGCCTGCCAACGCAGTCAAGGTAGCAAAAATGCTACGTGCAACCTCGAGGACCGTTTACAACTATCGTACTAAGTTCTAAAACTGTTTCTTATTAATACCCTACAGTTAAGTGACTGAAAATTCTTGACGAACCTATATATTTTCGTTATTGTTTTCTTGTAAAGTACTGATTTAAACAATTTAGTACGGAGCGAGCTGGTCATGTGATTAGCACTGAGCTTGCACTCGGGAGATGGTGGGTTCGAATCCCTGAAGACGGTCTTCCGTGGTTTCCCGTTTTCACATCAGGTAAATGCTGGAGCTGTATTTGAATTAATGCCACGTGTGCTACCATCGCAATCCAAGTTCTTGATCATCCTTGCGTTGCCGAAATCCTCCGAAGTGTTACTGTAGTGCGACATTAGACCACTAACGAAAAGTAAATATTCTTTTCATTTCAGACTGGAGGGTAGTAGGCAAAAAGCAGGATTATATGCCATTTGCAATACTGTATGTACGAATAATATAGTTTGCAGACTGGAGGGTAGTAGGCAAAAAGCAGGATTATATGCCATTTGCAATACTGTATGTACGAATAATATAGTTTGCAGACTGGAGGGTAGTAGGCAAAAAGCAGGATTATATGCCATTTGCAATACTGTATGTACGAATAATATAGTTTGGGGAGGGTTGAAGATTCTACTAGAAAAGCCCTGTTACATAGGCAGGACCATTCATTTGAGTAAAGTAAAAGATGGTCCTCGGAGGACAAGTTATGGTAAACCTTCTTCTACCGCGCTCGATAGCTGAAGTCGCTTAAGTGTGGCCGGTATCCAGTATCCGGGAGACAGTGGGTTCAAACCCCACTGTCGGCAGCCCTGAAGATGGTTTCCGTGGTTTCCCATTTTCATACCATGCAAATGCTGGGGCTTGTACGTTAATTAAGGCCACGGCCGGTTCCTTCCCACTCCTAGCCCTTTCCTGTCCCATCGTCGCCATAAGACCTATCTGTGTCGGTGCGACGTAAAGCCAATAGCAAGAAAAACCTTCTTCTTCTTCTTCTTCTTCTTCTTTTCTTCGACTTCTACTGGTTTACCAACACCTCTAGGGTCATAGATGCGAACTTTGTAGCACATGTGGATTTGGCTCTGCTTAACGTTCGGATGCCCTTTCTGACACCAACCCTTTTTGGAGGGATAGAACCACTATTACGTGTTTCTGTGATGCTTTGTTACGTGGTGGGTTGTTCGAATATGAAGGAGACAAATACAAACACCCAGCCCCGAGCCAGAAGAATTAATCAGACGCGATTAAAACCCCCGATCCGGTCGTAAATCGAACCCGGGACCCTCTGAACCGAAGGCCTCAATGCTGACCATTCAGCCAAGGAGTCATATTGTCATCTAGGGTTCACTATTGTGCGAATTTCGTCAAGGAATTCTCGCGCTTCGTAATATACAGAGTGTATCATAATTAACAGCGCAAATTGAAAGAACTGTAAGTACGTGATGCTAGAGGCGAGAGAGTCTAAGTGAATATGGGTCCGCAAACGAGCCGATTGCGAGAAAATGTAGAATTTGTAGTTACCAGCCGCCACTGACTTGATTGTGTGTAAAAGTCATTATAGTTAGGAAAAGGTACCAATACAACATTAAGAAAAGTTATTAGATACTATGGTAGAAGTACAGATGTTTTTAATGAACAAGAAAACAGTCTTACTTAGTATGTTACCGTTACATGCTGCAATGACTGTGCAGCGTACTTACAGTGTTAAATGTGTCGTCCTAGTACCCGGATGCAGGCAGTCCCAGAAGATGATGCCGCAGGTAATTCCAAATTCTAAATTATCTCGCAAACGTGTCGTTTGTGGACCCACATTTACTAACTCTCTTTTGCTTCTAGTATCGTGTACTTACAGACGTTTCAATTTGCCCTATTATTCATGATATATCCTGTATGTGCTACGGGTCACTATTTATCCACAAATAATATCACATAGCGGTTTTCGCAGGTGCAACGACGAAAAATTATTTTTATAAATGGAACAATTAACCATTGCAGCATTTTCCTAAAAAATTAACGTGATGTCCGCCTCTGTGGTGTAGTGGTTAGCGTGATTAGCTGCCACCCCCGGAGGCCCGGGTTCGATTCCCGGCTCTGCCACGAAATTTGAAAAGTGGTACGAGGGCTGGAACGGGGTCCACTCAGCCTCGGGAGGTCAACTGAGTAGAGGTGGGTTCGATTCCCACCTCAGCCATCCTGGAAGTGGTTTTCCGTGGTTTCCCACTTCTCCTCCAGGCGAATGCCGGGATGGTACCTAACTTAAGGCCACGGCCGCTTCCTTCCCTCTTCCTTGCCTATCCCTTCCAATCTTCCCATCCCTCCACAAGGCCCCTGTTCAGCTTAGCAGGTGAGGCCGCCTGGGCGAGGTACTGGTCATACTCCCCAGTTGTATCCCCCGACCAAGTGTCTGAAGCTCCAGGACACTGCCCTTGAGGCGGTAGAGGTGGGATCCCTCGCTAAGTCCGAGGGAAAAACCGAACCTGGAGGGTAAACAGATGATGATGATGATGATGATGATTAACGTGATTCAAGGAAATAGTGACTCCAATATCCTGTACATTTTGTGAGAGTATCTATGTGATTGCATAGTCTCTATAGTGTTAGGCTCGTAGCAAGTCGTTGTGGTCGTCCATATACTTAAAATCGTACTGTTAAAGTATTAGACATATTTAAATTATCCGTGATTATCTGCGCTATTGCGTTGTAATTAGAGGCTACCTAGAAGGGGTAGAAAAGGCGTACTAGGTTTTCCCGGAATTACGTGGGTTCGATCCCCGTCCGGGAAGTCCAAAATTTAAGAAACGAGACGTCGACTTCTGAAGAGACACATGACCCTAAGGTGCACACAGCGAGCAATAAAGAATAGTAAGAGGTTAATTCTTAAGTACAAAGGCGACCGGGTATATAGCTGACCATTTACCTACTTATAGCCGATGCTATTAATAGTTAAAGCCTTTACATTCCACTCCTCCCAGGGCCTACATGACTTGTACGGATATGACTTTACTTTTTTGATTCATAATTATTACGATACACCACTTGTATTAGAATAATTCAAGTGATATTTTGTAAATTTTGTATGAATTTCTTTGCGAATGATTGTAATTGTCATGTTATACTTCTCGTAAGTAATCTTAATAGTCGCGTATTTTTCTTATTTTCATGTCTATTTTAAATTACTTCCTTTCTTTATTATGAAAATTCTTGTTTTAATATAAGTAATTTCTTCTATCATGCTGTTTTCATGAAACTTATTGTTATTAAGAAAAGTATGTTTTGTTTAATTTCTTTGCTTTACCAATAATAATAATAGTAATAATAATAATAATAATAATAATAATAATAATAGTAATAATAATAATAATAATAATAATAATAATAATAATAATAATCATCATCATCATCGGTATATTATGTGTCACACATGCAAGTGGTGTAAGTGCTCAACAACGTAGAATTGGAAGATAAATTTCGCTCCAAAAAGGGGGAAAAAGGGCCATGGAACTAAAATATCTAATGAACAACTGATGTAACAGGTTATTTGTTATTATTTTTAAGGAAACTGTTTAAACAGTTAATGCATGGAACTTCTGCTCAAGACGTTGTTCGTGACAGAGTCTGATATGTCACAGCCACAGGAAACAGAAATGTTGAATTTCGATTTTTTGAAACGTCAGGCCATTGAGATCCATGTTTTGTAGGGTTAACCTCCGTAGAAAATGGGACAAAGTGGTTATGACTATGCCTGGCCACCTTTCTGTATATGGATTTACTTGGTACCCATGCTCGCTTGGACATTTTCAACTTTGTGTTGGTCAATCGAACTCACGCCCTATCGATGAAATAATATTCCTATAGTTAGAATAATCTGAGTGAATCCCCTCGTGGGCATAAGTCTGTAAAGTGAGGTATTGCTTGTGGTTATAGAAGAGGAACATGTAGGACCAGTTTCTTCAACGAATGTTAAGTGTTAACACTGTTGTTACGTAGACTTGACACACAATTTAACCAAGTGACCGTCTCATCAACAAGTGTTAACACTAACAATTTGTTAATACTTGTGTCAAATTAAGCCGGCCCCGTGCTGTAGGGGTAGTGTGCCTGCCTCTTACCCGGAGGCCTCGGGTCCGATTCCCGGCCAGGTCAGTGATTTTTACCTGGACCTGAGGACTGGTACGAGGTCCACTTAGCCTACGTGATTAGAATTGAGGGGCTATCTGACGGTGAGATAGCGGCCCCGGTCTAGAAAGCCAAGAATAACGGCCAAGAGGATTCGTCGTGCTGACCACACGACACCTCGTAATCTGCAGGCCTTTGGGCTGAGTAGCGGTCGCTTGGTAGGCCAAGGCCCTTCAAGGGCTGTAGTGCCATGGGGTTTGGTTTGGCTTGGTTTGTGTCAAATTAACATGGCACCAGCCCTGTGTTAAACCGCTTAACAGCTGTCAAAATTTCAAAATGATAGCGTCTAGAAGACGTGTTTGAAGATTTACTGCTGTATGAAGACTATTGTAAACTGAAGAACGCAAAGGACGACCCATCCTTAGGAAAAACGACTTTTTACAGTGTCAGAAGAAAGTTTTCTAGAAAGATACCGAATTCTCAAAGCCATAATGAACAAGGTACTAGATGAAATTAAAAATAGGTTGGAGTTGCCCATGGACTGAAACTTATCAGTGTCTTCAGTGCAGCAGTTGTTTATAGTTCACACTGTTTTCGTGTAACTGTAGGTGACTATGTTCATGTGTGCAAGACAAGAGTGTGTAGAATAGGGTTTCCGCTACCACTACAGCATTGGCAAGGCTTTCCATGCAGTAAAATAATGGCCGAAAGTCATTAAAGACTTATATCAATTATCGCATTTTTCCGGTTGCCTCTTACACTACTTGTTTTAGTCTTAGCGGTCTCCGCTAACCATAGCCTATAATAATGCCAACCATGTGTAACAAAATACAATTGCAGTTCCAATATGCCACTCTGAGCGCTTTATGTAAAGAAACAAAAGACGCTTTCTGCCAAATGCGTTCAGAAATCTCACGGTAACGTTTTAATTTGTCTTCAGCAATTGTTCCTTAACAAATATTGAAAACGTGTTCGTGAAACAGGGGACTTTTAACCGATGTGTTAAATTAATAACAATTGTTTGTTAATATTTGTTAAGTAAAATTTAACGCAGAGTTGAGGAAACCGGGCAGTACTCAGTTGTGTACGAGTTACAGAGAAGTGAAATATACAAACAGCTCAAACATCAGCCCCTGAGTCACACGACTTAATTATTTGCGGTAGAAATCCCATCACTCGGATGGAAATCGAACCTAGGATCCTTTGCACTAAAGACCAGCACGCTATCAGTACAAGTAGTCAATTGTGCTGCAACGATGAAGAAAAGCGGACAATTAGAATGAAATTGCCGAACTGAGTGACTCAGGCGGTAGAGCCAAAGCCTTTTTATCCCAAGTTGACCGGTTCGATCCTAGCTCAGTCCGGTAGTATTTGAAGGTGTTCATATATATGAATATTCGTAGATGTTACCGGGTATGAGTGAACAACCAAACATTTGAAGATGAGTATTAAGGAAACATGAATAATAGTAATAATTGTACCAGGGTTACACCTTGTCCGTCCCGTTGAACTATGCGCCTTCTAGAAGGCCATCGGTGCTGTGAATCCACAACTATGTATCACAAGATACACGGACATTTAACCTTTAGATGTCTCTACCATCGGGCTATGTGCCACCTTTGGCGGGATTACGGACAATTAACGTTTAAGATAATTTTCAATGTTCAATATTTGTAAACCTTAAGTGTTTGTAGATTGCTTTTTTATGTGCTAAGGTTATCAGCACTTCTACGGCTTCCTTCTTACTTATTAACCAATAAAGAATTTTTGTGTATATTTCTCTAGCCAATTAAAATTTGATGTGTGTACAGGCATTCTGCCTAGCTCAAGAGAGTTCTGGAACTTTCCCCTCTGATATACTACAAAAGCTGGGCGCTTTAGGTCATTATTGTAATCTTCGTCGCTTCGGTATAGTGTGTGTACGGTGTAATAGGAGGCAGAGGCAGCCTTACCGTCATCGGAAGGCCCAACAACTCAAGGTAATGGCAGATATCTCTTAAAATATGATAGCTTCAGGCAGATAACTTGAGGGGAAGATTTCAAACTCCTTTTCTTAATGTAAAATTCTAAAGTTTTCGTTTAAATGTAAATTTTCGGCAAGACTTAGGACTCTTTTCAAATCGCTGCTGGGAAATATGTAAATTTAGGGAATAAAGAATTTTCACCCTTTACTAATCTCGTTAAACTTGGTATGGGGGAGACTAAGGTTTTCTAAACCCCTAAATTCTTCACTCTACTTTGGTACTTAATATTTCGCATCTAGTCACACCTCTGTAATATAGGCTTAGCCTCTGCAACTTCGGGCCATAATCCCATTTAGGATTTAATTGATTTTTCAGAAAGGCCCTTCCTATCCCATCGTTGCCATAAGACCTATCTGTGTTAGGGCGACGTGAAGCAAATGGCAAAGATAGAAAAAGATTTTTCAAAAGGAGTGCAAGTGTTTTGCCTCCTAGCCTTTCGTTCATGGTCGATCGTGTTAAACCTTTTATTTTGTACATTAGGCAATTTAGAATGGGCACCCATTGCCAGTGTTGATATACGAGTGTGTAACAGACTGTCGAGCAGAAATGTTGGTAGAAGATTGTGCCTCTGAGCAGCTGGACTTAGTTACTTTTGGAGCGGAGTCTCCTAGAATGAAAATGATTGGAGCAAACATGCTCTAGATTGCTCAACGCTTGCAAGTTATTGTGTCAATAATTTTCTCTATTGTACCTGATTTATGACTTGAAGTCATTGTTGCTGTGGGAGCTAACGAGTTAACTGTTATTTGTTGTTGCTTATTTATCAAATTTAAAATCAGAAAAAAAAGGATATAAGTTAAATTAAATTCCAGAATTTAGTGCTTTAACTTATGCTCCGATCTTTTCACTGTCCACCCATTCACCTCTCTAAACCACGGAAACCCCGTAACAAGAACTACAACAACAACAACAATAATAATAAAATACAATCTAAAGCAGTTAATCTGATACATATTGCCTTGTTCTGTGTTTCAGTGGTTCGCTAATTTCGTGGCACCAATGCCGGCACGTAAGGGGCTCCTTGCCCCCCAGAACACCTTCCTGGACACCATCGCTACTCGCTTCGATGGCACACGTAAGTACCTTTGTATTAAGTAGACTTGTAAGTACTGAGACACATCCTGATTTTGTTCTAGCGTCAATGAACCGCGTTAGAACGCAGACCGGCATCTTCTGTAGACGAGGCAAGAAAAGATACGTGAGGAATCAGTCCACGCTGTAATTTATTCCTACATCTAGTGACTACCTTTCTTGTTCCAGTTACAGTATGTACGTACATGCCTTGAACAATGAATGAGGCATGTAAATGATCGGGAAGGAATGACAAAGGAGTACTACGTAATAAAAATCCCAACAATTCGTGTAAATAGTTACAAATGACGAATTGGATGACACGTGATATCTGTGACATATTCCCTTTAATATCATACAGAATATGTTCTTGAAACCTTAAGATTTGATAAATTTACTGAAGTGTGGTGCAAAACTACTAATGTCTAAATTAATCACCAAATGTATTCATAGATATTCTACTGAATATGAGGAAATGTACGTAAAATATAAATCTCATCATCAATGTAAAACTTGAGGTTAAGGTGGTTAACCACCTCAGTGAACTATTTTTTACCTACTAGCAGTTACCCGCGGCTTCGCTCACGTGGATTTCGTAATTTGATATAAGTAATCGTTCCTCGGTACTGTACTAAGACATTATCTGAAAATCCCTAAAGTACAAAAACCCGCCCAAAAATTGAGTTTCAATTTCCCCCGAAAGTCTTTGTAAACCACTTTTTTGGTATTGCCTTTTGGGGCTAAGATGCGACATAGAGCTTCACATGTGGTAAACAGTCGTCTCTCAGGGTGAAAAAGAACCATGTTTATTTTTAAAGGAGATTCCAAATACCTATTTCCACGTCCGTAACATCTTCAGTTTCTGAGATGCTCTACGTAAGTATCCTCGTAAAATATATTTCAACTCTTTTTCATTTTTTTCACGCGCGTTTAGTGCCTTTTCCGAAAACAAAACGAAACTACATGTTCCTCTTTTGTTGAAAGGACTTTCCAAATACCAAGTTTCACGTCAGTAACATGTTATGTTTTTGACATGTACTGTAGATATACCGGTACTCACTTTAAACATTCACCCGATTTTTCAATTCTTTTTCACCCCGTTAAGTAGATTTTCCAAACAAAGTTTCTTTATTTCTAAAGGGGGTTCCAAATGCCAGTTTTAACATCTGTAACATCTTCAGTTTCACAGATATAAGTATGTGACACAAGGAATTCAACTAATTTTTCAATATTCATTCACTGCCCCTGAAGTGGGTTTTCGGAAAACAAAAGAGTTGTGTTTCTTTAATTTGAAAGAAGATTCCAAATACAGTTTTTCATTTCTGTAGCATCATCAGTTTTTCGGATATAAGTATACTCATAAAAGAAATTCAACTCTTTTTTAACAGCCCCCCAACCAAAAAATTGCGTGTTTCTTTATTTTTAAAGGAGATTCCAAATACCAATGTTCACGTCCGTAACATCTTCCGTTTTTGAGATATAAGTATCATCATAAAAATAATCAAACTCCTTTTTCAGTCCCCACCGCCCCCTCCCCTCCCCGTTCAGTTGATTTCCCCTTCAAAACGTGCGTGTTTATTTATTTACTTTTAAAGGAGATTCCAAATACCAATTTTCACACCTGCAACGTTTTCAGTTTTTCAATATCCTCATACAAATAATTCAGCTAATTTTGTAATTCTTTCACCCCTCCCCCTTAAGTGGATTTTCCAAAAACAAAAAATACGTATTTCTTTAGTTTTAAAGGAGACTCCAGAAAAACATTTTCGTGTCTGTAACCTCTTCAGTATTTGAAATATCAGTATTGTAATAAAAAGGATTTAACTCCCTTTTCAGTCTTTTTTACCGCCCTCCACGCCCCTTGAGTGTTTTTCAGAAAACAAAGAAGTAAATGTCCATTTATTTTAAAAAGAGATTAAAAATACTAATTTTCACGACTGTAACATGTTAAGTTTTTGAGATGTAGGCCTACTGTAGATATGCTCATTTTAAAAATTCACCCCCTTTCTTAGTTCCCTTTAAGTAGATTTTCCGAAAACAAATTATCTATGTTTGTTTACTTTTACAGGAGATCCAAAATATAAATTTTCACGCCTTTAACATGTTACGTTTCTGAGATATACTGTCGATGAAGTCGTTTTAAAACTTCACCCCTGTTGTCACTCCTGTTCTACCACCCTCATTAACTGGATTTTCCATAAAGAAAAAATACCCGCTTCTTTATTTTTAAAGCAGATTCCAAATACCAATTTTCATGCCTGTAACGTCTTCAGTTTTTGAGTTATAAGTATCCCCATGAAGGATATTCAACCCATATCTAACCTTTTTTCACCACCCTTAAGAGGAATTTCCGAAAAAAACAAGTGTTTCCTTACTTTTAAAGGAGATTCCAAATACCAATTTTCACGTCTTTAAACTGTTAAGTTTTTGATATATAGATACACTAATTTCAAAAATTCACCCCCTTTTCACCCCTTTAATGACGGCATAACCAATGAACACCTACATTTTTATGTAAATATATCATCAAAATTTCATTCCTTTATGTCCAGTAGTTATGAGGGCAGAGGGACACACAAAGAAGCACAATAAGTACGGAAGGAGACAGCCTGAATCTGACCGAGGAGGACAAGGACGGATGGAGTGTGGTGTACGTAGATGCAAGGATGTGACAGAATGACAAAAAGAGGCAATCAAGTTTGGCCGTGCCCATGGCCATACGGTGCTTGAGGTTGCTGGATTTGTTGGTGTTTCGCAGAGGACTCTTCAACGTGTCTACAGGCAGTCGTATACTGCACCTGTCCACGAAACACGACGTCGGAATGGTGGTTGGAAGAAGATCCTGACTGAGAAGGTCCGGAGACGCGTTTCACGGCTTGTGAACCAAAATCGCTTCCAAACCAGACAGGAATTGCTGTAGTCACTGAATGAAGGTCCATCCCAATTAGCGGGAGAGCATTGCGACGGGGACTACATGCAATGAACATTTGGAGTCGGTCACCTCGCAAGAGGCCATTGCTCACACAGACACATACAGCTGCGCGTCTCCAGTGGGCATCGAACGTGAACAGTACCTGACTGGTGGAACGTGATATGGTCTGACAAATCACATTTCTGCTTGTATTCCAATGACGCACGTCGTCGAGTTCACCGATGTTTTGGGGGTGTTTTTCGCATCATGGATTGGGCAGCTGACTGAGGTGGCTAGTAAAACGAGCCAGTATGTTTATTTAAACATTCTGGATGATCAGGTGCTGCCTTTCAGTCAACATCTGCATGATAAGTACGCTATTCATACCCCGATATTTCAAGATGACAAGTGCAAAGATCATAGGACTGGACGCATACGTGACTGGTTTTATAAACACTCCCCCACTCTATGTTATCTCGATTGACCTTCAAAATCACCTGACTTGAACCCCATTGAAAAATCTGTGGAACATGTTGGAATAGCGGGTAAAACGCCGACATCAACATCCCAACAATTTGGAGAAATTGCGCGATCAAATCCTCAGCCGTGTCTTAACCTGGATGCGGCGTACCTGCACAACCTTTTGAACATTCATCCTAACCTAAGATTTATCCGGGGGTGACTAATTTTTTGCCAAACTTTGCAACATTTTCGTAACGCTACTCTTTTTTCGGATATCACCCAAAACAAATCGAGCTGTTTTCTTTGGATTTGTTCTAGTCCTTGAATCAAGTTATCCTGGTGAGGGTCCCATACACTGGAACCATACTGTATCAGGGGTCGTACCAGAGACTTACTGTATATGCCCTCTCCTTTACATTCCTACTACAACCCCTAAATACCCCCATAACCATGTGCAGAGATTTGTACCCTTTATTTACAATCATATTTATGTGATTACTACAATGAAGATCTTTCCTTATATTAACACCTAGGTAATTACAATGATCTCCAAAAGGGATTTTCACCCCCATCCATGCAGTAATTAAAACTGAGAGGACTTTTCCTATCTGTGAAACTCACAACCTGACTTTTAACCCCGTTTATCATCATACCATTGCCTACTATCCATCTCACAACATTATCGAGCTCATTTGCAGTAGCTCACAATCTTTTAATTTATTTATTATTTTGTACAGAATAACATCGTCTGCAAAAAGCTTTCGCTCTGATTACACGTCTTTACCCATATCATTGATATATATAAGAAAACATAAATGTCCAATAATGCTGCCTTGAGGAATTCCCCTCTTAATTATTACAGAGTCAGATAAAGCTTCGCCTACTCTAATTCTCTGAGTTCAATTTTCTAGAAATATAACCACCCATTGAGTCACTCTTTTGTCTAGTCCAGTTTCACTCATTTTTGCAGTAGTCTCCCATGATCTGCCCTATCAAATGCATTGTCAATCGCGATACAGTCCATTTGACCTCCTGAATCCAGGATATCTGCTATAACTTCCTGGAATCCTAAAAGTTGAGCTTCTGTGGAATAACCTTTCCTAAACCCGAACTGCCTTCTATCGAACCAAAAGTAAGTTGTAAAATGTGTAGTATATAATAAGTACGCAGAAATCTAAAATTTCCTTATTCGTTTGCCATAAATTATAGACCCATTCTGAAAACTGTACTCGTCTGCCATCCATCTAGAAATTACAAGCCGCCAATAGAGTGACCAGTTTGGTAGTGCTGCGCCACGAGATGGTTGACATGCTCTCTAACTTCAGGAAATACTGTTTCTAGTTTTTAGAATCGAAACTCATATTTTAACTGCAATCTCGAAATGTTTTCAGAAAAATGCATATTTATTTTACAGTTGTCTTTTCGTCGCACCAACACAGATCTTATGGTGACGATGGGATAGGAAAGGGCTGGGAGTGGGTTGGAAGCAGCCGTGGCCTTTATTAAGGTACAGCCCCAGCACTTGCTGGTGTGAAAATGGGAAACCACGGAAAATCCTCTTCAGGGCTGCCGACATTTGGGTTCGAACCCACTATCTCCCGAATGCAAGCTCACAGCTGCGCGGCCCTAACCGCTCGTCCAACGCACTCGGTTTTGGAAAATTAATGATATTCCTGTTATGGATTAAATAGCACACATGGCATTATTATTATTAATATTATTATTATTATCATCATCATCATCATCATCATCATCATCATCATCATGATACTGACCTTACGTTGTGTGATTTTAGCGAATAAAGAACCCATGGTTATTTTACCTGTGTTCTTGTGAATGCTTAGTGCTGGGAAAGATCTAGTTGTTAAGTTGCCGTTGAATGTTAAAATGATGGTAATAATAATAATAATAATAATAATAATAATAATAATAATAATAATAATAATAATAATAATAATAATAATAATAATAATAGGTTTAGGCCTACATCCTAGATACCACCTTGATGATTTTGGGAAAGAATGCGGTGCAAGAATTTTATCCCTCAGGATTATTATTGTTATTATTAACAAAAGCCATTTTCTATGATTTTCCCCATTTCAGCTTAAGGGAAATGTGGTGATGGTTCATAACGTTGAAGCCACGACCATTCATTCCTGGACCGCACTACTAAAAGTTGCAAATACACTTACAAGTACAGACATCACAGCCACACAGGTTATGAGTCAGGCTTCACATGGGGCTGTTGACTACGATGTTCCATCCTCTACTCATTGAACAATAAATACATATTTTTCTGTCACCAGTGATTTTATATTTATGCTTTAGTTAGTTTAGAGAAATGTTCTAGGATTGGAAGTAAAGTACGGTTTTGTTCTGATATTTCTTTATACCGTTCAGTGATACGAGAAAGGACAGAAGGGAAGTTAGCATCAGGTATTCGTGTTAAATACCAACTAATTGTGCGAGATAACATTTCGTACCTCAGATTCATTCCTGGATGTGGTTGCCCCTGTAACATCATTTTCGTTACTCGTATCCTCAGACTATCAGGCTGTTCATATTATTTATTACATTGTCAGATATATCTGGAACTACGCCATTATCTTATGTCCCAGTGCACCTAGTGGCCATGATTGTTAAGGCATAAAGTATTCATGGTCTGACGTCGTAGTAAGCTGGTTCAAGCCCTTTTGGTGGAGAAAGATGTAATCATTAGAATATAGGCCAGCAGGGTAGGATAGGCGGTGGTATAAATCACTAGTCAGCGTGCCGAAAGCCTGTGTTGACTGCAAACCTCTCCGCGGTGTTTATATAGAGTGAGAGCATATGACACTCTTGATGATGATTCGCCCGTTGGATGGCTATGTTATTACCTGAGTAGACTCTTTGGTGACATTCGATAGGAGTAGGCGACTCCAATGATCAAGGTTTCCGAGGCGTACAAAGTTTCAGATTTGATAACTGAGCTGTAAGGGCTTAATTTTTTGCGCTCCTGGATATTGATCTTTTGTTATCTCTGTTCCAAGTGATAATCCTTCTGTAATATCGAGACTCTCTATTTATTTATTTATTTATTTATTTATTTATTTATTTATTTATACCAAGAGAGTTGGCTTCACAGTTCGAGACGTGTAGCTGTTCACTTACGTTCGGGATATAGTAGATTCGAACCCCACCGCCGCTCCGGTAGCCCTGAAGATGGTTTTACGTTGTTTCCCATTATCACATCAGGTAAACGCTGCGTCTGCTGGGCCTGTAACTTAATTAAGGCCAAGGTCACTTCTTCCCAGTCCAAGTCCTGTCCTATTCCATCGTTGCCATAAGACCTATCTGAGTCGGTGCGACGTAAAGCAAATAACAAACATATTTTTAAAAGGTATTTTCAGTGGCAAAGTCAAGGATTATGCTCTCCCGTACATTTAACTATATAGCCTACAATTTTTGAGGTGCAATGTTGTACAGTTTTTAAATATAAAGTAATGAACTAAAAGCCAGATAATAAAATTATAAATTAAAAGAGTGTGTACTTAAACAAATTGGCAAATACCAAAATACTAGGATATTTTAATACAGATTAATGAGTGGATATTAAAATATCTGGAAATTGGCTTAAAGAAAATCTTGTTAACTAAGGAATACGATGCAAAAAGGAATGGAGTGAATGTTTCGATGTACTCCCGCTATTCAGTTGGAACCATGTTATGGTCCTAAATAAAAATAGTAGTAAGTAGTAGAATCTGAAATAAAGTTGAAAGAAATAGAAGTTACAAGGGGTAATTTAAGATACATTTAATTCATAACATTTTATTTCCTTTAAATGCTCAGCAGGAATAACTCGCGTGTTTGTCGCAACAAGCTTCCTTTCATGTACCGGTTAATTCTCTCTACTATCTTCCACTATCCTCTTTTCCCTAACTAAATGCTTGTTCTACCACTCACACCCGGAAACATTAGAACTGAAATATACCATCCATGAATATTCACGTAGAGGAGAAAATCCTCACTCAGAATGACAATAGAAGACACACTGCGTTAATGAATGTTTCACTCTGTTTAGCGGAGTTTTGCAACAAAAGTTAATCCCAAGAACAGCACTTGTAACTCGCAACAAAAGTTTCAACTACACCGAAGGACAATAAACTTTAATGAACGGAAGTTATATAAATATATCAAGGGAGAATCATTGGTTACCTTTCATTTTTCCATTGCATCAGTGTATTTAATTGATTTTCATCCGACAAGTACGAAGAACTGCTTCAATCTGTTTAATTAAGTAATTGTCCAATATCCATCTGTACAAAGCATATTACGGACCGATAAAAAAAGCTGCTAATTTACTGGTGACATCAAAAGTCACTACTGAGTTTTGATTTAATCTGTTTTCCCAGTTATTTGCATTAAAGAGTTTATCTCGCCGTTAAAAGCAAAAGCTGATATACGCAGGAAAGTTCCACTCTTGAAAGTAATTTTCCGGCAATTCATCATTAACCGTAGGTGAAATTTTGCTGGAACTTTTCAGTTTGTGTTTTAACAATAGGCTTTCACAGGTCGAGGCATTACGGTAATTTACCCCGTGTCGGATTTATTGTGTGAGAGTGCTGCTGCTGCTACTGCTGCTGCTCGACTTGATTTCCGTTCTGAAATGGCATTTTCGTCAACGTGCTAGGTTATGCAGGTAGCTGTGGGATGTGAAATTTAGTCGTCCTTTTGGGAAATGCGGTTCGTTCTGGTGATCATGCCCGTGAGTATGTAGTGGTAAGCGAATGACTTTAATCTCTGCTAACCACATTAACTCAGAGCGCTTAATAGTTGGTCAGCTTCAGATGTATTTATGGAGTAAGGAGACAGGTAGCGTGAAATTTGTCTGTTGGCGACAACTGAAGCGAATTTTCATTGCTGATATTATCAATCAAAAATCCAGGAAATACAAACATGGTTCTTTCTTCAAAGTCTACGACTACCTTCTTCCCGATTTCAGCCCAAAATATTAACAAGTACATCTAAGAATTGTAGTATAGAAGCCAGGTTTACAGTGGCAACAAAGAATATTTCTCTGGACAACCTATCACCTCACTTAAGATCGTCAGTAACGTCCTATATTTAACTGATATATTGTGACAATACGGTAGAACCTCAAAATGGCTGCATACTGAAACATTCTTCCACGTAGTTACATGTTCCCTGAACATCGAGAAACTTTTTTTTTTTTTTTTGCTAGTTGCTTTACGTCACACCGACACAGATAGGTCTTACGGCGACGATGGGAGAGGAAAGGGCTAGGAGTGGGAAGGAAGCGGCCGTGGCCTTAATTAAGGTACAGCCCCAGCATTTGCCTGGTGTGAAAATGGGAAACCACGGAAAACCATTTTCAGGGCTGCCGACAGTGGGGTTCGAACCTACTATCTCCCGAATACTGGATACTGGCCGCACTTAAGCGACTGTAGCTATCGAGCTCGGTCATCGAGAAACTATCACACTAGCACCACACTTTCAAACACCATAAAATCTGGAAATAAGGAATATATTCCTCCACAGAGGATTGAAGACAGGAAGGGAAGTGCACATGTCTGACACAAATCTGAATAAGAGTGTGAAGAAAGAGAACCAATAAGAGAAGGATGATTCAAATGCGGAGAGGGTTCCCGAATCAGGGGACTTCAAGCATATGACGCAAGCGAAGTAACTCGGAGATGCCTCAGGTTAATCCTACTTTTGCCGGGTTGCGTAGCAGATGGGCGAATATTACAGGGCAATAGTGGCGTTGTATGTCATGCTGCTGGAGGTGATGAGTCGCACAACACCGAGGTCGAACAGGTGAGCTGATACATTATAATATCCGCTACCTCCACGGAAAATATCCGCAGGCATATTTTTGTTTTGTTTTGCTGGCAGAAGAGGAAGCAAAAGCAGAAGGAGAATAAGAAGAATAAGAAGAAGAAGAAGAAGAAGAAGAAGAAGAAGAAGAAGAAAAGCAGGATCTAGAAGGGACCAGCAACGAAGAAGGTCCATGTTGCCTCGATGGAGGCGCCTTCCAGGGTTGAACCAAGCGATGAATGATGTTCCACGAACAAGGAAAAACCAGGATAGAACGATGATGAGAACTGGAACAAAGAAATATCTGGGCGAAAAAGAAAGTTTCATACGAAGTTTTGAGTGTAAGTACATAATAGCTCATTCAGACAGAAGAAATTTATATTTTGCAGTGCTGATTCTCCAGAACGCAAGGGAAAATAAATACATACATGTTTTCATAGAAACGTATGAATGTTAACAAAGTTGATTGAGGAAATAATTTTTCTTCCATTACATTCACAGGAAAAGGAAAGGAGAGACAGCGCGAAAGAGAAAGAGAAAGAGAAAGAGACAATTTTTAAATTAAGATGGAAAAAATATTCAGTTGAGATTATTGGACCCGTTGAACATAATAAGTGAGAGAAATTCCTTTAAATGGAGCATTTATGGAGGTGGGCAAGGCAATCATACGGTAAGGTCTTCTCCATGTAGGATACAGTTTAGCAGAAGTTTGCTGAGTCGCAGAACGTTGGGGATGACCACGTACCAAGACTAAATCTCTACGGTTGATATTTCGTTGTGTATCTTACGATTAACACTCTGTGCTCTGTATACATTTCGAAGAACTTGTTTGCAATTCCGTTGGGAATCCTGGTTAATGGGGGGAGTATCATGGTGGCTGGCAGAAGAAGTAGCCACGGACGTGTCAAAATGGAAACTAGAATAATTGGGGAGATAATCTGTGGTGGTAAGGGTAATATTCACATATCGATTTAGTGAAATTGAACTTGCTAAATGCAAGTATGATATAGAATTGTTAGAAATTAAAGGTTCAAATTCACTAGAATTTGTTGAATAGTAGGTCTATAGAGAAAAATTATCAGAGTAGGAGGCCATGTTGTCTGCTGAAAGGAGATATTGCAAAATAAATTCTATAAGGCTTAGGTCCATGTAACGTACACTTGGGTGGCATTATTAATTATTTTGTGCTGTATATACTATTGGGACGTGATGCATAACTCCTAGGGTAAGTCTCCAGCATAGTGCTTAAATATAATACTCTCATGAAGAGGAGGGTACACTTCAGTGATTCCAGTAATCAAGAGCCCTTTTAACTGAGAAATTACTAGAGAGTTAGGAGAAAAGCAACCACATAGTGGAGGAAACACTGACAATGTCCTGCACAAGCTATGCGGGCTTAGCAGAGGTTTCCTGGATAGGATGAACAGGAAAAGAAACTTACGACAGTAAGTTTAATATTCAGATGCAAATGTATTGTCTTAAACTACCACTTACAGAGCTCGATAGCTGAAGTCGCTTAAGTGCGGCCGGTATCCAGGATTCTGATGATAGTGGGTTCGAACCCCAGTGTCGGCAGCCCTGATAATGGATTTCCGTGGTTTTTCCATTTTCACACCGGTTAAATGCTGGGGCTGTACCTTAACTAAGGCCACGGCCGTTTCCTTCCCACTCCTAGCCCTTTCTCGTCCCATTGTCAGACCTATCTGTGTCGGCGCGACGTAAAGCAGATTGTAAAAAATAAAATAAGAATACAATTTATTGGTGCGATGAGGGGAAACAGGTTCCGCTTCTCCGTTAGCATTGTCACTTGCTGTTATCAAAGGCCTGTCGGTTGTTAATGAGAATAATGCACATGTAATGCGTAGAGCCATGGTATACCCGTGGCCACACCTCATCTGCTCGGTTGGTCGGTCGGAGTGCAGAGCTGTCGGACCACGGACCAGCCGTGGCCACTTGTAGGTCGAAGCGTACTCTGTGACCGCCGACCTAACAGTTCTACATTGCCCAAATACATACATGGGAGTGGGCTAAAAATGGGAGGATTGCGACCATGGTCTTAATTAAGCCATTCGCCTGATGTGAAAATGTGAAACCATAGAAATCTACTTTCAGGGCTGCCGATGGTGGCGTTCAAACCCATCATCTCCCGAACTGACTAAACGTGGTGAATTTTTTGATGAATGCGAGTGAATACAAATTTTTTCCTATGTATCCTTATTCCTGGTTATTCCCTCTCCACGTGGAGTAGACATCCAAAGGTCAGTATACTGCTGCATCAATACCATTGGGGAATGAGGCAAAGGAATACAGTTTATTACCGAGCTAGTGGCTTTGCTGTTTGGGTCACGTAGGTGTCAGCTTGCATTCAGGAGATAGTGTGCTTGAGCCACACTGTCGGCAGCCATGAAGATGGTTTTCAGTGGTTTTCCATTTTCACACCACGCAAATGCTAGGGCTGTACCTTACTTAAGATCACGGTCGCTTCCTTCCCACTCCTAGCCATTTCCTCTCCCATGGTCGCCATAAGACCCATCTGTGTCGGCGCGACATAAAGGCAGCTTGTAAACAATAAAATAAGAATACCATTTATTGGTGCGATGAGGGGAAACAGGTTCCGCTTCTCCCTTAGCATTGTCACTTGCTGTTATCAAAGGCCTGCTGGTTGTTAACGAGAATAGTTGACATGTAATGCAAGAAAAGTGGAAGACCTACGTCAGTTAGATGATATAGAGGTGTTTCTGGAAGTTCGGGACTGAAAGGAATGGAAAGGCTTCGATTAGGAATGAATGGAAGAATATGCTTGAGGAGTTCAAGACAATAGGGCTGTAGTTACACAGGAAAAGGAAAAGAAGTCCTTTAACCTACCAAAAGCTAATGATATGAAATAAAATGGCGTATGTATTTTAGTGCCGGGAGTGTCCGATGATACGTTCGGCTCGCTAGGTGCAAGTCTTTTGATTTGACGTTCGTAGGCGACCTGCGCATTGTGATTAGGATGAACCCCGTGCTAGCGAAATTAATCATTGATGGTTAAAAATACCCGACGCTACCGGGAATTAAACCCGCAACCCCTGTGATCAGAGGCCAGCACGCTAACCATTCAGCCATGGAGCCGGACACCAGAAGCTAATGATATGGACTTGTTGCATTTCTAAACCCATATCACCGAGCTGGATAGCTGCAGTCGCTTAAGTGCGGCCAGTATCCAGTAATCGGGAGATAGTGGGTTCGAGCCGCACTGTCGGCAGCCCTAAAGATGGTTTTCCGTGGTTTCCCATTTTCACACCAGGCAAATGCCGGGGCTGTACCTTAAGACCACGGCCGCTTCCTTCCAATTCCTAGACCTTTCCTATCCCATCGTCGCCATAAGACCTATCTATGTCGGTGCGACGTAAAGCAAATAGCAAAAAATTAAAAAAATAAAAAAATCATAAAATATGCTACAAAACCTTAGCCGGGATAGAACCTCCTATATTGGGAAAAGAAGAACTAGAGCCGCTGAGTACAGCGCATTCAAGGAGGTCCGCAATGCTACTCTCCACCATGCCGATACAATATCATTATATACACGAACACAATGTTAATTAAAAGTCCAATATTGTCACACAGTTCAAAATGTTAATCTCCCTAATGAATGACATTAAAGTTTCCTACGTAGCTGTCTGCTGTTCTATGCAGTTCAATTACAGTGCCGCATGTCCAGTCCATTAAAGCAGCATTGAATACCCGCTCCATTCGGTTATCAACGACTGTTTTTCTATCAGTACCTATCAACTGGATTATTATTAAACCATCCATTTGATGTAAAATGCCGCTCCAACAGAGCGATAGCGGACAAATACTGCAGTAGCAAGACATCCCAATTGCTATGATATGGTGTTACTAAGGTTTCGTTCAGCTGAGGTCCACGTGCAGTGTGACTGATCCTAGACGCAAAGTGGTTGGTACTATCTGTCACAAAATTAAGTGAACAACAACGTCATTCATCAGGAGAACGATCTACATGAGACCACTTCCTACCAATTTTACATTACTTTATTTATATTCCCACATCACGAGTTCTTTTAAAAATCTAAAACAACGACTACTTCTACTGGTTTACGTCCCACTGACAACACTGAAGGTCTTTTTTTCGGAGAAGCCGAGGTGCGAAATATTTTCCCACGGGAATTCTTTCATGTGCCCGTAAATCTACCGACATGAGGCTGGTGTATTTGAGAATTTTCAGGTAGTATTGGAATGAGCCGGGATCGAACCCGCCTACTTGGGATCGGAAGGCAAACGCTCTACCGTTCGAGCTATCCAGCCCAACTTCAGAAAGAAGGTATATTGTTTTGTAAACATTTGACAGATAATAAAATTGTATTAATCTGCCGGGCTGAGTGGCTCAGGCGGTTGAGCCGCTGGCTTTCTAACTCCAACTTGGCCGGTTCGATACTGGTTCAGCCCGGTGGTATTTGATGCCTCGAGTCGGTAGATTTACTAGCACGTGAAAGATCTCCTGCGGACCAAATTCCGGCAACTCGGCGTCTTCCAAAACTTTAAAAGTGGGTCGAAAAAATAAATAACGTTATTACTATACCAATCTGCATACCTCTTCAGAGAGTGATATACTCCATATTGCAAACACCTCATACTGACTACTTCTTAATCAGCAATAATCATATTACGGATGTTCATTAAGAAAAGAAAGCTTGTTTCCTTGCATTGAATTGATCTGTTTTATGCGCATATTCTGATTTAACGGAAGGCATTGTGATAGATAGTTACTGACTTATCACTAAGGCGGCCGCGGTTCAGTTCCCTGCCAAAGCATCTACAATTTGTGAAATGAAAACCATGTCACTGAGTTTCATACTCCATGTAGAACTGGAGTAGCCGTGGCCATGAGCACGATATCAACAGTCACGTAAAATTACAATATTGCTTCCTTTTGATTTAACTGAAGTGAACGACTTCGTACTGATACTTTTAGAGATTTTTACATGACTCCTTATCTCGTGAGTCGTTCTGCTCCAAACATCTGACTTACCACTGAAGGGATTCGTACCACACCCACCTGGGTGGTGAGACTAAGATATTGTGACGTCCTTAGACAGAAAAACGTTCTTCACTTTCAACGTTTCAAATGATTACAACCGGAAAGTCCGACTCGTTGGCTGAACGGTCAGCGTACTGGCCTTCGGTTCAGAGCGTCCCGGGTTCGATTCCCGGCCGGGTCGGGGATTTTAGCCTTATTTGGTTAATTCTAATGGCACGGGGGCTGGGTGTATGTGTTGTCTTCATCATCATTTCATCCTCATAATGACGCGCAGATCGCCTACGGACGTCAAGTAGAAAGACCTGCACCTGGCGAGCCGAACCCGTCCTGGGATATCCCGGCACTAAAAGCCATACGACATTTCATTACAACCAGAAATATCATTAAAGCGGGCGTGCCTAGTCTGTATGATGGAAGAATGCTCGGTTCACTCAGAAGGACGTCGGTTCGGTGCCCCGACAGGAAGTCAAGAAATGTAGATACGACATTTCCACTCCTCAAGAAACTCATGGTCCTGGGGTTCACTTAGCCTACACAAGAAACGAGTACCAAATTAATTTCTAGGAGCAAAGGTGGCCGGGCATTGTGTTAGTTAACTCTTCTATTTCACTCAATAGGGTGGTTAGGAACAATGGACACTTTTAAGTACTATTCCTTCAAGATCATAGGATTTATTCAGCCTAGAATGAAAATAAGTATAAGAATACCGTAGTTCCTGGGAGCAAAGGTGGGCAGGCATAGAGCTACTCTCTGCATCCCAGTTACTGCCGAGGATACGAACACTAACATTAAAAGCCTTTACATTTCATCCTCCATAGACCATCATTGCTTAAACGGATACGATCTTATAAAAAAAATTGACCCCTATAAACAGTGTAAAACAGCAGATTATATGGCAATCTTCTCACACAGTATAACTGCGCGGGGAAGATTACGATTCCCTTTGATCCTGAAATAGCGAAGGAAACATCAGAAGAATCCTTTCTTCATCTCGCCTCGAATTTAGTAAAGACAGAGTCAAACTATAGACACCAGTATAACACAGATTTCTAGACAGATATGTCATGCAATTCTAAGCACATTGGACTGCTGACCATTCTGGCCCAACCCTAAGTAAAACCAGAACAGCATTAAGATAACTTCAAACGCTCTCCGATGAATCAACTTTGCCATTTTTAATTTTTTTTATTAAACTCATACTTCTTAAATACAATTTTAAGGTCTCCACATCGATTGAGCTGGAAGCTGTCAGCTGTCTTTCTGTTCCCCAGATAGTGGGGCATGAGTTCTTTGATATTTTAATGGCGTTGAGATCCGATTACCCCGCGACCATCCGGCGGACCCAAAATTTTGATACCCTAGAGTGCTTTAAAAAAGTAGCAATTGAGTGGGCATCAACCGATTATTATTATTATTATTATTATTATTATTATTATTATTATTATTATTATTATTATTATTATTGTTGTTGTTTCGTATAGGCCAGCTAAGGACCACGACATTCAACTATTACATTTTGGAATGGGCTTTGATGTTTGCCCAGTAGTTGCGCATCCTCAGGCTGTGTTGCTTCTTCCTCTCCTTTGTCCAGAGGGCGCCAGTCTTCTTCGTTGGTAGTCTGTCCTGGAACTCCTTATGTTGAAGTATATTCCTGAGTGTTGTCCGATCCTTTAAGTTTCCTTCTGTTATTCCCAGTTCCTGTAGATCTTTATCCACTTCCATCAACCATGGTGACTTGGTCTTCCTATTTTGCCAGTAGCTGATAATCCGGTTGGTCAACCTGGTCGGATGCATCCTATAGATGTGCCCATATAATGCTAGGCGTCTCTTCCTTGCTACATTCGTTATTCTTTCACAGTACTTGTAGAGCTCTTGGTTAGGCCATCTTCTATAACTGTCACCTTCCTTGACTGACCCCAGAATCTTCCTCATTATCTTTCTTTCCCGGATTTCAAGTTTTTCCATAAGTCCCTTCCTGATGAGTGTTAAACATTCTGAAGCATATAAGGCTTCAGGACGGATGACTGTCCGGTAGTGCTTCATCTTAGTATTACGAGAGAGACACTTTTTATTATAGGTATTCTTCGTCAGTTGGTAGGCCATTTCAAGCCTGTTAACTCGAGTTGACAGAGCTGTTCCTTCAGTGAGATTACATTCCAACCATTCTCCCAAGTACTTAAACCTGTTGGTTTTCCTGATCTCTCCCTGTTCCAGATGCAACGTACAAGGAGATTCACCGATGTTCGTGATGAATTGTGTTTTTTCAAGAGACACATGTAGCCCAACCTTTGCTGCTTGTTGTCTGAGAACATTTAGTTGTTTCACTGAAGTTTCTATTGAATTAGATATAATGGCCAGGTCATCGGCAAACGCCAGACAGTCAACACTGAGCTCATTGCGCTTATGTCCCAGATAAATGCCACTTGGAATCTCCTTTCTAGCTAATTCCTTTCGCCACTCTCTCATTACCTTTTCCAGGGCACAGTTAAAGAGGAGAGGGGACAAACCATCTCCCTGTCTAACTCCTGATTTAATTTCAAAACTTTCTGATATGGTTCCTCTGAACTTTACTCGTGACATTGTGTTGCTTAAAGTCTGTTTGATTAGGTTGTGGGTCTTCTCATCTAGTCCTAGTTCCTGCAAAATCTTCACAAGAGTAGGTCTGTCTACTGAGTCATGCGCCTTTGTAAAGTCGACTACATCCTGGGGTATACGGAATTCCCTGTACTTGCGGTAAGGTATACATCGGTCAAACATGCCGGTCCGTTGGTACCCGTATCAAGGAACATGAACGTAGGATATTCGTCTCAACCAGCCAGACAAATCGGCAATAGCTGAGCACGCTCTATCATCGGGTCATGTCATGTTCCAAGATGCTTGAGTTCTAACCCACACTAGACACTACAGGTCTAGGATTATACGAGAAGCTGTGGAAATACGTAGAAATCCTAACATTTTCAACAGGGACACCGGCTATCAATTAAGTAATACCTGGTTGCCAGCCATTAAGAATTTACGTAGATAGTTCCCTTCCCTGTCCCTTCACTATTGGTATTTCGTCTCGGTGTTTTCCAAGTTCGTACGTTCCTCATTGCCAGATGTTTTATTCCAGGATTGTGTCCATGTCATACACCTGTCAATGTCATATGTTACGTACATATGTTATGTGAACCTCTTTGACTGATTCTGATGGTTCGGTCAGCTTCCGCTTCGAACGCTAGCACTGTGCCACATCCTGGGAGCCATTTCGTGAGGAATGAACGTACCATTTCCACTTCTATTATAACGTCTAAATTTAAAGAGTCACTGTTTAAGAAGCCTTTCTCGTGGACAGTCGAGATTTCTTGTGATGACGTAGAGCACAGTTCTCTGCGGAACGTAAAGAATTTCACCTTATTTTCCTTACACGGCATAAGCCCCAAGGGCTATAGAGTATCATGTCTATAAGTACGAGCCGTGAAAGCTTCAGTGGCAACACATAAAAGAAGGATTTGCCATCTTGAAATTACCCATTGTGTCAATTGGATTCAAGGAGGGACCACGCACTTCCGAGTAACTCCATAAACCAGTGATTGTAAGACTAAGTCCAACAAAGAAAGATAGGTTTTGGCCGAGGTGGCTGTTGTATCATCTAAAGTGGGGATAGTTTCTTTAAGTATCACATAATTTTTCATGGACAGGTAATGTTTTCTAGGGCAGCTTTCAGGGTGCATTATATCTCTTCAAATCTATCTGACTGGACAGCGAGAGCAAGGTCATCAGCATAGATAAAACTCTTGGTGTCTTGAGGCTGTGGCTGTCATTTGTGTATATATTAAATAACAAAGGCGCCAGTACACTTCCTTGAGGCAAGCCGTTCTTTTGAGTTCGCCAACGACTTCGCCGACCCTGAAATTCAACAAAGAATCGGCGGTTATGAAGAAGTGTAGCTACCAGTCTTGTTAACTCAAGATCTTTAGTAAGACTGTGACATTTTCTTAACAGGAGTCTGTGGTTTACCGTGTCATACGCCACTGTGAGGTCAACAAATGCGACGCCTGTAACTTTTTTTAACTCAAAGCCATCTACAATGTGCTGAGTTGGATGCAAAATCTGGGAGGTGCAATTTCTTCCAGGTCTAAATCCTGACTGCTGTGGAATAAGAAGTGGGTCAATAACTTCAGTAAGGCGATTCAAAATCATTCGTTCCATGATTTTATACAAGTGCCATAGAAGAGATATTGGTCTATAACTTTTTGGATCTTCAGGGTTTTTGCCTGGTTTTAGGATTGCAATCACCCGTGCTACTACTATGATCAAAACCAACTTGTGCCAAACCCGAGCAAAACGCAAGTTTGTGCATTCCATTTACGACATCGACAAGCCAACAGGAAACTCGTTGTGACATGGAATGGAGCTACGCTAGACCACTGCTTCCATCCTAAATACCTTCAAGGTGCACTGTATGAATGTAAAACAAAAGGTCCCTTCGAGGAACACACTATTTAGAAAACTTGTTGGATCTACTTGGGGCACACACCCACAAACTGTTAGAACTACTGCACTAGCCTTATGTTACTCCGCCGGTGAATGTGCCTGTCCAGCGTGGTACAAATCTGCCCACGCAAACCAGATTGATGTGGCACTCAATGAAAACTGTAGAATAATTACTGGTGTCCTGAAGCCAACTCCTCTCGAGAAAATCAATTACCTTGCCGGTATTGCTTCTTGTGACGTCAGGAGAGAGGTTGCTGCTAACAACGAAAGGCTTAAAACAAATTTAATGCCTTCACATCCACTCTTTGGATACCAACCTGCCCAACGAAGATTGAAGTCTAGGAAAGCATTTTTAACATCTTCAGAACACCTAGAAGGATCATCGGACAAAGTCAGGATTACCAAATAGAAACAAAAGACCCCTGGCCTTTTGAAATGGATGGAACCACGGGAAGTGTTGCCCCCTGATCACACCGAGGTCTGGTTGACATGGAGGTCCTTAAACAGACTTAGATCTGGAGTGGGTAGAACCAGAGCGACTCTACAGAAATGGAAATTCCCCATCGATACTGCCTTTTGTGACTGTGGTGAACTTCAGACAACTGAACACCTGTTACATTGTCCCTTGTGTCCATCAAACTGCACAATGGAAGACTTGGTTCTGGCTAATCCAAATGCCCTTGAAGTTGCCAAATTTTGGGCCGAATCTGTATGACATATATTGTTGCAGACCTTTTACTTGTATATATTTGTGTATATAGTTTGTTTCTTTTACATGTAGTATTATTCTATTGTACTTCTGATTCGAATAAAGAAAGAACAAGCAAAAAAAAGAGAGTATACCTGAGTGAAAATCAATAAACTTCATTATTAAGGAATTATCAGCAAAATTATCCGCACGGCCATAGAGTATACATCCGTCAAGACACTAACTTTGCGGATATCTGCATCCGCGCAGGGATCTACTGTCCACGTAGGCTGAAATGAAACGTATGGTACATCTTACAACGGCGTACTCCGGCGGTATATGGATCTACTCTAAGATCATTTCCACCCATTTGTTCACGTCCATCACACTGCAGGAGACCTGTACGTACAGCAAGACAATCCATCGTCCAGTCGCTCCCGAATATTGTGGTTGACTGATTTGATGAACACTGCACGAACATGAGGATGCTTTCGTGGTACCTAAAGTCACCCGAACTTATCTAGAAAGCTGTCTAGAGGGGTGTCTCCGTACATTACGGGAGTCGGTACTGTGGTCATGGGCAGAAATACTTCTCACACTTCCAGTGTCTTGTGCAGTCCCTGTCACGTCACATTATCACCGTCTTCATGGTGAAGGGGGATACTACAAGGAACTAGACAGGTATCTCAATTAGATGATCATCAGTGTAATGCATATTGCCAATACGAACAGTGAAACCTGAATGTCATTATCCTCGTATTTCTGAGGTTTTGATGTGCAGAATGCGCTTCAGAGGGAGAAAACTACTCTTGTTGCGGCGGTTATCGCATGTGTTCAACTACAATGGGACGCTTTTGCTTGATGTGTAGTCGATACTCGCCTGAAAAGCACGATAGAACTAAGGTCACTTTTATTTGGTTCAACGATCTCAACAGATGTATCATTCAAACACACAGAATGGTTGACCATTTAACCATGTTTAGCGAACCCATTGTAAGGGGAACGGAAATGGTGAAAAAATGAGGTCCTATCTCAGTACGTCGTTTACAAGTGAAACGAGGAAAATATATATTGTTGTAAAAAAGAACAAATACGTTTTACCGATGTATATTTTGGAAGGAAATACGAGGACGAAAGACATTCGCCTCTCCACAGTGTAGTGAGATAGATGGACTTTCCATCCCTCCTCAACCTCCCTCCTCGGCGAGCGTATGTTTGGGGTGAGGAACGCATCAATAGCTTGGACTGAAGTCATACTCTGACTGTTTTCTCAAGAAGTTCAATATTTTAAATTTGTGGATGCGAGATATCCTACAGTTTAGACAAACATGTGAATAAAGCGATTAATGAAATGAACCAAGGATAATTATTGAGGCTGTCTTGAAGGTAGAAAAGCGGAAGTTTAGGCAAAATTTATTTTCTATTTTTGGAAGCAACTTCATATGAGCGGAACATTTATTTCGGCGGTGACCACTGTCATTTCCTAATCAACAGCAGACGAATATATTTGTTTTCTGTTTTTAATACAGTTCTGTATGAGCGAAACATTTTTCTTCCTTTTCATTCGTTGTACGTCACACCGACTCCGATAGGTCTTATGGCGACGATAGGATGGGACAGGGCTAGGACTGGGAAGGAAGCGACCGTGGCCTTAATTAAATCGGTCATTGCAGGAAGGTCATGAGTTGTACGTGATATGTGTGCGGAAGGGTAGATCTAACAGCCTGAGTAGGAAGGTCAACAAACACTCTGAAACTCTTAATGGACTTTGGTCATTTTATGATTTTACAACTGATAACATTCTACTGAGAAAGAAACCTCCATATATATATAAATAAACTACCTAAGATATTTTTTTATATCTCCTGTAAAATTAAAATCTTGTGACTCATGAACTATCTGCAATGACCCATTCAATTATGGTACAGCCCCAGCATTTACCTGGTATGAAAATGGGAGACTTCCTAAAACCGTATAAGTAGTTAGTGAGACGTAAAAACAATAACATTATTTAAATGGGAAACCACGGGTAAAACATCTTCAGATGTACCGACGGTGGATTTCAAACTCACTGTTTTCCGGATGCAATGTCCTCTTCTTTTTCGCTTATCGTTTAACGTCGCACTAACACATCGAAGATTTGCGGCGACGCAAGGATGTGAAAAAGCTAGTCTGGCGGAGTTAGCAAACGTGGCCTTCATTAATGTACACCACCAGCATTTATCTGGTGTGAAATTGGGAAACGTTGAAAACCCACCTTCAGGGCTGCCGAGGGTGGGATTCGAACCTACCATCTCCCGAATTCAAGCTCACAGCTACTCAACCCACCGCACGACCAACTCCCTCGGTTCCTATGTCACTGTTGCGCGACCTAAACCACGTGGCCAGCTCACTCGGTAGCGAAACGTTTATTCGGCAGTCATCGCTACTATCAAGTTCTTATTCATGAAGCAATAAATATAAGATTTAATCGTCACCATAAAACACATGTTATAAGGTTTCCGTAGGAACATGCTATTTGCTTTTCGTCGCACCGACAGAGAGAGGTCTTATGGCGACGATGGGATAGGAAAGGCCTAGGAATGGTAAGGAAGCGGCCGTGGCCTTCACTAAGGCACAGTCTCAGCATTTGCCTGGTGTGAAAATGCGAAGCCACGGAAAACCATCTTCAGGGCTGCCGATAGTGGGGTTCGAACCCACCATCTCCCAAATGCAAGCTCACAGCAGCGCGCTCCTAACCGCACGGCCAATTCGCCCGGTCGTAGCAATATTCTTTTTTGTTATCTAGTAATATGCATTTATTAATATCAAGTCAACACTCGTGTCTGTTTCGTTTATTGCTATCACCCAACAAGAAATACTGTGAAACATACACACCTGGAAAATACGAGGGCTGTAAATAAAGTAGTGGGAGTGTAGTCCAGACACTCGCAGGAGATCGGGCATGCGCAAACAGGATATGGGAGCGGTCTGGTGGTGCTGTTGCATTTGATGGGCATCCAGTTGGGAGTGTTGTTGCTGTGTGGGGCTTTCAAATGAAGAGGGTCGATTTCCCCGCTGTAAAGCATGTTTCCAAAAGGTGATCAGAGTTCGTGGATTAAAATCGAGGCTGTCCATGGCAAAAATGCATCAGACTGTTATGGAGGATTACGTGAAACCTGTGGCGAGAATGCGTTACCGTACAGGTCGGTTGCACGATGGGTCAACGCGTTTCGTGCCGGTTGGAATGAGACTGCGGATTTGCACCACACAGGTCGGCCGTCCATTCCTCAAGATCAGACTGACATCGTGAGTGGTCTCGTTTCCGTAGACCATCGATGGACTGTCCGGGAATTATCCGTAGAGGTTGGTTTCAATCATCAAACGGTGTGGCACATACTGACGCAAAGTCTTAAGGTGAGGAAAACTGTGTCCCATCGGGTTCCACATCGACTCACCGACGTACAGAAATGACACCGATATACACTGGATGGCATCCATCTGGACAGATACCGCAACGAAGGAGACGTTTTTCTGCAGCGTACTGTCACCATTGATGAGACGTGGACACGAGCCTACGAGCCTGAATTAAAGCTTCAATGGAATGTATGAAGTCACCCAGGTTTGCCAATCTACAGAATTTTCGACAGGAATCCAGCCGGGTGGAGCTTATGCTGATTGTGGCATATGACTACGAGGGTTACGTTGTTGCGCATGCTGTGCCTGAGGGACAAACCTTCAACAGTGACTACTATTGCCGATTGCTGGAGCGATATCCGCGTCCGGCCATGCGGCGCAAATGTCCACGCTTATTGCGAGACGATCGCCCTATCTTGTTGCATGACGACGCACGTTGGCATGTCGCAAAACATGTCAAGCTGTTATTGAAGCGGTCTCATTGGGTGGTCATGGAACACCGTCCGTACTCACAGACACGGGTTCTTGTGACTTCGACCTGTTTTCGAAGTTGAAGGAACCCCTCCGAAGTCGCCAATTTCCAGACATGGCATCTGTACTCCGCGCAGTAGGGAGTTCCGTCGCTGTCATCAATGGAAGACACCTTGCCAACGGTCCCCAATGGCTTCCCGAAATTTAGCAAAAGGTAATAGACTTTGCGGGTGACTACATTGAAGGAATGTCATACTATTGTACTTGTTAGGTCATTAAATATTGTATTCTATCAATATTGCCACTACTGTATTTACAGCTCTCGTACAAACTGTAGTTCCGCAGTTCTACCGTCCCCATTCTATAGTTTATGTGCAACAGGGCGAATGTGTCCGCTTTGAAAAGAAGACCCCGTCTGTGTGCTTGTGACTACCAGACTCATATTTACACGATACAGAAGACTGAAAATTCGCAAGTGTCTTCGTCCTCAATGGTGCAATGCCTCGCCTGTGAAAATCTTGCCACAAACTAACGCTCAGCTCTCCTCACCAGGCACGTATAAGACTCTTAATTTGCAACTCGCTGCTGGAATTCCTAACAGTGAGATAGGTTTCTACACAGCCGCTGGAGCCGAGTCAGTCAACAGGTGGTATGGTATGAGAGGTCCAGCAGCCACCTCGCGGCCTGCAATATTGATCTCTAACGAGCTCAGCTCTCCCAACGTCCCGATGCCTGCTTGCTTCTCGTCTCCTCTCAAAGGGAAGGAAGGCTTTTAGCGATCAAGAGCGCTCCAAGGTGAGCTCTGCTTCCATCAACATAACAAGGATAAACTTGCACCGAATAAATCCAATAACTCACGGCTCGAGCTACACAATGTTATAGAGCGCCGTGGGAAAAGATTGCCCTGGTATTCGCAGTGGTGTGTTCTTCATGCGTATACGCTCTATTTTTCCCCTCGTACAGTCGAGTACATGGAATCTTGCTGTTATTGAATCAATGGCTTATGTTGGTAATGGAATGTTACAACGTCTCTGCCCTGCTCAGAGTGAGCCCGTTATCTTTATTCAAGCAGTTCCTTTGTGTTGATTGGCGGCGTACCCTTACATTTATTCACAGAATCTGACGAGGTCGAGATGGATGAACGATCACATTATAACAATTTTATACGCTTCAAACCTTAACCAATTTTCTGAATTATTTTTCTTTGTCATCTTCTGTCACTCTTCGAACGCTGTGGGGTCGCGGTTGCGAACTATGTCGCACATGTAGATTTAGCCCTGTTTTACAGCCGGATGCCCTTCCTGACACAACCCTATATGGAGGAATGTAATTACCATTGAGTGTTTCTGTGGTGGTTGGTAATGTGGTGTGTTGTCTGCATATGAAGAGGAGAGTGTTGGTATAAACATAAACACCCGTCCCCGTGCCAGAAGAATTAATCACAAGCGATTAAATTCCCCGACCCGGTCGGGAATCGAACCCGGGACCCTCTGAACCGAAGGTTTCAAACGCTGACCATTCAACCAAGGAGTCGAACAACCAATTTTCTGAACTAGTAATATATATATATTCGTTTGTGGAGTAGCCGCGCATGTTAAAGCGCTATGACTATGTAGCCAAGCATTGTGCATTCGGGAGACGAGTGAGTTCCAAACCCTCCGTCGGCTGCCCTGAGAATGGTTTTCTGTAGTTTCTCATTTTTCACTTCCAGGCAAATACCGGGACAGTTCCCATTCACAGGCCACAGCCGATTCCTTTCAACTCCTTACCAAATTCCATTCATCATCATTCAATTTATCTTCATTAGCGCCTCAACTGTGGTTGATGACAGGAAGAGCATCTGGCCGTAAGAAATGCCATATAATTTCATCTCACCTCATTTCCGACCCTGTATCAGGAAACGGGAGTAAGGGGGGTAGACAGTCCGTTCCCGTGGTGTAGGGGAGAACGCGTTTGCCTGTCACCCGGCGGACCCGGGTTCGACTGCCGGCCGGGTCAGGGGTTTTGGATTGTAAATGATTAATATCCCTGGCTTGGAGACTGGGTGTTTGTGTCGTACTTGACGTTCCTTTCCTCACATTCAATACGTTACACTTCCACCATTTACACAATACACTCAGGATCCTCACATATGGTGCAAGTAGGGCAAGAGATCTTCCTAGGGCGACGCCCCGAACAAATCGCATGTTTTATTTCTATTACTAAGGGTGTCGACACACACACACCTTAGTTTAATTAAACCGTATATGCCCAGTGGTTTGCTTGAATATTTGCGAATACTTCAATCCATTCCATGTAGTGCAAAATACAGTGCCTGCCATTGATTGGTATGAATCTTTTAAAAAATTAGACTATCTAATTAAACATATCGTTGGAATAGTTTTTTCTTTAAATTACTATAAATATAAGTAAATATATTTTCATTAAATTTAGTTATATTGCAGCTATAACTCATTGTCAGAAATGGTTTGTTGTCGAAGAAATGGTAATAGAACTAATATAAAAACTATTATATTTTAATATTTTACGTACAGAAAGTGCATATCTAGTATGACTACAGTACCTGCCACTGCGGCAGTCTTCGCTCCATCTCGTGCATATTTGTGTTCGTCACTGAGCTACTGTAGGAAAAACCTCTTTTCGCACCTTTGGAAGTGCTGTTCCACAGATTTGGTTTATACACACTTCAACCACTCGGGTTCATTCTTTCTTTACTTCTCCCCTAGGACTGACCATTGTTCTTATGTTAGTGTTTGTGTGTCAGAATAAGAGTCTGGCCCATCAAGGGGCTGGTGTGGCCAACGAATATTAAGGAGGTTCTGCCAACATTAAATAAGAGAAAACACAATCGGAAAATGGATTCTTTTGACTGTACATCACATCTCGATCCTACTGGGAAACAGCACTGAAGTTTTGTTTGTTACAGTCAGGCATACGACGTGAGAATAACATATCTCCTCTTACAGGGAGGTCTCGGCTCGATACCCAACTCATCCACGTGTATCTTGGCTTGACTGATTCAACGGGTGATTCAGCCTTGTGAGACCAACTGAGGAGCAGTGTGATATACGGGAGACAATGGACCCGATCAAAAAAGCCAATTGTCGGGCTAAGTGACTCTAATAGTAGATCCGTGGCTTTCTGTGTCCAAGTTGGCGTATTCGATCCTGCTTCAGTCCGGTGGTATTTGAAAGTCCTGAAAAACATCAGCTTCATGTCGGTAGATTTACTGACACGTAAACGAACTCCTTCTGGACTAAACTATAGCAACTATATCTCCGAAATTATTATTATTATTATTATTATTATTATTATTATTATTATTATTATTATTATTATTATTGCCGGACTGAGTGTCTCATACGATAGAGCACTGGTCCTCTGAGTCCAACTTGGCAGATTCCATACTGGCTCAGTCCGCTGGTATTTGAATGTGCTGAAATACGTCAGCCTCGTGTCGGTAGATTTACTGGCACGTAAAAGGACTCCTGCGGTAGAAACTTCCGGCACCACAGCGTTTCTAAAATCCGAGAAGGTAGTTAGTGAGACGTAAAAGCATCATTATTATTATTATTATTATTATTATTATTATTATTATTATTATTATTATTATTATTGTTATTTCTGGCTCCTTGACTGAATGGCCAGCATCGAGGTCTTCGCTTCTAAATAACCCGGGATCTATTCCCAGCTATATCGGGGATTTTAACCAATTCTAGTTAATTCTTCTGGATCCGGGATGGGGTATTTACGTTTTTGCTTGTCCCAATGCACTCCTCTTCATATAAACAACACATAACACTTGCAAGCACAGCAGAAACACGCAAAAGTGAAATAGGCTATATCCCGCCACATAGGATTGGTGCCAGGGAGGTTATCCGTCCATAAAACATGTCAACATTCATATGACCAACAGAGTTCACACCTGCGACCCCATCAGTGTGTGGGAGAAGCATTATTATTATTATTATTATTATTATTATTATTATTATTATTATTATTATTATTATTTCTCCTTTGGGTCTTCCAGGGGCCACGTGCCAATTTCAATGCTTGATCCTTTGTTGTTCCTTCCTCGTCCTCCAATACTCTTTCATCTTCTCCCTATGTTTCTTTTTCCTCTCGTTGGACCATTTTGAGCATGTTTTCTTTCCCTACCGAACTTGGAATCGTTCTATTTGTAACACTTTCTAAAAATCTCTTTCTCTGTTGCTTCACCTTACTCTCCTGTATTGTTCTTTTCCATATCTTTCGTGACTTCGTGAATCCAGCTAGATGCCGACTTTTTGTCCCAAGGATATTTAAAGATCTGTTTGGTTAACCTGTTGCCATCGATTCTGCATAAATGTCAAAATATATCAATCGCCTCTTCGTGTTGTTTCTGTTATGGTTTATATTTCCAGATATATTTCATCATTACTTCTTGATTTCCAGAGTTTTGCAGTTCTTCGAGGACCCAGTATTTTCCGTATAATTCTTCTTTCCAGTACTTCTAATGTATTCAACTTGTACTTCAGTACTAAACGTTCACTGCACTCACGTATGGGCATTTCGGTGTGACTACTGTGTTGTAGGTTGTTAGTAGGGATGGGTCGAAACTAGTTTTTCTCGATACTCGATATTTTCCACGATACCCGATACTTCGATACTCGATGCCGCCATTTCTACTTCTAGTTTCAATACACAATATAATATTGGGAGAACTGTGTATTGCCAATGAAATTAATTAGGTGCACATATTTAATGAGACAAAATTTAAAACCATCAGTGTACTTATTTTTAAACTCTGCATTCGACATTTAAAAGCAAAATGCGTTTTTGAAACAGTCCATTTTTATAAGTTTTTTTTAAAAATACTAGCTTTTTCACTCTTTCAGGGTTAAGTCTACTTCTTTTTCTGTCACATATGAGTCCTGCTGTGCTAAATAGTCTTTCAGAGAAAATTGTTGCAGGAGGAATACACAAATATTTAGCAGCCAATCTTTTTAGTTTTGGAAATTTTGAACTTATTTTCCAGTAATCCAGTGCACTAGAAGGAGGAGGTGATAAATCATCGTTGAGATATGCAGTGATTTCTTCTAGGGAACCGTTAACTGGCAATGAATCTGACACACGATTATTTTCTTGAATAATGTGACTGTACAGGTACCACATTCCTGGCAATTTCTCGGGCTTTGCAGTAGGTGACATCTAAAATAAAATAAAGAAACGTTTTTGAACTGATCGATTTTTACGAGCATGTAAGTATTACACGACTATCCCTACACAGGGATCCGAAAATCTGAGAAAAATTAAAAATAAATTTTACCTGATCATTTTTGTATGCAGGACATTCCTCTCGGTTATAAAGGTCCCCCAGTCGGTCTTTAGCACAACTGAGAGCACTGGGGCTGCGAGAAACTGGTCCTTTTAAGCGGGGATCCAACAGCGTTGCAGTGGAACATATTTCATGTTCTTCAATTGATTTATACTTTACATTCATTTCATCCAGCAATGACTGTCGAACAGTCGCAATTCCTCATCTACTGTCTGACGGCTTTTCCAATTCAGAAATAACACTGTTTGCAATGGCTATCACTTCGGACACTGACTCTGAAGATGAACTTAGGCGAGTGTTGCTTGACTGAAAAATATATTTAATGTGTCAATCAGTATATTAACATGATCCCAGTACGATGCTGTAAAATTCACTGGCAAGGAAAGATCAGATGATGCAAAAACTATGGCTCTCTCTTGCTGTAGAAGTATTCTTAGCACATGAAGAGTTGAATTCCAACGGGGAGGTTCATCCTGAATCAAGCGGTGTTGTGGTAAAGAAAGATGCTTCTGTGCCCCTTTGAAAATCTTAGTGGATTTTGAGGAGGGTTTGAAACTCCCAACTAGTTTTCTGCATGACGAAATGAGACTTTCAGTATTTTTTGAAGTGAAAAGTCCATACTTCAAAACAAGTTGGATTGTATGAGCTAAACACGATAGGTGCGTAAAGTTTCCTAACTCCATAGCATTTACAACATTGCGACCGTTACCATGAATCACGATCGTTAATTTATCAAGTTGCTTTACGTCGCACCGTCACAGATAGGTCTTATGGCGACGATGGGACAGGGAACTGCTAAGAGTGGGAATGAAGCGGCCGTGGCTTTAATTAAGGTACATCCCCAACATTTGCCTGGTTTGTGAAAATGGGAAACCACGGAAAACCATCTTCAGGGCTGCCGACATTGGGGTTCCAACCCACTGTCTCCCGGATGCAATCTCACAGCTGCGCGACACTAACCGCACGGCCAACTCGCCCGGTACGTGAGAAGATAAAGGTTAGCTAGATTGTGTGTGAAAATGGTGAGTGAGATTAATGAAACTTCTGGTAAGAGGATTGAGATTAGCAGTGTTGTTGGCATGAAGGTAGTGAAGGTAGGAGCCGGCATGGAAGATGGTGAAGTTGGATTAATTGTTGGGGCATTAAGTAGTAATGATAGCGATCTCGAATGAATTATGATCATGATTTCAGTAACAGTGAGCGTGAGTGAGGGAACATGTACTAAATGAGGTGTGAATGAGCTTGAGTTAACTGAAGTAGGTATGTTTGATAAGAGTGAGTTAACTATGACCGTTGTTAGTGAAGGGTTGTTTAAAGGGGATTGTAGGTCATATTTTGTGCTTAAGGGGATTCATCGGAAAGATGATAAATTGTATGGTGATTCGGGGTTTGAGGATTTTCGGAGAAATTACTATGTCAGAGATTATGTGGGTGTGTTGGAAATGTGCGTGAGATGAAGGAAAGTCTATTCAAGCGAGTGTGTAATGTTTTATTTCATGCCGAACGTTGTGTGAATGATTTTAATGACGTGCTGAATGATACCGATGAGAGATGTGAGAAAAAGAATGTGATCTGCTTGCCTGCATTATTTATAGTTTTGTGGAAAAGAAACCATAGTGAGATTCCTCCGCATTTCAGAAATAGAGATGTTTTGAATGTGAACGTTGTTATGAATGTTGCTAATGAAATCTCGTGTGATGCTTGTGTGAGTGGATGGGATGAATGTTTGTGTGTGAGAGAAATTGGATTATAGATATAGGCAGGTTGTATTACATGTTCTCATTCTTTCGATGCTGATGTTAAGTTTATGTAGAGTTCTTTCATTTATATCAGGGTCCGTATACTGTGGACAGTAGAACAGGCAAGTCTCCTAACTCTGACTGCAAGGTCCTGAGACATGTAATACCTATAGTCTTCGCAGATATAAGAGGTAAGATCTACACCTTGGATGTAAATATTATCAATTTCGAGCGAGTGTTCAGTAGTAAGAAGGGATTGTGTTCAAGGATATATGAAACAGTCCGAGTTGTTATATACATCCATATTATTATTGTTTGGACAAATTGTATTTCGCGTGTGCGAATAAAATAAAGTAGATACAATGTATATATCTTTATCACAGTAATGTAAGTGTTCAGTTATGTCGTTCTAGGGTTATTTATGAAGTTCTGTTTTGTGGTGAATCATAATATGTGATATCGTCGATTCACCACGGGGGCTTTATGTGTTAGTATATATATCACACCCTCGCACTGTATTCAGAAGTAGGAGATATTATTGCCATTATTCGTATTATTATTATTTCATTTGTATATTTATTCTTTATATTTCAAGCTGGAAGGTCTCCATATGTGATATGAGTAATATGTTTTAACAAACGGATGGGAAAACAGTACTTTTAACAACCCGGAAACTTTGTGTGAGTAATGGATCTGCCCAGTGTCCGATGACGCGGCTTGTTTGTTATTGTCATGTGATCCGGAAGTGGTTCAGGGCGTGGTCTTGGTACGGCAAGAGGATCTTCTACTCATGATTGGATGGCCAGGATCAATCTGGACGTATCTTGTGAGGGTAGGGGGAAGCTGAGGTCTGTTCAGGCATGTGAGAAAATGGTGAATGGGACTGGACTGAAAACAGTGGTAGAGAAGAGATGTAACTTTTGTGGAACGTGATCTTATTATGTTTGTGGAATATGTGGTACTGACTTACAAACTATGGAGTGCTGAGGCAGTTAGTAATTTATCACTTGTGGTGGCTTGATGTCTTATATGTTGGTAAGAGATGTTGGGTACTGTGTCTCCAGACACTCCATAATTTATGTTCTGGAACAGCAAGCGTGTGTTGCTCCATTGAATGTATCTTTAAACCAAGTGTTAGTCAGTGAACATAGTATTATGAAGGTACAGTATCTGTGTGATTTAACAAGTGCCAATAATGAGAATATGCAAGTTGTGTTGATACTCAGGGACAGTAAAGGGTATTCATCCATATTTATGTGCTTTGCAATGAACTATCATCGGGCTGACTGAAAATGGTAGCTAGATCTCGCTCTTGGTTTCCCACTGTTTTTGTGGCTGTTGTTGTTGTAAATATGGAGTCTTCCAGCAGTATTTTGTGAGTGTATTTTATGTATATTTTGGTGTTGATGAGGTGCTAATGCACGGATGTTATTCAGAATATACTTAGTTATTTTAGAATCAGGGGAGTTACTGATGAACCTAGGTGCAATTCCAACCTATTTAATCATTTTCAGAAGGTTAGGTAAGGCCTGAAGCAGATGTACCAGCATGCAGCTTTATGTGCTCACCCTGGGAGAGAGAATTATCATCCTTTATCAAAATTCGAGGGTTCCTTTCCGGTGAAATCTGGCGCTTTGTATTTTATTTTATTCATATTTGATTACTTTAATCGTGTTGCAATGGTTATTAATTATAATTATTTTAATTCATCTATTTTATTTCAATTATGTTATTATTGTTACTTACTCACATTTAAGGTTTTACAGGGATTAATCAGTCTCATTCCACTTTTGTTCGTTCTTCTAGGGGCTGTATATTCTACTACTACTTTTCGAAATGCATTTTCTCTCCCTATTTACGCATTAAAATCCCTCTATAGTTAAACAAGATTTAACTACAGGATTTTGGATATTTCCTTTTCAGAAGTTCCCAGAATTCTTCTACTTTACTCGGATTTTAATTGTTATCTTCATTTATTGGTGCATGGCAATTGAAAAAGGTATACTGTTTATTTTTTATTTAATTGTGAGAATAGGTATTCTTTCAGAACTAAATTTGAATTCTGTTACATTATTTCTTACAAGTTTATAAATATAAAAAAGTACCTAGTAGTGGCATTCCTTTCATAATTTTGATTGCTGGTTGCCATTAAAAATTCTATGGTTCTTTGTTTCTGTTACATTTTCATAAAAATTAAAAAAACCGTGCGAACTGGCCGTGCGGTTAGGAGCGCGCAGCTGTGAGCTTGCATCTGGGAGATAGTGGGTTCGAACCCCACTTTCGGCAGTCCTGAAGATGGTTTTCCGTGGTTTCCCGTTTTCGCATCAGGCAAATGCTGGGGCTGTACGTTAATTAAGGCCATGACCGCTTCCTTCTCACTCCTAGCTCTTTACTCTCCCATCGTCGCCGTAAGACCTATCGGTGCGACGTAAAGCAACTAACAAAAAAAAGAAATGCTTGCATGGAATTCGAACATTCGAAAACCGCGCCCCTGCCAAGTGAGCTATTGCGAGGCTATACGAGGCTTTACATACAGCGCGCAGTTTCCAGCCTATACAATGCCTGTTCCTGGTCTGTGTGTGCACCTTCTGTTGTAAGGCACGTATTCTTCGTATCTGTGCTCGTTTTACGGATTCATTTGGGGCATTGACAATGAAATAATTGTGGTGCTCGCGATTCCTGCTGGTTTTTAGACCGTAACCGCATCTCTCGTTAAAATATCTACGGTTTAGGGAGAGGGACGGATGTATTTCGTATGGAGTAAACTCGGCGGAATGCATAAAACTAAATCGCAAGGGATTGGTGAGCCGCCCAGTATACTTCCCACATGCACATCATACCAGTAACGACCGGATGCCCCATGACCCTTAAAAGAGCAAAATCCATCTAATCTATATATTTAAAAGAACTTGTCCTGACTGACTGACTGACTGACTGACTGACTGACTGACTGACTGACTGACTGACTGACTGATTCATCATCGCCGAGCCGAAACTACTGGACGTAAAGAAATGAAGTTTTGGGGGTACATTCATATTAAGATGTAGGTGCTCGCTAAGAGAGGATTTTTGGATATTCCGTCGCTAAGAGGGTGAAAAGGGGGATGAAATTTTAAAAAGAGTGTACCTATATCTCAAAACTTTAAAGGTTTACAGATGTAAAAATTGGCATTTAGAATCTTCTTTAAAAATAAGGAAACACGTATTTTTGGTTTCGGGAAATCCCAATAGGAGGGGTGAAAAGGGGTGAAAAGGGGGTTGAATGCCTTTAATCAGGATCCGGTACTTATATCTCAGAATTTGAAGATATTACAGACCTAAAAATTGGTACTTCTGATCTCTTTTAAAAATAAAGAAACACGTATTTGTTTTTGTTTTTGGAAAATCCAATTAATGGGAGGGTGAAAAGAGGGTGAATTTTTAAAATGAGTGTATCTATATCTCAAAACTTTGATAGTTTACAGATGTAAATTTGGTATTTAGAATCTTCATTAAAAATAAAGAAACACGTATTTTTTTGTTTTTCGCAAAATCCCAATACGAGGGGTGAAAATGTGTGAAAAATGGTTGAATGTCTTTAATGAGGATACTTATATCTCAGAAACTGAAGATATTACAGACCTGAAAATTGGTGTTTGGGATCTCCTTAAAAAATAAAGAAACACGTATTTTTTTTGTTTTTGGAAAATCCAATTAATGAGGGGTGAAAAGGGGGTTAATTTTTAAAACGAGTGTATCTATATTTCAAAACTTTTAAAGTTTATAGATGTAAAAATTGGTATTTAGAATCTCCTTTAAAAATAAAGAAACACGTACTTTTTTTCGGAAAATCCCTATAGGAAGGGTGGAAAGGGGTGAAAATGAGGTTGAATGCCATAAATGTGGATACTTATATTTCAGAGACAGAAGATATTACAGGCCTGAAAACTGGTATTTGGGATCAACTTTGAAAATAAAGAAACTTTTTTTGGGAAAATCTAATTAATAGGGGTTAAACAGGAGTGGCAAATTGGGGTGAATTTTTAGAAAGACTACATTTACAGTATATCTCAGAAACGTAAAATGTTAGAGACGTAAAAATCGGTATTTGGAATCTCCTGTAAAAGTAAAGAAACGTAGCTGATTTGTTTTTGGAAACCCCACTTCTGGGGAACTAAAAACGGGGTGAAATTTTAAAATGAGTATTTCTACAGTACTGTATATCTCAAAACCTTAACATGTTACCGAAGTGAAAAATAGTATTTTTTATCTCTATTGAAAATAAAGAAACATGTATTTTTTGTTTTCTGGAAAAACACTTGGGTCGAGGGATAAAAGTGACTGAAAATGGGGTTGAATTCTTTTAATTAGGATACTGATATCTCAAAAGCTGAAGATGTTACAGACGTGAAATTTGGTATTTGGAATTTTCTTCAAAAATAAAGGGACAGTATTTTTTGTTTTCGAAAAGCCACCTAAAGGGAGGAGAGAAATTGAAAATTTAGTTGAATTATTTGTATGAGGATACTATTATCTCAAAAAGGAAAGTTTTTGCAGACGTTAAAATTGGTATTCGGAATCTGCTTTAAAATTAAATAAACATGTATTCTCCGAAAATCCAATGAAAAGGGGGGGGGGTGAAAAATTGAAAATTAATTGAATTAATTGTATGAGGATACTTACATCTAATAAAAACTAAAGTTGTTACAGACATAAAGAAAAAATCGTTTTTGGGCGAAATCATATTGGGGCGGGGGTGAAGAGGAGTTTAATTCCTTTTATGTGGACACATATCTCAAAATCTGAAGATGTTCTAGTCGTGATAATTGGTATTTAGAAGATCCTTTACTATTAAAGAGACAAGTATTTTTAACGGGAGATTCACTTAAGAGGGGGGGGGGAGTGTGAACAGAAGTGAAAAAAGGGAATTCATTTTATGGGGATACTTATATCTCAGAACTGAAGGTAAGAGACATAAAGACATAAACATAAGGAAACTTGCCTTCTTTTTTAGGGGGGGGGGGTAAATCAACTTAACGACAGTGGGTCGAAAAAGGAGTTGAGACCAATTAATTTTACTGTTCATAATGAACTTATTCTGATCATAAACTGATCATTTTTAATATTTCCTGGGTTCGTTTTCAAAAACCATCTTTTCCTTTGGAGTACATAAAGTTAGATTACAGTAGATTCTCGCGGCATGTAAATAAAAATTTAAACACATTTGAAATAAACGATATGAATGATATTGACCGCGCAATTGTTCACCTCTACAATAAGGTCAATAATTCACGGAAGTGTATCATTCTTGTCTCCTTAAATCTCGCGCACTTGCCTACGCGCGGCGATGGTGCTGGTCACATTGTCAGCAACGACAATGGCTGCAGATATAATTTACCGCCAAGTAGCGGTCTTGCATCTTGCTATGGGTTCCAGACCATCAATAATAATAATAATAATAATAATAATAATAATAATAATAATAATAATGATATGAATAATAATAATAATGATATGAATAATAATAATAATGATAATAATGCCGGGCTGAGTGGCTCAGACGGTTAAGGCGCTGGCCTCCTGACCCCAACTTGGCAGGTTCGATCCTGGCTCAGTCCGGTGGTATTTGAAGGTGCTCAAATACGTCAGCCTCGTGTCGGTAGATTTATTGGCACGTAAAAGAACTCCTGCGGGACTAAATTCCGGCACCTCGGTGTCTCCGAAAACCGTAAAAGAGTAGTTAGTGGGACGTAAAACAAATAACATCATTATTAATAATATTAATAATAATAATAATATTAATAATAATATTATTCTGGACCGTCGTCAAAATGTGCGGATCGCGCTGGGAACGGGTCCTGGCCGGGTAATGACTACGATTGCAGTCCGGCCGCGGGTTCAGTACCGCCAGTGCACCCAAGACGACACCACGCCGAGTCTCCTCAAATATTTGATCCGTATTAAAATGCTTATAGGAAAATATGGCAAAGATTTAGGGACCCAACTGGCCGGGTGGAATACCTGGACCTAGCCCGGGAAGTACGAAATCGATTGCTGGAAAGAAAGATTGAAAAATAGGAGGAACTTTGCCGTAATCTCTCAGAAAACGAGTCAGATCTCGAATTTTGGCGGATTCTCTCAGAAAACGAGTTAGATCGCGAATTTCGGCGGATTATACTCGTATATAAAACGTAAAGCATTCAATTATAAGTTTCATTATAATACCGTAGCGAAGCACGGGTTTCTTGCTAGTAAATAATATATTCTTCAACGAGATCGTGAGGCGAAAAACAGAGGGGTTCTCTCTAAACAGTTCAATTTTTTTTCACGAGACCTATTTGAAGTTTTGGGCTGAATGTAGACTGAACTAGCTATCCCTGCTTTTTTTGTAAATTATTTCGAAATAAAGAGGCATGTTTCTGCTTTAAAGCATTAATAATTTACTAAAGAATATTTACGAAGCTTGCGAGCAGATAGAAAATGTTGGCTCAGAATGTCATAGTTTAATTACGTTCTTCATATCAAAATTGCTTCGTAAAACTACACCAACATTGGGCATCCATTTCGCCATGGAATGGATATGAGAAGTTTGCGAATCGAAATTCTTGCATCGGTTAGTTGGACTGACAATGAGCTCAGTTACTTTCTAGTATCAGTTCTACTCTTCGGTATCCTGACACAATTCTCTTCCTGAATGCCATGGCTGGACCTGAACTACACGCTGAACAGACCAACTTCATGAAATTTCATTTGAGAGACCTGCATATCGTCGTTTCCGGGACAAAACCTGCTATGTGATAATATTTTTGGAGATATACTGACCCGCAGCACATACATTAAGAAGAGCGAGAATGCCTTGACAGTATTCACACAACATTACACCTTAGATGACAGAACCTTACCGGCCACTAAGCTAAAATATTTCACATAGGAGGTTTTGTCCCGGCAGCGACGATATGCAAGTCTCTCATATAAACCCAGACCGATCGCACGGTGTTTGTACTCTGGGCTACGGCAGCTACTGTATGGGAGGCGCGCGCATAGTTCTTGACCTTGCAAGCTTGAGTCGCTAGTCTGAATCTCAGCTGTTAACATGGTGAGAGAGTTATCATTGGAACACCGTATTTTCGTATGTAAAAGTTCTGGTTTCATCTTAATGGTCGTATGAACAGTGATAACTCTTTCTATTGGTGTGCAGAAAATCCTAATGGTGTTTATGAAGCCCCTTATGATAAGAAGGTTGGTGTTTGGTGTGCAGTTAGTGCAAGACGAATAATGGGGCCTTTTTCCTCGAGACGACAGCAAATACAGAGAGGAACCAAGAAGAAAATGTGAACCAATTCTTCCAACAATTAACGGAAGAAGATAAATCGCGTGGCGTGGTTTCAACAAGATTCAGCCCTGCTCATACACCAGAAGATTCCCTTCTTACAATATCGGGAGAATTCGCAAACAGGGCGATCAATACTGATCTATTTCCCCCTAGTTCCCCAGATCTAACATGTGTGATTTTCTTTCCTTACAATTTGCTTAACGTCTTACCGACACACATAGGTCTTATGGCGACGATGGGATAGGAAAGGCCTAGGAGTGGTAATAAAGCGGCCTTGGCGTTAATTAAGGTACATCTCCGGCATTTACTTGGTGTGAAAATTGGAAACCACGGACAGCTATCTTCAGGACTGCCTATAGTGGGGTTCGAACCCACTATCTCCCGGATGCAAGCTCACAGCTGCGCACCCGTAACCGCACAGCCAAATCGCGCGGTTTTGATTTTTACTTGTGGGATAAACTGAAAGGAAAAAGTGTATCGAACAAATCCTCACCCATGGGAGGAACTGAAAAAAAAAACATTACGAATGAAATCAGAAACATTACAGCGGCAGAAAACCACTCGCGTCATCAGAATGTGGTTACCTGATACACTGCCTGTATAACCCAGGAAGGGCGACACTTCCAGAATCCTTTATAAAGCTAGATTTCATACAAGACTGTATACACGCTTAAAGCAGGGCGGCCGCGCGCGGCATAAGTTCGGTTGAGGCAGCTGCCGTAGCACAGATAACAAAGACTGTGCGTTCGGTCTGAGAGGGAAGATGAGGAACAGGGAACTGTTGCCGAGAAGTGTTGAAGTAGGAGAAATGGAAGAGGTAGGAGAGGGAAATGCGGAGTAGTTGATAGGAAAAGGCAAGTGGAATAGGGTCATGGGATGGAGGAAAGGGAGGAGGAAGTAGCTTCTGCAGCTGTGAGGAACGATAGGACTGAACAGGAGGGGAGGGGTTCAAATGAGGTGGGGCTCTGGCCATGGGGGATTCCATCGTTAGACACATCGGGAAAGTGTGTTGAGGAAAGGGTACCAGGGTAGAGTGTTATCCAGGAATTAGGTTAAGGCAGATGTTGAGGAAAGTAGCAGAGAAGGTGGAGGGAATGGAGAAGGTCGTAGTGTTTTACGTTGGTACTAACAACGTAACACAAGCAGTTATTAGTACCAATATACTGTAGTTGGGGATGTGTGGGACCTGGTAAATGCAGCACGGGTGGAGTTCAAGGAAGCGGAGATTGTTATCAGTGGAATACTGTGTAGGAGGGATACTGACTGGAAGGTGATTGGGGATTCAAATGAATATATAGAGTGGGTATGTGAAAACCTGGGAGTGAGATTTCTAGATCCTAATGGGTGGGTAGGAGATAGGGATCTGCGCTCAGATGGTTTTCACTTAAACTGCAGTGGTACATATAAGTTAGGAAATTTGTTTAGAAGGGTTATAGGGAGATACATTCAGGGAAACAGGGGGGCCTAGGGAGCGGTGTTAAGGGTACAGGGAACTAGAAATCAAGTAGGGATGACATAAAAATGTTAGTGCCCATCTGTAGAAGTATTGTAAAGAAATGAATGGAATTAAGTAATTTAATAGATATATACTTACCAGATATTGTAATAGGAGTTGAATCATGGCTGAGAAATGATATAATGGATGCAGAAATTTTCTCACGTAACTGGAGGGTGTATCGTAGAGATAGGATAGGAATGGTAGGAGGGGGAGTATTCATTCTGGTGAAAGAAGAATTTGTAAGCTAAGAAAAATTTAAAGATGACAAACACGAAATTCTAGGGGTAACGCTCATCTCTAAAGGTAATAGGCAACTTGACGTCTTTGGTGTGTACAGACGAGGAAAGGGTAGTGCAGATGCTGATTCAGAATTATTTGATAAGATAATCAGCTATGTGGGAAACGATAAGGAAAGGAACGTGATTGTAGCGGGTGATCTCAATTTACCAAATGCCAATTGGGAAGGTAATGCGAATGACAGGAAGCATGAAAAACAAATGGCAAATAAGTTAATATGGGAAGGGCACCTGATTCAGAAAGTGATTGAACCAACTAGAATGAAGAATATTCTGGACGTGGTGCTGGTAAAACCAGATGAGCTCTATAGAGAAACCGAAGGAATAGATGGTATTAGTGATCAAGAAGCTGTTTTTGTGGTGATTAAAAATAAATGTGAAAGAAAGGAAGATATTAAAATTAAGACTATTAGGCAGTACCATATGGCTGATAAAATAGGCATGAGGGAGTGTTTAATAAGTAACTATGATCGGTGGAAAACGGTAAATAAAAATGTAAACAGACAATGGGATGGGTTTACAGCAATTGTTGAGGATGTGAAAATAGGTTTGTACCTTTAAAGGAGGTAGGGAATGGTAAAGACCCAATATATTATAACAGAGAAGTAAATAGACTAAGGGGGAGGTGCAGGTTGGAAAGAGTTATAAATGGCTGTGGAAGTAAGGAGAAATTGAAGGAACTTACTAGGAAACTGATTCTAGCATAGAAGTCAGCCAAGGATAACATGATGGCAAGCATAATTGGCAGCCATACAAATTTTAGTGGAAAATGGGAGGCAGAAACAGGTTCCAAGAATACATTCCAGGAATCATTAATGAACAAGGGGAGTGTGTATGCGAGGATCTTCAAAAGGCAGAAGTATTCAGTCAGCAGTATGTAAACATTGTTGGTTACAAGGATAATGTCCGGATAGAGGAGGTGACTAATACTAAAGAAGTATGAAAATTTACCTATGACAGCAATTACATTTACAGTAAGATACAAAAGTTGAAAACTAGAAAAGCATCTGGAATTGATGAGGTTTCGGGGGATATGCTAAAGACAATGGGTTGGGATATAGTACCATATCTGAAGTACTTGTCTGATTACTGTTTGCATGAAGGAACTTTACCAAATGAATGGAGAGTTGCTATAGTAGCCCCTGTATATAAAGGAAAGGGTGATAGATATAAAGCTGAAAATCACAGGCCAGTTAGTTTGACATACATTGCATGTAAGCTCTGGGAAAACATCCTTTCTGATTATATAAAACATGTTTGCGAAATTAATAACTGGTTTGATAGAAGGCAGTTTGGGTTTAGGAAAGGTTATTCCACTGAAGCCCAACTTGTAGGATTCCAGTAAGATATAGCAGATATCCTGGGTTTAGGATGTCAAATGGACTGTATCGCGATTGACATGTCTAAGGCATTTGATAGGGTAGATCATGGGAGAATACTGGCAAAAATGAGTGCAATTGGACTCGACAAAAAGTTACTGAATAATTGGCTCTGTTTCTAGAAAATATAACTCAGAGAATTAGAGTAGGTGAAGCTTTATCTGTCCCTGTATTAATTAAGAGGGAAATTCTTCAAGGCAGTATTATTGGACCTTTATGTTTTCTTATATACAAGGTGAAGCGAGCACTCGGCCGTCACAGTGCGACTCCTCACATACCAATAATAAAGAAATGTCTGTCACAAAGTTGGTCCTGCGAGTATATCAGACAGAAAAAGGACGTTGAAGAGTGGCAATTTAGCAACACTGTAACCACATGTACGGTAAGTATCTCTGTCAGCAAATATTGTCCGTTCAGTACAGTTGGTGCAGTGGATATAGTTTTGGGTTAGCATGCAGGAGTTCGAGGGTTCGATCATGGTTTGAGGCGTATTTTTTATTTGCTAATTTCCATCGGACATTGCATACCGTAATACAGTAAGACACCGTACCTTAGGTCACATGTATCCTACATTTACAACATTTTGTAACGCTGAACACAACAAATACTTTGCTAGGCCTACTGGTAACGTAAGGCCCTAAAGAAATGTAATGGACCTGAACGAGGCAAGAACAATAGTTGGTACTAATCTATGACACCACTGGAGGAGGGTACAAAGAAAACAGGTTTCGCATCTAGAATTGAAGTGGTGCGAATTAATTCACGCCCACGACGTGGAAAGTGCGTCTTTCAAAGCTGACCAATGAAAAACGATTTTTCGTCCATTTCTAGGTTCATAGTATGTAAGTGAAAATGGTGTCTAGAGGTGCAAATGGTGTCTAGAGGACCCGCTGCAATCGCTGTTGACGATTAAGATGCCAGATACCATACCACCTGAACTATATTTACGTAAAAAGTATACGCTTCAACCCAGGACCGACCCCTCGACCTCCTGCATGCTAACCCAAAACTTTATCCACTGCACCAACTGTGCAGCACGAATAATATGTGCTGACAGAGGTAGTTACCCTACATGTGGTTACAGTGTTGCCAAATTTCCACTCTTCAACGTCCTTTTTCTGCCTGATATACTCGCAGGACCAACTTTTGCGAGAGACATTTTTTTATTACTGGCATGTGAGGAGTCGCGCTGCGACCTCCGAGAGCGCGAATTTCGCTTCACCCTGTATATCATTGATATGTGTAAAGAAGTGGAATCAGAGATAAGGCTTTTTGCAGATAATGTTATTCTGTACAGAGTAATAAATAATTTACAAGTTTGTGAGCAACTACAAAATGACCTCGATAATGCTGTGAGATGGACAGCAGGCAATGGTTTGATGATAAACGGGGATAAAAGTCAGGTTGTGAGTTTCACACATAGGAAAAGTCCTCTCAATTTTAATTACTACGTTTATGGGGTGTACGTTCCTTTTGGGGATCATTGTAAATACCTAGGTATTAATATAAGGAAAGGTCTCCATTGGGGTAATCACACAAATAAGATTGTAAATAAAGGGTACAGATCTCTGCACATGGTTATCAGAGTATTTAGGGGTTGTGGTAAGGATGTAAAGGAGAGAGCATATTTGTCTCTGGTGTGACCCCAACTAGAGTATGGTTCCAGTGTATGGGACCCTCACCAGGATTACTTGATTCAGGAACTGGAAAAAATCCAAAGAAAAGCAGCTCGATTTCTTCTGAGCGATTTCCGACAAAAGAGTAGCGTAGCAAAAATTTTGCAAAGTTTGGGCTGGGGTGACTTGGGCGAAAGGAGACGAGCTGCTCGACTAAGTGGTATGTTCCGAGCTGTCAGTGGAGAGATGGCGTGGGAGGACGTCAGTAGACGAATAAGTTTGAGTGGTGTCTTTAAAAGTAGGAAAGATCAAAATGTGAAGATAAGATTGGAATTCAGGAGGAGAAATTGGGAAAAATATTCGTTTAATGGAAGGGGAATTAGGGATTGGAATAACTTATCAAGGGAGATGTTCAATAAATTTCCAATTTCTTTGCAATCATTTAAGAAATGGCTAGGAAAACAACAGATAGGGAGTCTGCCACCTGGGTGACTGCCCTAAATGCAGATCAGTAGTGTTTGAATTGAACTAGTATATGAAAGACCCTTACTGTTCTGAAAGATTATGTTTTGAGTGTGGTATTTGTGGATATCAGATGTTCTCATTTAAATTAATTTATAAGGTCATCTGTAGTAAGGGCAGTATATCAGATTAAAATAAAGATTACCTGAGTGGACATATTAACCGGCCCCACGGTCTAGGGGTAGTGAGCCGGATTCTTACCCGGAAGCCCAGGATTCCATTCCCGGCGAGGTCAAGGATTTTTACATGGAACTTAGGGCTGGCTCTAGGTCCAAATACCCTACGTGAGAACAATTACTGAAGAACTATCTGACGGTGAGATTTCGGCACCGGTATAGAATAACTTGAGGATTCGTCATGCTGACCCCGCTTCACCTCTTAATCTGCGGGCCGTTGGGCTGGGCAGTGGTGACTTGGTAGGCCAAGGTACATAAAGGATATAGTGCCATGGGGTTCATTCATTCGAATAGGCATAGTTGGAGCCCCACATAAATTTTGTTTACAGATTTCTTGAAGTTATTTCTGGTGACAGTTATATGTGTACTCTGTATAGCCTCTTTATACCCCACTGTCTGCAAATCTTGTGCTTCTGTTTTACTTTCTACAGCCTTGAAAACTTTGCTGTCAACGCGAAAGGGATTATTTTAACGAGGTCTTGAAGAGCAGTGTATACATAGCTAAGAGTTTGATGGTAGGTGGGCTGGATAGGCATTAAAGGATAATCCTTTAGCGAACGGACAGTATGCATAATCAACTAAATAAATTAGCCTACAAGGATCATCGAAGGATAGCTGCGACAAACAAAGTAACAATTGCTTGGACTGTAACACGTTTATATATACAATACAGTATATACATGCACACATCAACTACTCCTTTGAAAGTGAGGTCGTTCTCTGCGACTTTTTACGGCGTTGGCGTATGCGTATATTAATGATTTCCTGTGTAATATTTACGGTCTGAGCGAGTAGGGTACGCAGTACACATTATGTAGCCATAAACTCGCATTCCAGAGGTAATAGTTTCGAACCCCACTGTCGGCAGCCCTGAAGATGGTTTTCCGTGGTTTCCCATTTTCACACCAGGAAAATGCTGGGGCTGTACATTAATGAAGGCCACGGCCGCTTCCTTCCCACTCCCAGCCCTTCCCTGTCCCACTGTCGCTATAAGACCTATCTGTGTCTGTGCGACGTAAAGCAACTAGCAAAAAAAAGGACAGATTCCAAAAATACGAAGGTGAATTTATAAATAAGATATCTGATTCATAAATCCTACATAGAGATATTTAATTTTACACAGTTACCACACTTGTCTAGGAATTTACTTCAGTGCTTCAGTGCAGGTCTTTAACAGAGTGTCTATCTCAGCACAGAGAAGTTAATTACATCCAGACGTATCAACTCACCGAATCCATTGCTAGTTTTAGAAGTCTTTAACCGAGATGCTTCTTCACTAATCCACTTTGTCACTTTAACGATATCACATGTAAGATCGATGGTTTATAGACAGCACGTGTAGTAGGAAGGTAAACATTGAAAAAAGTACCCAGTTCCACCACTATTGCATTGTGATGTTTATAAGTGGGCTCCACGTCAGAACCAGATGCTCCAGTATATTCCAGTGGTAGTGCAGCAGCAACTCATGTTTGCAGCTGGATAAGTGTGGCCTAGTGCTGTCGTGCAGTAATACATTGCCACTCCTCTGAAGGTCAAGTCATTTTATGCCATTTTGAGGGGTCGATATGTGCGTTAGACGAAGAAACAGATGATACCTTCAACTGAATGCTTACCGTCTTTCAACTGAAGAAGGGACAGTGAAGCTCATAAGAGGTAGGCCTTCAGTAGAATGGCTCTCAGAGGAAGCGATGATGGACCTAACCTGGTTTGGTTGGAAACTGCAATGACACAGGGAATTATACCCACATGACAGGTCTTATTGTCTTATTTATTGAGTTAGCCTCGTACCTTCCAAGTACAACAAACCATTAAGTTCATTAACATCTGGTCGTAAAGCATTATATTTATTTTCACTGTCCTTTCCAAGGTTATATGGGGACAGCAGAGCTCCAAGGATCAGCTTAAGATTTTGTGAATGGTTTAAAGTCTGACGCCCATCCTGCCGCCGGACGCTTATCCTGTTATAAATCGCATCCGAAGTCGCTGGGATTCAAACCCAGATTACAGGGATAGGAAGTCCAGTGGCTAGACCATCGCACCTGCACTCCCCTCCCTTTTCTTTCCCCTCTTCTATACTGTATAGGCTATGTTTTCTCTACACAACGTCACACCTGGTGCTTATTTATTTATTTATTTATTTATTTATTTATTTATTTATTTATTTATTTATTTATTTATTTATTTATTTATTTATTTATTTATTTATTTATTTATTTATTTATTTATTTATTTATTTGTCGTTTGGAAATCTACAGCTTTGGGGTGCTAAGGGACAGATTTTTCTTTTACTACTGAGTATGAAATAACTCGAATGAAGTAGAATTACGTAAAAAGGAATTACAATATAACAATACACTAAAACAAAACCGAAAGAATTGTAGTACAAAATATACTATGTGTGAGGAGATCACGGAACCCTGATTGAGGCCAGGCACACTCTTCGTGGTATCTGTCCGAACTGCAAGAGACATTCTTCTACCACAATGATATTAGAATAGATTAATCTTCCATTTTCCTCTGACAGCCCAGGGGATAAATACTGTACTTTTTGTGGAAAGTGATTAGTCACCGGATGGTGCCAGCTCAGCATAACAATTCATTCTCTCGCTCGATTTAAGCTCCTTTCATATTTTTGTCCAAGTTCACATTCTCAACTTACATTCTTCACCGACGTCGACAGTGTTAGATTTGCGAAGAGTAAGGTGTCTTTCCCATCCTTCATCTGATGTTCACATTCTTCAAGATAAGTGTTTCTCTACCACCGTCAACTGGTATTGTGAGGGGATCTGGGATGACAATGTAATTTGCTTGCTTTTTAACGTAATTTACAAGTAATTTTCTTGTATGTACTCGTATGTCTACCCCTTAAACCCGTTTCCTGATAAGGGGTCGAGGATAATGTGAGATGAAATTATATGATACGTTTTTACGCCCGGATGCCCTTCCTGTTGCCAACCTCAGTTGAGGAGCTACTGAAGATGGAATGAATGACGGTGAATGAAATTGGGTATGGAGGTGGAAAGAACCAGCTGCGGCTTATAAATAGGAATTGCCCGACATCTGCCTGGAAGTGAAAATGGGAAACCATAGAGAACCACTCCCAGGATAGCGGAGGATGGGGCTGGAACACACCCGTCTCCCGAATGCAGAGCTTTACAAGTAATTGTATATATGTTGGGTATTCAGCCCGAAGGCTAATTTGATCCTCTACAGCTCCACCAACAGCTGTCATAGATAGCCTACGTGTCACTGAAGAGGCATACTAGGGAAATGAGGAGTGAGGTAGTTTCCCGTTGCTTTCCCCACTGAGCCAGAAATTGCTATTACATATCAGTTCTTTGCAAGGAGCTATCAAAATCGGTACAGATTCGAAATAATTGTCCACAGAAATCCCCGGGTGCCGATTTCCATGCAGCTGAGAAGAACACTTCTATTTTCCCCCGTTTTTTAACTTCTTCAGACCACTGTGTATTGGCCTGAACTTAAAATTTAAATTTACGTAAGTATAGCACTTTTTCCTTTAGAGTCAATTTTGAAGACTATTATTGCCTATGCTGGTGAGCAGTTGTAAGATTTGTGGTGCCTTTCTTCGTACCTACATTGCAGTTTTGTAGTGCCTGACGTCCGGTCTCTTTTTTTCTGTTTTTTTTTTTTGTTTTGTTTTGTTTTGCAAGTTGCTTTACGTCGCACCGACACAGTTACTTCCTATGGCGACGATGGGACAGGAAATGGCTGGAAGTGGGAAGGAAGCGGCCGTAGCCTTATTTAAGGTACAGCCCCAGCATTTGCCTGGTGTAAAAACTACAGAAAACCATATTCAGGGCTGCCGACAGTGGGGCTCGAACCCACTATCTCCCGAATGCTGGATACTGGCCGCACTTAATCAACTGCAGCTATAGAGCTCGGTGCGTCCGGTCTCTAGTCGTAACCATTTATACAGGGTGGTCGGAAACAACGAGAACCGGGAATACGAGCGCTAGAGTGTTGGTCATACGGGTATGTAATTTGGAAAAGTTATGTCCATACCTCGCGCCGTTGTTATTTTATCAGCTGCTGAATTTAGCCAATTAGATCGCTTCGCGTGCGACTACAGATGGGCTTTGCGAGGCGGTGTTGCTAAATCTACGCGTGGCTTACGACCGGCTTGAGTGCACCAATAGAGTACATACATTCTCTAGTGAGGGACTTGAACAAGGACCTCCCTGGTGATAGCCTCGGTCCACGCTACGGTGACATTGGCTGAAACACAGGGTGTGTTAGTGTTTGATGCTCATTTCTCGGCGTGGCTCTCAAGCCGGACCAAACCATGTGCAGATTTAGCAACACCCCCTCGTACAGAACATTTCAGTTCGCCCGCGAAGCGATCCGATTGGCTAACTTCAACAGCTGACAAAATATCAACGGCGCGATATATCGAAGTATTATTTTTAAATTACTTATCATCATGACCAACGCTTTAACGCTCATATACTCCGTTCACGTTGTTTCCGTCAGCACCCTGATAACTAGAGCCAGGATATTTCGGCAGTAATTGGTTGGAATGCAAACCAATTTGACCAGTAGATTGTGTCGTCTAGCGTGCTCTTCCATGCTGTAGAAAGAGTAACATAACATCTAGGGGTTCTAATAGGGTGGGTCCCTAATATTTATGCAAATCTCACAGCTGTACTGTTGTCAGAGCTAGGATATGCTTGTTACTCGCTTCATTAAGTTGCTTTCTTTCTTTTTTGCTAGTTGCTTTACGTCGCACCTACACATATAGGTTTTATGGCGACGATGGGATAGGGAAGGGCTGGGAGTTGGAAGGAAGTGGCCGTGGCCTTAATTAAGGTACCACGGAAAACCATTTTCAGGGCTGCCGAAGGTGGGGTTCGAACCTACTATCTCCTGAATACTAGATACTGGCCGCACTTTCATTAAGTTTAAACATCCGGACTCTACATATAGCCATTGCATCCTGACACGATTCTGGCATCAATTATAGTCAGGCTCGTCCTGGTGGAAGTATAGCATAAGTTTCTTGTTTAATGAAGCACCGCGGAGTGAAGAATTTCATACTTCACAATAACTGAATGTTTATGCAAGGAAGCAGATATCACCTGTGCTTCCCCCTCCTGAATGACCTAGTTTAGCGTACAGTGAAATCGTCGAGAGGAGAATGAGTATTTCCATCGTTAATACACACATGGTAAGATTCAGGGTGATGCACTTCTAGACTCAATGAGAAATTATTTGTTGTTTGCTCACACAATTTCTCAATGCGAATTTATTAGACAGATCACATGTGATGTGCTAAGGCCCAGTAGAGCAGTGTCCTACAGTCAGGAAAATCGTACATTATATAGCAACATACCTCGTGGCGAACACGTCCTTATCGCAATAATGATGCCCTGATTCGTTTCTTGACTATTTTTATGTTGTTATGCAAGCTGATAACTAAGATACAAATTGCAAATTGTGAATCTCAAAATTTGCTGTTTTCCATCTACTCGAGAAGAACATCTTAACTTCGTTCTTGCGTGGGTTGAGACAATTAAGGGTTAATAAACTTAATGATAAGAGTAATTTGTCGTAAAACAGTATTTACTTAACATAGCAATTTTTTGCAACTAAAATGAGACGTGATGTATCTAAGACATCGATTGCGGTCAATCTTGGTAGGATTATTTAGCAATTAAGACATCAGGACATCTCTACTCACCTGCCGTTGTTGCATATACTATCAACAGCATGGCAAAAGGAGAACTCTGAACAGGAATATGGCAGTTCCCTCGTTTAGGCTAATTAAATATTGTGTTAATAGTACGCACGTATATATACGCGTATATGTAGGTCACAAAGATTCCATACAACAAACTATTTTTTTTGCTAAGGGCTTTACGTCGCACAGACACAGATAGGTCTTATGGCGACGATGGGATAGGAAAGGCCTAGGAGTTGGAAGGAAGCGGCCGTGGCCTTAATTAAGTTCCAGCCCCAGCATTTGCCTGGTGTGAAAATGGGAAACCACGGAAAACCATTTTCAGGGCTGCCGATAGTGGGATTCGAACCTACTATCTCCCGGATGCAAGCTCACAGCCGCGCGCCTCTACGCGCACGGCCAACTCGCCCGGTACAAACTATTTTAGCTTCCATTATAAATGATACAGAAATATTAAACCCCTGATAATTTGATATACTGTATTCACATACTGTATGTGTTAGTAAAATAGGTTCGCAGAGCATAAAATTGTGCTTGGGTTGACAAAATCTCATCTTTCTGTTTTATCAAGTCTCTCTGCTTTATATAACTTTAAAATTGAACTAACGATATATTTCTCCAATGTATACGCAAGGTCTACATCATCATCATTAGCAGCAGCAGCTGACTGTTCAAAGCCGCTTTTATTCTTCAGCGGTTTGTTATAACACTACCTCTGATTTTGGAGATATTTCATCATCCACCGAGATTTTATATACACTGACTGACAGAGCAAATGCAACACCAAGAAGGAGTGGTCAGAACTTTATGCCAATTGCAGGGTAGACTGACGTCACTGAGGTATGCTCATGATGTGAAATGCGCCGCTGTGCTGCGCACTTAGCGAACGATAAATGGGACACGGCGTTGGCGAATGGCCCACTTCGTACCGTGATTTCTCAGCCGACAGTCATTGTAGAACGTGTTGTCGTGTGCCACAGGACACGTGTATAGCTAAGGATGCCAGGCCGCCGTCAACGGAGGCATTTCCAGCAGACAGACGACTTTACGAGGGGTATGGTGATCGGGCTGAGAAGGGCAGGTTGGTCGCTTCGTCAAATCGCAGCCGATACCCATAGGGATGTGTCCACGGTGCAGCGCCTGTGGCGAAGATGGTTGGCGCAGGGACATGTGGCACGTGCGAGGGGTCGAGGCGCAGCCCGAGTGACGTCAGCACGCGAGGATCGGCGCATCCGCCGCCAAGCGGTGGCAGCCCCGCACGCCACGTCAACCGCCATTCTTCAGCATGTGCAAGACACCCTGGCTGTTCCAATATCGACCAGAACAATTTCCCGTCGATTGGTTGAAGGAGGCCTGCACCCCCGGCGTCCGCTCAGAAGACTACCATTGACTCCACAGCATAGACGTGCACGCCTGGCATGGTGCCGGGCTAGAGCGACTTGGATGAGGGAATGGCGGAACGTCGTGTTCTCCGATGAGTCACGCTTCTGTTCTGTCAGTGATAGTCACCGCAGACGAGTGTGGCGTCGGCGTGGAGAGAGGTCAAATCCGGCAGTAACTGTGGAGCGCCCTACCGCTAGACAACGCGGCATCATGGTTTGGGGCGCTATTGCGTATGATTCCACGTCACCTCTAGTGCGTATTCAAGGCACGTTAAATGCCCACCGCTACGTGCAGCATGTGCTGCGGCCGGTGGCACTCCCGTACCTTCAGGGGCTGCCCAATGCTCTGTTTCAGCAGGATAATGCCCGCCCACACACTGCTCGCATCTCCCAACAGGCTCTACGAGGTGTACAGATGCTTCCGTGGCCAGCGTACTCTCCGGATCTCTCACCAATCGAACACATGTGGGATCTCATTGGACGCCGTTTGCAAACTCTGCCCCAGCCTCGTACGGACGACCAACTGTGGCAAATGGTTAACAGAGAATGGAGAACCATCCCTCAGGACACCATCCGCACTCTTACTGACTCTGTACCTCGACGTGTTTCTGCGTGCATCGCCGCTCGCGGTGGTCCTACATCCTACTGAGTCGATGCCGTGCGCATTGTGTAACCTGCATATCGGTTTGAAATAAACATCAATTATTCGTCCGTGCCGTCTCTGTTTTTTCCCCAACTTTCATCCCTTTCGAACCACTCCTTCTTGGTGTTGCATTTGCTCTGTCAGTCAGTGTATATCTGCCTGATCCAACTCGAACAGTTCTTTGTTAGATAGAATTTAGTGAATGGAAAGAATCCATTCCACATCTGCTGAATAAAGTTTCATATTCCATTAAAATTATAGATTCTCTCACAATATATTTAATAGGCCTAATAACCTAGGATTTTAAAATACCCGTACGTTAAGGGGAACAGTACTTTACGTAATATTATAAATATGAACCTCCGTGGCTCAGGCGGTAGCGTGCCTGCCTCTCACCGCTGGGTTCCGTGTTTCAAATCCCGGTCACTCCATTTGAGATTTATGTTGCATGAAGCGGAGGCGGGAAAGGTTTTTCTCTGGGTATTCCAGTTTTCCCTGCCATATTTCATTCCAGCCACACTCTCCAATATCATTTCATTTCAACTTTCTTTCATTAATCATTGTACCAGAGGAGTGCGACAGGCTTCGGCAGCCAGCACAGTTCCTATCCTTGCCGCTAGATGGGGGCTTCATTCATTCTATTCCTGACCCGGTCGAATGACTGGAAACAGGCTGTCGATTTTCAATATTATAAATATATTTTTCTTTCAGGTGGTTATCAGTTTATTCGTCATTTCATGTATTTGATTTCATTTCACTTTCATACCAGTTTGGCTCCCTAGATGAACGGTTAGCATTGTGGCCTACGGTTCAGGAGATCCAACGTTTGATTCCCAACGGACTGATGATTTCGGCTGTGTTTGGTTAATTCGTATTGCCCGTGGACTGGGGTTGGTTTCAGTATACACATATCCGTACAAACAGACGGTAACAATCGGCACAGAAACACGCAATAATGAATACATCCCGCCACAATGGGAAGGTATCCCGCCGTAAAACATCGCCAAGTTCTCATATACGACGCAGTTGAGACTCGCGAGCACTATGTGCTGTCTTCTGGTATGGGCTAGATGAATTTCATTTTCTCTTTCTTTCTGTCTCAGTCTCGTCCTTAATGAGGTGATTAGCCAAGTTGGGATTAATGGGGGTTAGAATCCCCCATGAAATTTTTACAAAGGGAAATAAACAGAAACTGACAATAAACAAGTGAATGTCAACTCGGTAGGTTAGTTCTTTTGAACATTCACAGATACATACTTGTAAAACCAATAAATCGCTTGAATGTATTTTCTAAGAATTCTCGAAAGTTGGATTTTAGATTTTAGACAGACGAAACTTGTAGAATAACTGAGATCGAATCCCGTTTTGAATGCATTGATCTCTTAGGTTTGCGAATGATAACACTATGCAACATGGAAAAAACTTTTTTCACAAAACTAGGTGTACTTTATGTATTTCTGCCCACTAAATTAAAAAATGACACTGAAAATATCGTATCATCCACAGTTTTGGCATAAAACTTATACTTTGTTAATAATGATATCACACATTGAATTAGTATATATATATATATACTGGTATCGTCGTTCCATGTCCTTTATATCCTGATGAAACCTTTCACCCTGTTCCTCACTTATAGCACCCAGGTTTGGAGGGAAAAAGTCAAGGTGAAAATGTAAAAAGTGTAACTTCAAACTCATTGAGCATCCCAGCTTTTTCAAATTCGTCAGCACGTTCTCCACTATGTCGACATACTCTGGGCTGCGATTGTTTCCCAGGAGGTTCTGAACCACACACTTAAAGGCAGTCCAGGCTTCTCGCTCCACGGCATTCATTGAATTAAGGAAATCTTCATCTAGTATTACTTTCCGAATATCGGAACCATTGAACACACCCTCCTTCAGCTTAGCTTCCGACAGGTGGGGGAACTTGTTACAAAGATATTTGAAACAGTTGTCACACGTAGGTTATGTTTTGGCAAACTGCTTCATTATGCCCAGTTTGAGGTGCAGAGGTGACATGAGTATTCTGTCTCTTTCCACTAGAGGGTCACACTTGGTATTTTTGTCCCCTGGAACCAATTCCAACCTTCGAGGCCACTGCATTTGCTCCCAATGTTTGTCACGAGCACGACTGTCCCATTCGCAGATGAAACAAGGAAACTTGGTATATCCGGTCTGTGAACAGATGTTTTCGTATGTTTCCTTCAGGTGCACAGAATGGCCGATAGGTATTGAGGCATTCATGTTACCATTGTGCAGCAGAACTGCCTTCAGGATTCTTTTAGATGAATCAATGAACAGTTTCCAGTCACCGAGTCCGTACGGAATGTTGAACTGACCCATAAAATCTTCTACATCACTGCAGTACACTAACACGTCATATCGAGAAAAATATTGCGTGAATATCAAGTCCCTTTTTCTATAAAACGTAACGGACGTTCCGGGTGCTAAGAAATGTCTTTCACACAGTTTTGACCCCCGGAGCTCTGCTTTATCCTTTGACAGTCACAGATCACGGACTAAATCGTTTAGATCTGGCTGAGTGAACAGAAGAGGGGCCTTATCTGTGCCCACTTCAAAGTCAGTATCACCCCTCTTCTGCACGGCATCCATGTCATCACTGGCATCCGTATCTAATGTCCGTGGAGGCTGTGGTGTAGGTAAATCCGGGCCATGTAGAATAGGACGAATAGCTGAGCGAATGCTGTTCGGATACTCGATGGTATTCTTGTTTTTCTTGTTGAAACCAGTTACCTTACAAGAGCAGAAGTAGCAGTCGCCGGTATGATCCTGTTGCTCTCGCCAGACCATAGGGATGCAAATCGTAATGAGTTCTTCTTTCCTGCCACCCACCGTTGTAAATCTTCTACACACACAATGCACACGACCTGTGGAGCCCATGATTTACCGATGTCGCCGAGTTTCACTCTGAAATAGGCATGGTGGACCTTTTTCACGAAAGTAGTAATGTTTCTTCGGTCCTTTTTCATCACAAGTTCACCACATATATAACAAAAACTGTTAGGAGTGTTTACACTACCTCGGGTTGACATTCTGCCCAAAGACTAACACGTACTTCCTTCCACAAACACAAGACAGTGACGGGAAGGCAGCGTCATTTGCAACGTGACAGTTCGCTACGTGCCACTAGGAGCGCAAGTGTTGAACAGTTGAAAGCGATGTACCGCTTCTGAGCTTCAAATGATGTTTTCATGTCTATGACAATCTATATAAATAAAATTGTAGGGGGTCCGCTGTTTGTTTGTCTGTTTGTCTATCTGTTTGTCTGTTCCACCATCACGTCGAAACGGCTAGATAGATCTCAACCAAACTTCATATTTAGAATATACTCATCCCGGGGAAGGTTTCGATATGCATATCATTTTAAAATATTTGAATACACGGGGGGTTTATAGGAAAACCAGAATGGTTTTTCCACCATCACGTCGAAACGGCTGGAGAGATCTCAACCAAACTTAATATTTAGAGTATACTTATCCCGGGGAAGGTTCCGACATGCATATCATTTTAAAATATTTGAATACACGGGGGGTTTATGCGAAAACCAGAATGGTTTTTCCACCATCACTTCGAAACGGCTGGATAGATCTCAACCAAACTTCATATTTAGAGTATACTCATCCCGGGCAAGGTTTCGATATGCATATTATTTTAAAATCTTTGAATAGACGGGGGTTTATAGGAAAACCAGAATGGTTTTCCTCCATTTTCTCTTATACTATTGATTATCTGTAAACTTCGTTTACAGTACGTGAAACGTCTCTTCATTGTAAACAACTTTCGTTATGTTCATAATTTACCTTACTCTTCACATGACGGAGAAATTTACACTTTTCCGCTGGTATCATGCTCTGCATTGAGTGACCGACAGACCGACAACGAACCTACATGTTACCATGGCAACGTCTCTGACTGCATGCCAGCAGGGAAGTAACGTATTGACATTTTCCTCATTATGCTTTTACATTCGTGGTTGTTCCTTGGGTAGAAGGCAAGAGAGGCGTCAATCGGCCTATCCGAGGGATATTGGCGGAATATCGTTGGATGTTATAACCGCCCTCGGATAGATTAAGTAATAACACCATCGGTCATCTTATTATTTGTTTACCTAGGAATCAGTGGACCTAAATTTCTCCTCTGTTACCGCTTTATTATATCTATAACTCACACTAGCATAATTTATTGAGGGGCATTTGATTTTCCAATACATTTACTTGGCATTTACATATTTGTCGTTATCCGGCTGTCCTCAGTTATAATCCATTTTCCATTACTTTCAACTTTCTTAACTGTATAATTTTCTTCCTTAATTACGCTGTATGTACGCGAGTGCTACAAACTACTGGATGTATTTCCACCAAGACTCATATTTAGAATATACACCTGTCCTTGATAGGTTTTAGGGCAAATATTGTTTCTAAATCCCTGAACTGACTGGAGGTTTATACGAAACCGAAACAGTGATTTTGCACTTCCACAAAATATACACAACCAAAGTTAATTTAAATCTACCTGCCTTGGTAGAAATTAATTTCTAAACCTTTTTTCTCATGTCCATCATTTCGATACGAGGATTAATAAGGGAGATATCATTAACGGACCGTTTTTCTGTACAAATCCCATCGGACTTAACTCACGAGCGGGTGCGTGTAAAGCGTATTCCTTACAACTTGAAAACTACTGAAGACATTCGAACCAAAATTTATATTTAGCATCCACCTGTCCAAAGGTAGGTTTTAAATGTAAATAAGGTTTCATGTTCCGGGATGGACTGGCGGTCTATAGGGAACCGAAATGGTGATTTTACTCTTCCACAATATATACAGAACAAGACCAACCTGACTGGAAATCGACCAAACGTGATGGAATTCCACCTCTAAACGTTTTTTCATGTGCATTTTTTCGTCAGGAGGATTAATAAGGGAGATATCATGAATGGTCAGTTTTGCAGGTTATGTCCAGCGGACATAGCCCAAAAGGTGTTTTACATGGAGCAGATTCCTTATCTATATAAATCAAATCGTAACGACTGTGTACCTCTACACTGACTATTTTGGCGAAATTTTTGTACAGCTTTCCGTTTAAGGGGTAATAATGACCATCTCCATAATTTTTGGTTTAGTTTCCAGAAAGTCCTAATTTTTACCCGCCTCGCTCAAAATCCAGATTGCGGCATAATTTGCCAGAAGAAAAAGAAGATAATTGAAATTTGACAAAATTATACGTTTTAGCCTGTAACGAACTGTAAACATCCAAGATCATTAAATTTTTCACTTTTTATCCCCGAAGAATATCGAAATATGCAGGCAATTTTTATAATGGTGCTGACCTTCGGAAATTCCTATCACATAACAGATTGCACAATCTCCGTTCAATTTGGAATGATCTACAACCTTGGTCTTATGACTTTTTGCCGTATCTGTATACATTTTACGTTTGATTTTTCTCTATTAATCGATGTTAAGACAATTTGGAATTTTCACAGCATAATTCATACTTTCGATTACTCATATGAAATACAGAATCATCAAACTCTTCACGAAAATTGGCCCACCCAGTAGCCATATGTGAGCCAAATGCTATGTATGTAGCTGTCACATAATTATCCGAAAAGTAATGTAATGTGAGATAATCTTACAAAAACGTTACCCTGTTCCACGTTTCTAACTCAATCTGACCCAAGAATAGATGACATATCATAGGACCAGCCATTTAGGCCACTAAATCCGGCGTGTCTTATGGTATAATCCTTTGTCGATATGACGTACGTTTAGTAGCAGTTAATCTGTAAATGAAGGTCTTCAATATTGTAAACACGCATATACTTTCGTATGTCGATCTATATATATTCACTGATGTCGATTTGTAGCGATCGAGAAAGGGTGGGTCTGCTATTGTAATCAGTACTCCCCACACGCACTTTGACTCGCGGTATGAAAGGGTTCCTTCTCCAACTCCTGTGTAACTGTCATTAGTAAGGAAGGCCTACAATAGTAATGAATAGTTCCCTTCACGATTTGACTTGCAGAAGGCAAGTGAGCATGCAGTTTTGTTTATAACTTCCCTACCCGATTGTGTTTGGCAGTAGGCAAGGGTGCCCGCCATTATAAAGAAATGTCCTCATCTAAAATGTGACTGGCATTAGGCATAGTGGCCCGCTATTTTGATGGAAACTCACCAGCTTGGTGTGACTGCCAGTAAGGTACCTGGAAGTAGGAAAATGGACCTGGCATTATAATGATAACTGCACAACTCAACTTCGAGTGATAGTAGGGTAATTGCCTGCCATTATAATAAAAACTCCTCAACTGTAATATGTCTGGAAGTAGGAAAGGGGGCTGCCATTTTAACGATGCTCCCCAAATCGATTCTGTCCGCGTAGTAGGCAATGGGGCCTGCAATTATAATGTAAACTTCCCAACTCGATTGTGAATGGCAGTAGACAAGTGAGCCTGCCGTTATATCACAAATACATAACAAACTTTTTACATTGGAAACAACGTACGGGGACCTCCCCATGCTCTTTCTCGGATAACGCTAAGAGACATGCAATTTTAAAACAATCTTATTTACTGCATGTACACTATTTACGTCGATATTCGAATACAATGTAGAATACCGTAGCGAAGCACGGGTACATTCGCTAGTAAACACTAAAACCCCATATGAAGTTCAGAATCTATATAAATAAAATTGTAGGGGGTCCGCTGTCTGTAATTTCTTTTGTTTTGCCAATTTTTCAGATATTTATCCGTTTTAGTTCAACTCAAGACCGAATCGGTGGTTTTTACTTTTCGTGTCTGTCTGTTTGTCTGTCTGTTTGTCTGTCTGTTTGTCTGTTCCACCATTACGTCGAAACGGCTGGATAGATCTCAACCAAACTTCATATTTAGAGTATACTCATCCCGGGGAAGGTTTCGATATGCATATCATTTTAAAATCTTTGAATACTCGGGGGTTTTATAGGAAAACCAGATTGTTTTTCCACCATCACGTCGAAACGGCTGGATAGATCACAACCAAACTTCATATTTAGAGTATACTCATCCCGGGGAAGGTTTCGATATGCATATCATTTTAAAATCTTTGAATAGACGGGGGGTTTATAGGAAACCCTGAATGGTTTTTCCACCATCACGTCGAAACGGCTGGATAGATCTCAACCGGTCTTCATATTTAGAGTATACTCATCCCGGGGAAGGTTTCGATATGCATATTATTTTAAAATCTTTGAATAGACTGGGGGTTTATACGAAAACCAGAATGGTTTTTCCACCATCACTTCGAAACGGCTGGATAGATCTCAACCAAACTTCATATTTAGAGTATACTCATCCCGGGCAAGGTTTCGATATGCATATCATTCTCAAATCTTTGAATAGACGGGGGTTTATAGGAAAACCAGAATGGTTTTCCTCCATTTTCTCTTATAATATTGATTTTCTGTAAACTTCGTTTACCGTACGTGAAACGTCTCTTCATTATAAACAACTTTCGTTATGTTCATAACTTACCTTATTCTTCACATGACGGAGAAATTTACAATTATCCGCTGGTATCATACTCTGCATTGAGTGACCGACAGACCGACAACGAACCTACAGGTTACCATGGCAACGTCTCTGACTGCATGTCAGCAGGGGAGTAACGTATTGCCATTTTCCTCATCATGCTTTTAAATTCGTGGTTGTTCCTTGGGTAGAAGGCAAGAGAGGCGTCAATCGGCCTATCTGCTGGATATTGGCCGAATATCGTTGGATGTTATAACTGCCCTCGAATAATAACACCATTAGTCATCTTCTTATTATTTGTTTACCTAAGAATCACTGGACCTAAATTTCTCCTCTGTTACCGCTTTATTATATCCATAACTCACAATAGCATTATTTATTGAGAGGCATTTGATTTTCCAATACATACACTTGGCATTTACATACTTGTCGTTATCCGGGTGTCCTCAGTTATAATCCATTTTCTATTACTTTCAACTTTCTTAACTGTATTATTTTCTTCCTTAATTACGCCGTATGTACGCGAGTGCTACAAACTACTGGATGTATTTCCACCAAGACTCATATTTAGAATATACACCTGTCCTTGATAGGTTTTAGGGCAAATATTGTTTCTAAATCCATGAACTGACTGGGGGTTTATACGAAACCGAAACAGTGATTTTGCACTTCCACAAAATATACACAACTAAACTTAAATGAAATCTACCTACCTTGGTAGAAATTAATTTCTAAACTTTTTTTCTCATGTGCATCATTTCGATACGAGGATTAATAAGGGAGACTTAACTCACGAGCGGTTGCGTGTAAAGCGTATTCCTTACAACTCGAAAACTACTGATGATATTTGCACCAACATTTATATTTAGGATCCACCTGTCCAAAGGTAGGTTTTAAACGTAAATAACATTTCATGTTCCGGAATGGACTGGCGGTTCATAGGGAACCGAAATGGTGATTTTACTCTTCCACAATATATACAGAACAAGACCAACCTGACTGGAAATCGACCAAACGTGATGGAATTCCACCTCTAAACCTTTTTTTTTTTTCATGTGCATTTTTTCGTCAGGAGGATTAATAAGGAAGATATCATGAATGGTCACTTTTGCAGGTTAAGTCCAGCGGACATAGCCCTAAAGGTGTTTTACATGGAGCAGATTCCTTATCTATATAAATCAAATCGTAACGACTGTGTGCCTCTACACTGACTATTTTGGCGAAATTTTCGTACAGCTTTCCGTTTAAGGAGTAATAATGACCATCTCCATAATTTTTGGTTTAGTTTCCTGAAAGTCCTAATTTTTACCCGCCTCGCACAAAATCCAGATTGCGGCATAATCTGCCAAAAGAAAAGGAAGATAATTGAAATTTGACAAAATTATACGTTTTAGCCTGTAACGAACGGAAAACATCCAAGATCATTAAATTTTTCACTTTTTATCCGCGAAGAATATCGAAATATGCAGGCAATTTTAATGATGGTGCAGACCTTCGGAAATTCCTATCACAACGGCTTCCAAAATCTCCGTTCAATTTGGAATGATCTACAACCTTGGTCTTATGACTTTTGCCGTATCTGTATCCTTTTTATGTTTGATTTTTCTCTATTAATCGATGTTAAGTCAATTTGGAATTTTCACATGCATAATTCATACTTTCAATTACTTATATCAAATACAGAATCATCAAACTCCTCACGAAAATTGGCCCACCCAGAAGCCATATGTGAGCCAAATGCTATGTATGTAGCTGTCACATTATTATCCGAAAAGTAATGTAATGTGAGATAATCTTACAAAACCTTTACCCTGTTCCACGTTTCTAACTCAATCTGACCCAAGAATAGATGACATATCATATGACCAGCCATTTAGGCCACTAAATCCGGTGTGTCTTATGGTCGATATGACGTACGTTTAGTAGCAGTTAATCTGTGAATGAAGGTCTTCAATATTGTAAACACGCATATACTTTCGTATGTCGATTTATATATAGTCACTGATGTCGATTTGTAGCGATCGAGAAAGGGTGGGTCTGCTATAGTAATCAGTACTCCCCACACCGACTTTGACTGGCAGTAGGAAAGGGTTCCTTCTCCAACTCCTGTGTAAATTTCATTAGTAAGGAAGGCCTACAATTGTAATGAATAATTCCCTTCTCGATTTGACTTGCAGAAGGCAAGTGAGCATGCAGTTTTGTTTAAAACTTCCCTACCCGATTGTGTTTGGCAGTAGGCAAGGGTGCCCGCCATTATAAAGAAATGTCCTCATATAAAATGTGACTGGCATTAGGCATAGTGGCCTGCTATTTTGATGGAAACTCACCAACTTGGTGTGACTGGCAGTAAGCTGGCTGGCAGTAGGAAAATGGGCCTGGCATTATAATGATAACTGCACAACTCAATTTCGAGTGATAGTAATTTGTCTGGAAGTAGGAAAGGGGGGCTGCCATTTTAATGAAAACTCCCCAAATCGATTGTGAATGGCAGTAGGCAAGTGAGCCTGCCGTTATATCACAAATCCGTAACAAACACTTTACATTGGAAACAACGTACGGGGACCTCCCCATGCTCTTTCTCGGATAACGCTAATAGACATGCAATTTTAAAACAATCTTATTTACTGCATGTACACTATTTACTTCGATATTCGAATACAATGTAGAATACCGTAGCGAAGCACGGGTACATTCGCTAGTATTATTATAATACCATTAAATTGCATTACCATTAATTAAACATTTATGCGATTTGTGCAAAAACTGTGGGTGATACGATATTTTCAGTATCATTTTCGAATTCAGGAGGTCGAAATACATAAAGAATGGCTACATTTTCGAAAAAGGTTTTTGTGACCTTAAAATTTGTTGCATAGTGTAATGAATAGCCAAATCATCACCTCAGTATTCTCTAAGAGGCCATAGCTCACTGTTTATCGACTGATCTCTTTAATATAATGTTAGTAACGAAGAGGGTAATGAACCTGATTAGTCTGAATCAGACCAGAAAGAGTAACATCTCGACATTTTTCTCGAATTCAAATGCAAAATCGTGGAAATATATTGTCACTTTACTGGGGGGCATGATTAGTGCAGTGGACTAGATTCGAAATTTAGCGAATCATGAGGGTTCATCGGTTGGAATTTTCTTGTAAAGAAATCGTGTGGTGTCAAGTAGGGCATTTAGTCATTAAACACTCGGCAAAATGTAAAAGCGAGGCAGTGTGGCTCTGGCCAAACCAGAATTATCTGAAGTACACCGAAGAAAGATTTATTTATTTATTTATTTATTTATTTATTTATTTATTTATTTATTTATTTATTTATTTATTTATTTTATTTATTTATTTATTTATTTATTTATTTATTCTTTCGTTGAGTGCTCAGTGCGAAAGCTGGTTGGATCCTCAAGAAATCCACCTTCAGCTGTCGTTCAGAAGTCCAGATACCACTGTAGAGGTTTACTAACGATTCTAGAATCCACTGGAATTCGAACCTTGGCCTTTCGAGCAGGAAGCCATCAGGTAATCACTCTGCTAACCATGCCTCAAATAAATAAATAAATAAGTAAATAAATAAATAAAATAAATAAATAAATAAATAAATAAATAAATAAATAAATAAATAAATAAATAAATAAATAAATACTGCATTTCGATGACAGAATTCCAGTCCTGCTCTCTGTTGAGTCTGCTCATATTGACAACTAACTGTGGTCATAGACTGGACGCGTGAATAGTTAACCTGCCGTTTGCCCAACAGTATGACTAGCAGTAAAGTTAATTGAGCGGATGTAAGGTAGTCAGCGTAGCCAAGTGAATGAATGCTTAAAAATACGCTGCAGTGTCGTATGAAATGTTGATTACACTTGGGTTTAAGATCTCATAGTATCCCCATGGGAGCCGCCTGCATGCTAACGAGGTTGGGGTGAATCCTGAGGGAGTTCCCGTAGATTTGAACTTTACATTCTCAGAAGCCAACGTGAAACTGAACAAACAATCTGGCGGTCAAAGAATACGACCTACGAAACGGTCTTCAGTATAAAGTAACCCGTTCTTCATTTCGCTTCCAATTCGAGGATTACCTTGGCCGCGAAATATGATAAAATGATTAGCCGTAATTTGTTTCTTAATTGTTGTTCTCGTAATACAATGAATGAGCATATATATTTAAAAGAAGGATTTAATAATTCCTTCGGGGAAGAAAGGAAGAATTAGCGACGATGCTTTCTTCGTGGAGGGGGGCTAAGCCATTATTATTTCATGGCTTCATTCATTATTGATAATAATGTTATTGGCTTTACGCCCCACTATCTACTTTTGCGGTATTCAGAGACGCCTAGGTGCCGGAATTTAGTCCCACAGGAGTTCCTTTGCATGCCAGTAATTCTACCGACACGAGGATGACGTATTTCAGCAACTTCACATACCACCGGACTGAGCCAATATCGAACCTGCCAAGTTTGTGTTAGAAAGCCAGCGCCTCAACCGCCTGAGCCATTCAGTCCGGCTCAATTATTATTATTATTATTATTATTATTATTATTATTATTATTATTATTATTATTACTATTATTATTATTATTATTATTATTATTATTATTATTATTATTATCGTTTGACTATTTTTGTATCCTTGAATGAATGGTCAGAATAACGGCTCTGTGTTTGTACGGTCCTAGGTTCGATTCCCAGCCGAACCAGGAATTTTAGCAACGTCTGGTTACTTCCTTAGGTTCGGGAACACACTGCCACTCACCATAGAAACCTGCAGCATTTGGGTATGTACCTGTATATAGGGTTGGCGTTAGTGGTGGATTTAACGTATTTAGGCCCTCCCACCCCCAGTAAGAAGGTAGTTCAGTTGCCAAGTGTTTAATACAATTACAGAAAATTGTACACGTGCAACTAATATTTAAAATTATACAATACCGGAGTAACCTTAACCTACTAACTTTTACCGGGTTGAGAGGCTGAGATGGTTGAGGCGTTGTCCTTCTGGCTCCAACTTGTCAGGTTGGATCCTGACTCAGTCCGGTGATATCTGAAGGTTCACAAATACGTCAGTTCGTGTCGGTAGATTTACTGGCACGTAAAATAACTCCTGTGGGACTAAATTCTGGCACTTCGGATTCTCCGAAAACCGTAAAGTAGTTAGAGGGACGTAAAGCCTATAACATTATTATTACTAACAACTTTTAAAGATGAAAATAAACTCGCCAACTGTAGAAGTTATCGTCTGGCCGTTACTGGAATGACCTAGTGTTTACAGTGCACTATGTCTTCTGGTGTGGGTTAGAACAAATTTGTTTCTTTCATTGACCTATCTCAGTCTGTTCCTTGGCTGCGACGATATGAAAGTGACTGAGGTATGAGCGATGCTTGTAATGCCATTCTTTATGCAGCCAGTCCTTGTTATGAACGGTGTGAAAATGTTGCTCATAAGGTTGGTGCGTGCATTTAAGTGGGCTTGGCAGTCTGAGATGTTATAGCAACTTCTAGCTCAGTGAGCAAAGCAACGCGAAACTACCTCACTCTTCATTTCCCTAGTACGTCTCTTCATTGACACCTGGGCCACCTATGAGATCTGATGGCAAAGCTATTGAGGTCGAAACCTGCCTCCAGGCGGAGTACTCAACATACATACATCGTCTCATATTGAGAACTGAACGATCAAATCTTCATAGCTGAAACGGCAATCACTCGCTTCATTAGTGTCAAACTCTAGTTTTGTGTACTTTTAAATATTACTTGTACGGTGGTCCACATTCTGCGGTTATTACAGGTAGGTACTTGATTCTCGTTCTCTTGTTTCGTAGGTGGGAGGGGGCGGAGGGGCACATGCAATATCGTGCCTGGACGCAAAAAATATTACAACCCCCACCGTATATGTTACTTGTCTATGAGAAATAAAAGACCACTCAGATGTTGTGTTGTGTTGTTCTAAGAACAAGTTGCGAAGATTAAATAAATAACTTCTAAATTCAATCAAAGCATAAGTTACATACAATATTATTCTATCTATTAACAAAATATTGCCTGCCATTAGCCAAATTCGCCACCCTCTAATATTGTGACCCCTAGGCAAACGCCTAATAGACCTATATCACTGTATAAATCCGCCTCTCGTTGGCGACGGGAAGGATATCCGACCTTGAAACTGGGTGAAGCCAAACTGCGCGACATGTATAACTCTCGCTACCCAACGGACCTGTGATATATGTGGCGGAGAAAGAATTATTCCGAATTCAAAGCGAAGGCTATGAAGACCCCCGGAGGAGAGCAAAGTAAAGACTATCAGTAACTTCGGCACTAAGGGGGAACGAGTTGATTACCTCTATGCCTGGCCGACTCTGCACCCAAGTATTAAACAGATACTCACTTTTGAAGTAGTTTGATTGAACCTCAGTGCCATGAAGTGAAAAACCTCGTCTCTAAATATTTCCTCATGGAGAATTGAACCAACGTCCTTCTAGGTGAACCGACCACGCCTTTATCACCTCGGTTATCCAGCCCATATAATAATTGTAACCGTCTTTTCGTGGAGCAGAAAGAGGTGAAATAATGTGCTGGGTGGAATGGGTCTATCTACTATATTAAGGATTAACTTAAAACTCTAAAATTGAAGGTTATATTTCTTTACAAATCGCAAACTTGAAAAATTTTTCACTGAGTGAAATAACAAGGTTATAGGTACAAATATGTATGTTTAGTCATCAGCCCGAAGGCTGGTTGGATCCTCAACATTTCCGCCATGAGCTGTCATAGATGGCCTAGGCATCACTGAAGAGGCGTACTAGGGAAATGAGGAGTGAGGTAGTTTCCCGTTGCTTTCCTCATCGAGCCAGAAGTTGCTATAACATATCAGTCTGCAAAGTCCACTGCAATGCATGCACCAACTGACCCTATGAGCAACATTTTCACACAATTCATAGCAGGGACTGGCTGCGTAAGGAATGGCATTACTAGCATCGCTCATACCTCAGTCACTTTCATTTTGTCAAAGCCAAGGATAAAGCTGAGACAGATCAATGAAAGTAACAAAATTGCTCTAGCCCATACCAGAAGACTTAGTGCACTGTAAACACTAGGTCCTGCCAGCAAAGGCATATAGCTTTGAAGGCTATTAGTTTCGTTAACTTAAAGCCTTGAAGCATAAAATAGATGACGGAGCTAAAGGGTAATCCTAACGTTGAAATTCCGGTAAAGATTAATACAAGAGGGGAAAAAAGTACGATTAAAAGAACCAACTAAGGTTAGTTTTCATTCAGTACAAATAGCAGTTTGGAAATAACAAAAGCTGAGCTTCCAGCTCCCCATTTACAAGTTTACTGCATCACAAATGTTACGTTTAGTTAATCTTGGAGAGAAATCTCCCGATTCAAGAGCTCATTGCTCCAAAGGTTACAAAATATGGACTTCCAAAGGCCCCACTCAATTTTACACAACACCAGCAAGAATTTACACTCTCTCCGAATTCCACAAAGCAGATAGTAGGTTCGAATCCCACTATCGGCAGCCCTGAAAATGGTTTTCCGTGGTTTCCCATGTTCACACCAGGCAAATGCTGGGGCTGTACCTTAATTAAGGCCACGGCCGCTTCCTTCCAACTCCTAGGCCTTTCCTATCCCATCGTCGCCATAAGACCTACCTGTGTCGGTGCGACGTAAAGCCAATTAAAAAAAATTCCACAAAGCAGACTTGCTCCCAATTTTCTACGCAAAATCTTACAATTTCCGGCCTCTCTAGGCCCGACAATTGTTACACAGGGTATCTATTACCCAAATTAATGGGCCTTCGTGGAAAGAAGAACAGGTTAAATTACTGGCCCGAACACAAAATGAATGGAGGCGTACACTTGCGCTCATACAAAATTAAGTATAAAACCCTAATTGGGCTTACGGCCCGGCGATACAGAGGCTAATCCCAAACTACTGAGGTGACTAGAATGAACAAGTTACTTGAAGAAACGGTTACAAAATCGTAGTCACCTCAAGATAAATTGAAGGGGAACTCGAGAGGATAAAGCACTCTCTATCCCCGATTTACGATTAAAGTCTTTATGAAATTTTAAATATTAACTGAAAGAAGGTTTACATTTTATAAAACAGGAGGTTAAATAGTTTGAAATTAAAACCTTCCCCTCGTGTAAGTCTGCGGAGGTAGCTACAGAGAGATATGACTGGTGGCCATTGCCTTGGCTGTTGAACTGCCTGGCGAAGGATGAGGCGCTCCGCCTCCTGTGTTAACACACACACTCTCAGAAATACGGCGATCAAAAGACAAGGTAGCCAGAAAATCCTCAGCTTATATACCCGAGGGGACGGTTCGAGAGGGTTCTGGACTAAATCCGGACACACCCTTTCATTTGTATTGGGTAAACCAAAAACCTACAGTACAAGAAGCCAGTGATTGGCTGAAAATTATTTACAGAAAATTAGTGACTGGCCAGATTCAAAAACTGGCGGAATGAGAAAGAAGTGTTGCAAACCTTGAAACAACAAAATAAATGAAAGTTAATTTAGTTGAAAAATCATAATGACACAAAACTTCTTTAAATCATTAATTATTTTACCTTGCACCAGAGTGCATTTTTTTGTAACTACATCTATGGAAAAAAAAATTCAAAATTCTTGACGTAAACCACAACAAAACCAATAAATACAGACAGTTTAGGCAACTTCACAATAACACAATTACTCTATAATTCAATGGTGACATCTTCTGGTCAATGTCCCACATTCATGCCGTAGCTGTTTCAAGATTTGTATGAGAGATAGCTTTCTTTAAGGCGCTTCTTTTAAAAGCGTGGGGTTGAGGTTTACCCCCCGGTACAATAATAATAATAATAATAATAATAATAATAATAATAATAATAATAATAATAATAATAATAATCGTTACTTGGCTGAATAGTCGAGGTCTTCGGTTCAGACGGTCCCTGTTTCGATTCCTCGTGGAGTCGTGGACTTTAATCGAATGTGGTTAACTCTTCTAATTCGGGGACTGGATGTTTATGATTGTCCCAGTCCTCCCTTCCTAATATACATACAACACGTTACACTACGATCCACCACAGAAACATGCAATAGTGAATACATCCCTCGTCATAAGTCTGGCGTTAGGAAGGGCATATGGCCGTACAACCGGGGGAAGTCTAATTCGTACTCGATACTCCGTCGGGGTAGGGTAATGTGGTAGGATAATAATAATAATAATAATAATAATAATAATAATAATAATAATAATAATAATAATAATAACTTTATCAGTAGCAATGTCAGCTCCCAATTTAAAGAGTCAGCACAGTGTCGTTAGGTTCAGAGAGCCTCGGGTTCTATTCCCGGGCGGATCGGAGACATTAATTACGTATAGATAATGAGTACATAAGCTTGCTTCGACAGTCGAAATTACTATCTACAAAGTAATTGGGAATTCTTAAATGACTATTAATATATCTTATGAATAAAAGTTTTACATTCCAGGTTTTATACAGCATTCGAATGGAATTAAAACAGGTGTTGTAGCATTTCCTTACAAACCACAATTGAGTGCAGTTGTAGCTCGGAGTTTTATAATAATTTGACGTGTATGGATCTGCGTGCTCTTGAGAAAGCTACATAAAACTGCCCAAAACGAATCACCATCAATAGCGTCATATGCCCTCACCCCATACGAGCACTGCGGGGAGGTTTGGCACGCATTCTAATGATTAGAAATTCTATAAAACCACCTCCCCTCCCCTGCCAGCAAACATTCTGATGGTAAAAATATTTTCAACGAACGGGACTCGAATCGGCTGACCACGGTGTCAGACCGTAGAGAATTCACGCGTTAACGACCATTATCACCAGGTGAGCTGTTCATTCGCTTGCTTATCGATTCAGAAAAACCCCAGAATAAATAAATAAATAAATAAATAAATAAATAAATAAATAAATAAATAAATAAATAAATAAATAAATAAATAAATAAGTAAATAAATAAATAAATAAATAAATGATTCATCCATTTCAATGAAAGTATTTTTCACTGAACAGTTCAAGTATGATGGTCACCACGGCATTGTACACTAATGTTCATTAAAACAAGAACACCTTGGAAGACTAGAGATAGGAAGTTCATATTCACAGGCCATGTTCATTAGTATGTTCTGCAGAAACGATTAGCACTTCAGTCACCTAGGTTCAGCATGTGTCCTGTTGCCTAGTAGGCTGATAACTTGTTCCGTGACGCGTATAAGGCGCGAATGGCGTCCTGGGGTTTAGCCATCCATGCTGCATTCACCTGGTTCCACAGTTCATTTTTGATGGTTGGCACTGGGTCACAGCACCGCACCCCGTCGTTTCACCATATCCCACACATTTTCTATTGGAGAAAAGTCCGGTGATCGGGCGGGCCACGGCAACAGTCTGACATCCTCTAACAACAAGAAAACACGTGTTCGTGCAGCAACATGTGTTCGCGCATTGTCCTGCTGATATATAGCTTCTGAGGTGTCGTGCAGAAAGGGTATATCTGAGGGTCGCAGGATGTCATTCTCATAGGTCAAACTGGTCACAGTGCCCTGGGCACGCACTATCTGTGATTTGTGCTTGTACCCAATAGCACACAACACCATAAGGCCTTGAGTTGGAGGTGTATTTCTTGTGCGAACGCAGTCAATATGATGCCTCTCTCCCTGTCTGCGGCGGACCAAAATGCAGCCATCATTTTCAAACAAACAGAGTCTGGATTCGTCCGAAAACACTATCTGTTGCCATTCCTCTTCCCAGTGACGTCGTTCCGTAAACCATTGCAGTCGAACATGTTTATGCACATTAGACAAAGGTAGGCGGAGAAGTGGACGACGCGCACATAACCCAGACCGTAATAAATGGCGACGGACTGTCACTACTGATAGTGTACGATGTGTTTCACTGTTCCACTGTTGCGCCAGAGCCGAGGAAGGTGCAGTTCTGTCCTGCAATGCCATTCAGAGGAGGTGTCGATCTTTTCTGGGGATAGTCTGTGTTGTGTGACCAGACCCATCTCGTCGTGTTCTGCGGCCTTGTGTGAACCATTCTGTACACACCGGTTGCACTGCCAACACACTTCGTCCCACACGAGCAGCAATTTCCTGGATGGATGCAACACGTTCTCTCATGCGAATAATGCGCCCTCTTTCAAACTCACTCATTTGACGGCACGGTTCTCGCATACGTCTTCGAGGCATCCTGCACGTCTGCTCAAGTCACACTGATCCATAACCTTCGGTTTTTAGCGACAACGAGAGCCGCAGGCACATTTTACCTGTTGGTGGTGGTGCGGCGAGATATCGATGCAGACCTTGTACCTCAAGGCCGACTTGTATCAAATGCTAATAATTTTCTTTAGAACATACTAATGCCCATTTCCTGTGAATATGAACTTCCAACCTCTAGTCTTTTAAGGTGTTCGGGTTTTTATGAATATGGGTGTATTTGTAACCCATAACTGGTAACAGTTTAAATCTCTGAAATATATCTGACGAAGGCAAGAGGAGCTAGGATGTACGAAGTTCGACATCATGCCGATAGATATAGCTATATACCTACATCATCATGGCGAATATGCGACAACGACTTCGCTCATAAAAACATATTTTTCTTTTAAAAGTACAAAAGTCGTGGTCGTGAGAGGTTCGTTGTATTTTTCTTGTAAAGAAGACATAACAGTCTATAACTGGTAGCAATTTCAGCTGTTGTAACCTTCTCGTTTCTCAATATCGTTCTGAATGGCAGAAAAATTAGGGATTTTTTATATACAACCCTATAGCTCGTGGACTGAGTGTTTGCATCCGTCCTAATACACATCTTCATACCGGGTGATTTGGCCGTGCGGTTAGGGGCGTGGGGCTGTTAGCTTGTATCCAGGAGATAGTGGGTTCGAACCCAACTGTCGGCAGCCCTCAATATGGTTTTCTGTGGTTTCTAATTTTCACACCACGCTAATGCTGAGGCTGTACCTTAATTAAGGCCATGGCCGCTTCCTTCCAACTCCTAGCCATTCCCTGTCCCATCGTCGCCGTAAGACCTATCTGTGCCGGTGCGACGTAAAGCCACCGGCAAAAATATACCGCATCTTCATTTACACACAACACATCACACAAACATGCAATTGTGAATACATTCCTCCACATATGGTTGAAGTCAGGAAGGGCATCCCGCTGTAAAATCGGCCGAATTCACATATGGTGTCGATTCCAAGGGATTTGGAAGAACGCTCGGGAAGATTATTATAATTGTTACGAAGATATTATGGAGAGCAGAGGTAAAAGAAGGTGCGAGCATGAATGGGTGGATATACGAAAATCGAAACCTTCCCCTTTTTTCTTTTCAAATCTTAATACTTTGACAACTAATTAACAATTGGTTATAAACGTTAGCTCCTAAGGTTGAAAACACTTTTAGAGGGGTCTAAAATAATCAGATGACAGTTTACAGGTTGAGCTTGAAGCTCCAAGTTACAAATGTTCCTTGAGCACTACTGCTCCATTCATTCAACAGTTAAGGAGACGTATATCCCAGTTTTTACACCAAGCGTAACGACATCTTTGTTCTATCAATTAACACCTGGGAATCTATTTCCTAAAATTCACTCTTTCCAGGCCTATCAAAGGCACAACCTACGTTTAACAAAATTAAACATTATTCACTGTCTTATCTACTCAACAATTTGATATTTTTAACATGAAATAAATGGAGTTAAACATGGGTAACAAGTACCCATTCCACATGGCCTTTGGTAAAAACAAACGTTTAAGTTGCTGGCCCAAAAACCAATATGGTAAGGGGGTGAACTCTTCCACTCCTAGACATTTACATTAAATGCATAAAACCCTACTTGGGCTTATGGCCTGACGTTACGGAGCTAAGTCTATACTACTGAGGTGACTAGATGGAGAAAAATGTTTAAATTACAGAAATTACAAGATATGAAAGGTTACAAAGTCATAGTCACCTCAAAATCAAGTCGGGAGGGAATACGAGAGGGTACCTCACTCTCTATTCTCTGATTTCGGTTAAGTTCTTTCGGCTTTTTCGAAATTTACATATAGAGTTTGAAATTTACATATTAGAAAATGAAGTTACATTACTAAAGATCTGCAACCTTCCCCTCGAGCTAGCTTTGAAGGACTCTTCGATTTTAAACTAGATCTGCCATTACCTTGAGCTGGTGGACTTCCCGAAGATGGATGAGGTGGCGCCCGCCACCGTTACGAACACACACTAGACTGTAGACTGGAGCGATCACAAAGACAGCCTGATTCGGAAATTTGCACAGCTTTTAAAGCCGAGGGGAAAGTTCCAGAAAACTCTGGGCTAAGGCCCTGACACACCCCCAATTCTTATTGGGTAATCAAATAAAATTCCAGAAAGTTTAGATTGTCCGAAAAATAAATGTACAACATTTTTCATTGGCCAACATCTTAAGTTGGCGGGAAGAGATTGAAGTGTTGTAAACTTTAGCACACCGAAAACAAAGTATAAACAATTCAGTTTAGGAAACCTAAACCTACCAAATTACTCTAGAATTTTAATAGTTCATCTTCACGCCAGAGGGCACAACATAAGTTTATAATAGCGACACCTATTGAGAAATGTTCACACTTCCTGTACTAGTTATTACGGTACAAGCTTTATATTTCAGATGGCATTCTCCAAGGCGTTTAATTTAAATGCGCGGGACGGGTGTACGTCCGGTACAATTATTATTATTATTATTATTATTATTATTATTATTATTATTATTATTATTATTATTATTATTATTATTATTATTATTATTATTATTATTATACGTGAACTTCTATTAAACGATTTTACACAGAGGAATTGTATTGTCCATTTACGGTAGATCTAGAAACAAATTCTCTAATACCAAAATATTTACGGTTACTAAGCGTATAAGCGTATGGACAGCGGTCATGTTATTGCATTGTCATATAGAAAGCAGTTTGAAATCTATATTTCCGACTAGTTATTCATGATTTTTTTTATAACTTGCTTTACTTCTCACCGACATATATAGGTTTTATGGCGATGATGGGATAGGAAAGGGCTGTAAATTGGAAGGAAGCGACCGTGGCCTTAACTAAGGCACGGCCCCAATATTTTCCTGCCGGGAAAATGGGAAACCACGGAAAACCGTCTTCATAGCTGCCGACAGTGGGGTTTCTAATCCACTATTTCCAGAATGCAAGTGCACAGCCGCGCAACTCTAACCGCATGGCCAACTCGCTCAGTTTATTCATAACTCAAATGTTGACATCCGAACTGCATTGAGCAAGGTGGAAGCGAACGGAAAATTTGCACGTCTCCTCTTTCAGTCGTTCCGCAGTATTGTTGCTTTAATATCTTGACAGCACAGGCTTTCGTATACTCATCACAACATGCAGGGTGACTGAGATAACAAGTGCACGCTGCAGACAAGGCTTGGGTGTGGAATTACTTTGGCGACATTCCAGTTTCTGATTCGATATTTGAATCCCTTTCGTACACATACTGACGGGAGCTAGCTCATTTCCTTCCTTTTGCAAATATCGTGCCAAAGGAAAATTGACTTATCCTTGCAGTTTGCAGATATACATTATTAATCATTCATTAAGTCCTTTATGTTTCATATAATAATAATAATAATAATAATAATAATAATAATAATAATAATAACAACAACAACAACAACAACAACAACAACAACAACAACAACAACAACAACAACAACAACAACAACAACAACAACAACAACAACAACAACAACAACAACAACAACAACAACAACAACAACAATAATAATAATAATAATAATAATAATAATAATAATAATAATAATAATAATAATAATAATTACCGGGATTGCCGTAGACTGCAAAGGTAAGAAAGCGCTTGGGGTGAATGGCTGGCCAGGATAAAAAATTAGCATTAAAGTTGCTCTAACAAAAATTTGGAAATGTTATTTCTTTCATCTCTTAAAACCCTAATAGTTAACAATTAAACAAGAACCGGGAAAACATAGGGACTCAAAAAATCACTTACAAGAAGGGTTAAAAAACAACTGAGCTCGACAGCTCTAAAAACACACAGTCCTTAATCAGATACAAAATTAATGGGACAGAGCTCCAAATTATTAACCTACATATCAAAGAGCATGATTGCTCCTAACAGGTACAACATAATAGAGTCTGAGCTATTATTAAATAGAAGATTGCCTCAATTAAAAATTAGGTCTCTTGTTATCCCTCAGTTTCACTGGTAACCAACCTCGTGACACCATTACATAGTGTTTATCAAAATGTATGCCCCATAGTGGGATTATCATTTACGTCAATTACCACAAACATTTGAAGTACTGTTTCACAGGGAAACATAATTATAGGCACAGTTACCCGCAAAACCACATGCATGTACGGGGGCATATTACCCACATTATTCGCCATTTGAAAGGAAAGTGAGGTTACAACAATACAGGCCGTTAATCAAAAAATTCCTGAAAAGAATATTGCGGAGAAAGGCTTGAACCTAAGCGGGCTTAAGGCCCAAAGAAACAGAAGCTAATCCGATGCTAAAATGGTAACTAAAAGGGAACATATTAAAGGCCGAGAACGAATTTCAAAAATTCAGAAGTTGATAAATGTTAGTCATCCAATTCAAATAGAAAGGGAGACTTCTGAGGGTAACCAATCGTTCTTCATCACATAAATTAATTTCCCAGTAGGGAGTATAAGTTTGTGTCCGAAGACTGCGCAGAATGTCCTGCATTTACAGCAAAATGGAAAGCCTAACTCTTACATTATAAATGAAAACCGCCAAAATCTTCTCTGCACTTCACACGCCGCCACGAGCATTTATTTAGATTTATTCTGCCATACCTGTTGGTTCTGGATCTTCTTCAAGCCGAAAGTCGCGCACACAATAACTAGAGCAATATCAGACAAGGCATCCCGAATGCGCTCGGTTTAAATAGATCCCCAGGAGAAAGTCCTGGGCTATTTTAGAAAAGGCTAAACTCCATTAAATAATCAGATTCCTGTTTGGTTAGAAAATTTCCTTACTGGCATGTGATAGGCAGTCAGTATTAGAGGAGGAACCAGGGGTAGAGTTTACAACTTCGTCACCTTGAAAAAACAATAACAAGTTGAAAGGCTTACCAACTGCAACAAATCAAATGTCTCAGTGGACTGACTGGGGCTTTGCCCTCCAGAGATCGCTTGAAAATAGAGGCTAGAGCCATCTGTCCATTAGAGTAACAAATTTTACAAGGTGTTGCGAGTTTTTCAGTCACTGTCCGGGATGACCGTAGTGGAGAAGGCGCCCAGCTTAAATAGCTCTGGAAGATGTAGCCCTGGAATAATAATAATAATAATAATAATAATAATAATAATAATAATAATAATAATAATAATAATAATAATAATAATATATGTATATGTTGGGTATTCAGCCCGAAGGCTGGCTTGATCCTCTGCAGTTCCGCCAACAGCTGTCATAAATAGCCTAGGCGTCACTGAAGAGGCGTACTAGGGAAATGAGGAGTGAGATAGTTTCCCGTTGCTTTCTTCACAGAGCCAGCCGTTGCTATTACATATCAGTCTGCCAAGCCCACTGAAATGCATGCACCAACCGACCCTATGAGCGATATTTTCACACCATTCATAACAGGGACTGGCTGCATAAGGAATGGTATTACTAGCATCACTCATACCTCAGTCACTTTCACATTGTCAAAACCAAGGATGAGACTGAGACAGGTCAATGAAAGTAACAAATTTGATATATTGATATAGCCCATACCAGAAGACATAGTGCACTGTAAACACTACATCCCGCCAGCAAAGGCATAAATAATAATAATAATAATAATAATAATAATAATAATAATAATAATAATAATAATAATAATAATAATAATAATAATAATAATAACGGTAATATTTTTTGCTAGGGGTTTGACGTTGCACTAACACTTTCCGATTTTTGACGATGTGGGATAGGAAGTGAGGATGTGGAGGAAGGGTCATTCTGGCCAGAGAGCAGGCGTCAGCCTCTAGATAGTCCACTCCACCCCTTCAAAGTGAGGAATGAAATATTTTAGTAGGGAGGAAGCGGGAATAGCATCAATTAAGGTGTAGTTCCAAATGTGACTGTAGTGAAAATGGGAAAACGCCTAAAACTCTTTTCAAGTCTGCCGACAGCGGGCATAGAACCC